>NW_024348304.1:1732781-1931150 GCF_902729225.1 Pteropus medius
ATATGTGTAGACAGAGAAAGCTATTGAATGACGTTTGGGGAGAATAACGCACAAGAAACATCAGCAGGTCGTGTGGGTGGGTAGGGGGGTGCGCGTGAACGTTATGCGGCATCTGTAATGGGCAGTAACAGATCTTGATTTAGTAAGGCGTCTGCTACCCCACAGTGCCTTCTTCTTTTTAAATTTGCTTGTTTTAACTCTTCTGTAATAAGAGCAGTTTCTTCCTGTTCTACCCTCTGTGAATGAAGTGCTTCTCTAGCGCCTAACACAGGGTTGGGCACCTAGTAGGCTTAATAAATGATTCTTGCCGGCTGAGCAGTACTGACCGACTCTTCAGTCACCATCCATGTACTTGTAGATGGGAAATGCAAGCACAGTTAAAACGTCCTTTTCATATCTTTCACTTTAGGTTTTGGGGTATGCATACATTTTCCTTAGACACCATTTTTAAACACAGTAAGGAACGAACATGTGAACGATCACCTGAACAAACAGTAACTTCTCTTATTTCTTACAGGTGCACAGACCAGGTTTACATTTGAGCTGCCAAATCACAGACTGCGTTTCACTTCAAAAGTTTCTGCCACAGATATGTCGACCATTCCTCCTTCTGCCAGTCTCAACCTCCCCCCCGTGACCATGTCCGGAAAGTACGTGATGGAAGAGCATGACAGCTACTCAGACCAGGTGTGGAGTGTGGACGAGCTGCCTTGCAAACAAGGCTACTACCTGCAGGGGAATTACCTGCGCTGTGTGGCAGAAGTAAGTTTACTTTGTAATGTTTTTACTCTTCGTAATGAGAAGTCTTGAAGCTTTAGGTGTACCAAGATATATAGTGATCCAGACTTTTAAGGCAAATTGTTAAATCATTTATTCCTACAGAATTCTATACCAAATCAGGTATGTGTGTGTGTGTGTGTGTCACATGCACACACATGTGCACATATATGTGTCTGTCTCCCTGTAGTTTAATTTAAACATAATTTTTTATTGTCTTTGAATTTATATTTCTTACACTGGGTTTCACATTCATCTCTGTGCTGTTTTCATGGTTCATTTTATTATAAGAAGCTTAATAACATCTAATATCAAGTGAACTCATCGATGCATTGACTTATGCAGTCCCGCGAAGTAGATGTATTTGTTCTCATTTTATAAATGAAGAAACCGAGTCTTCAGGGAGTTGCGTGATTCACCCAGATGTGCGTGCTTATTAAGAACTATTTAAAGGCCGTACAGGGGGTAAATAAGTTCAGTCAGATCCACAGACTAATTTCTTCACTAAAGGAGGTGGAGAGCCAGCTTACCTGATTCCATTGTTAGTTTTTCACTTTCTATCTGTACAACCGGTACCATTTTAAAGAGCTTTTGGGTACGTGGTTTTTGCTTGAGTTGTGGTAAGCGGATCATCCGTTATTCCCCTGACCGATAGAGTAGAAGGTTGAAGCCGCGGGGGTGTCCCTGACTTCCCCTGACTCTCCCCGCTGTCGGGTGAGAGACGCAGGAGTCACGCCCTGCACTCCCTTGGCTTACTCTGTCCGTTAGTCGGAACAGTTCAACCTCATCAAAAGCACTTTACTCTTCACTTGATGAATTTTTCTCTAGAATCTGAAGCATCTGTAAGAATGCTCTTTGCATTCTTTGCCAGAAATATTGCACCTCTGGGGACATATTAAGTCTGACTCACCTCTTTAGACCCTGCGTGCCTAGCCCTTATCTCAGAGATGAAACAAGTGTACTAAAAAAAAAAAAAAAATAGTGTACAGGATTCTAGAAGGCAGATATTTATTTAAAAGATAGATTATCAAGCCTATTTCATCTGAGCTCTCAACTCTGAACAATAAATGCCCCAAACTGGTTAGCAATACTATTATTAATGCTTTATCTGACAGAAAATAAAACAAATCTAATGCAGTATATTACATGATTCCTTACTACTAATAGCTATAAAACTAATAATATAAAGTTTTTAATTGGAGCAAAACACAATCCAAAATTTATCAAGAATGCAATCAATTGTAAACATTTAAAAGAACATAACATTGCAGCCCTCTGAGAATTCCTGTTTTACTGTGGCCTGAACTAGATACACGTGCTGATCATCTTTCCCCATTTTGTACTATTAAATACAAAAAAAAGTGCCCAGTGCTACGTAGATTTCTCACTTATGAAAAGACCACCAAATCTATTTTGCTCTCTTAATTTTTTATCAAAATATGAATGCTCTCAACGTGGCCAATTTTGAAGCACCGCCTTGCTCCTAATTCGGTCTAGCTTGATGATAATACCTGACATCAGTTAGGGCCTGCTCCTTAGTCTGTTTATTAACTACTACTCGCCAGACATGTAATGCCTTATGCTCATCATAGGGCACATATTATATTAAAACTGAGTCTCTCCGATTTGCTAATTCATGCAAATGTAAGCGCCGCGAGGGTCATGGTTGTTTTTGTTCACAGCTGTGAACATCAACACCTAATGCAGCACATGGAGTAGATGGCAATAAATATTTGAATGAGTGAATAAACTTCACTGATAATGACACTTGTCTATAGTTCTTACACTGTAGCAGTCATTAAAAATAAATATTACTCTAGAGAAAATTTCATTTGTTTTCAAAAGACTGCCCATATCTTTTTGGCTACTGTTATTTTTTCAAAAAATTGGGAGAATGGCCCATAATGATGTCTGGCCAGCAAAGTATTGGGAACTCTGAATATTTTTAACCTTTCTTTGGTATATTGATTTCAAATAGTATGTAGATAATCGTCCATAGAGTTGGGGATTATTTATGTGAACAAAAGATGTGTTTAAAACTAATGCAGTCAACAATGTTAACCTAATGCTCTGATTTTATTTGGCAGGTTGGTTCTTTTGAACATAATCTCACAACTGATCTTCTAAACCACTTGGTGTTTGTGCAGAAAGTATTCATGAAGGAAGTTAACGAAGTAATACAAAAAGTGTCTGGTGAGCTGGCCTGGGCCCTGCGAGTGTAGCACATGTAGCAGGTCTTTCTTCCCACTGGTCTTTCCTGGGTCTCGGCATGAGTGTTGATCCTGTCATCTGGGTGTGATTGTTGCCTGAGTCCCTGAAAACAGTGTGTTCCTTTTCCAGCTTTCCCACCCACAGATTCTTTTGCTTATTACCTTTGTCATGTGTATTATATACATTTAGGATTTATAAACTCCACAAAGCCCTTTTATGCTTCCTCTCCAAAGAGGGAGAGAGAAGGAACTTAGGGTACGCCTGCTAACCAAACCAGTCCTGCTCACGTGGAGACAAAACGCAGGTCGGTGTCAAGCTCTCCGCCTCAGTGTGTAGCGGATGGTAGCTGTGCGCTGGCCACATGGAAAATCGCTTACAGCAATCCCTATATTTTTGCTGCCACTCAAGAGTAGATGACAGTTGAGCTTCTTAATCTGAGTTTTACATATTAACAGGAAATACATGTTTGGTTTTAAAAATGTTTATTTGACTTTTAATTCACAAGATAAAGTACTAAGATGAATTAAGGTAGAAAATAAGTTGACTCTGTGTAACAATTCTTGAGGCTGAATTTTTCCAGTGTAATCATAATAATGATTAAATAGTAGGTAAGCCACATCTACAAATTTAATTCATAATGGGGTAAAAATCTGTGGCATTAATGTAGCTAATATGTTAGTGTCTCTGATATTTCTATATACTAAAATGATTGTGCAATACATTTGTTAACAGGCAGAGCTTTTGCTTTTTAACAAATTTTTTCTCTAAAACTAGATAAAAGATATTCAACGTAATGAATAGAGCAGCACAAAACAAATAGACATTTTACAAATAGGCTTTTTTTGGAGGTAAAATTGACATGTAACATACTAGTTTCGGGGTACAACATAATAAGTTGATATTTGTACATACTGTGACGTGATCACCACAGTAAGTCTAGCTACCATCTGTCACCACACAAAGTTATAATTTTCTTTTTCTTGTGATGAGAACTCTTGGCAGCTTTCAGATATGCAACACGGTGTTATTAACTCTAGTCGCCATGCTGTGCATCGCGTCCCCAGGACTCATTTTCTGTCTGGAAGTTTGTGCTTCTCGACCTCCTTCACCCATTTTGCCCACCCCAAAACCTGCTTTTCCAATCTGTTCTCTGTGTCTATGAGTTTCATTTTGTTTCGTTTATTCATTTTATTTTTTAGTTACCACATATAAGTGAGGTCGTGTGATATTTCTCTTTCTTTGACTTATTTCACTTAGTATAATGTCCTCAAGGTCCATCTGTGTTGTCACAAGGATTAAGAGCTCTTCCTTTTTTATGGCCAAATAGCATTCCAGTGTGTATCTATGTATTTACATCTTTATCCGCTTATCTTTCAGTAGACACACATTGTTTCCATAGCTGGGCTGTTGTAAATAATATGAACTTAGGGATGCACATACCTTCTGTAATTAGTGTTTTCCTTTTCTTCAGATTAATACACTCTTGTTTTTGGAGCAGTTTTAGGTTCACAGCAAAACTGAGGGGGGAAGGTACAGAGATTTCTCAAATATTCACTGCCCCAATCACACACAGCCTCCCCCGTGGTCTGCGCCCCCACCTGAGTTGTGCATTTGTTACAGTTTATTAGCTTACACGGGAAGTTGTGAGGGAGATTATGAAGACTTGCAGCAGTAGTTGGGAGGAGCGTGTGGGGAAAATGACAGCAGAGGAAGAGCTGGGTCACCACACGGCAGAGGAGCCTAACCGCATTCAGTGTGACGCTGACCGAGGTCCGCTGAGGGACCTACCGTTCGCTGGGCTCTGGAGATACGTGGTACCTGCCCTGAGGAACTCAGTCTAATTGGGGAGATGGATCTGTAGATAAATAATAGAGCAGAGATGTATGTTTTTATGGCACACACCACAGAGGAAGAAATGACTCAATCTCATTGTGGTTCAGAGGGAGGGGTTTGAATAAAAAGGTGATAAAGGATGTAGAAGCATTTGGCACACAGTAAGCCTCAAATACTAACTCACTATCATTAGGTGTCAGCGTCAGTACAGATGTCGGCTTGGTCAAGAAGGTAGGAAATGAGTAAGAATGGAACAAAATAGTTATTTTCTTTTTAAAGAAATTGTCCTAAACTCTCCATTATTTAACCTCTTTTAGGTGGGGAGCAGCCGATTCCTCTCTGGAATGAACACGATGGAACAGCAGATGGAGATAAGCCTAAAATTCTACTCTATTCCCTGAACTTGCAATTTAAGGTGACATATAAATAACAATGCTACTTTTAGAAGAATTTTTCTAATTGATTAATGCATGCTTGCTATAGAAAAGTCATGTGATACATAAATATGCCAAATAGAAAATAAAAATGAAGTATATCCATTCAAAGAAAAAGCTTTAACAATTGTTCGAATGTCCTTTAGGACCTTTTACTGTTCGTATTTTTAAAGATGCACACATTTCTGCATTTTAAAAGCCTTGGATGCCTTTCCATACCTTTAGGCTGACTTTATCTCTTGAACACCTGTATCATTCAGTTGTAACCATTCATTTAACTACTTTCTTCCGATGAACTTTTGATTTTTTTCAAATTATTGCTGTTATAAACTGTGCTGTAAGAGATATTTTATACATGTGTCCAATTAACAGTAATATCTTAATCGAAACCTTAAAATTTCCAATATTTAAGGTATTAGTGTTCTTAAAAATAAAAACCATTTTTGCTGAATAGTTATTTAATTGTAATGTATTTAACCCAGGAGCGATGTAGAGTTTAAATATAAAATACTGAAATATTTAATAGCCAAGAAAGCCTTACTAATGTGAAATTAAAGAATGTTGCTAGCTTTATCAGTTCATTAGACATCCTATATGTGTTTTAATACGGTCTATTTTATTTATCCTATGTTGAAATATTTAATTTGAGTGAATGGACATTGTTGATTTAAGATTTTTTTCCTACTAATGTATATCTGCTAGGGTATTCAAGTGACAGCTACAACTCCTTCAATGAGAGCTGTGAGATTTGAGACTGGGTTGATTGAACTTGAACTTTCCAACCGGCTTCAAACCAAAGCTTCACCAGGAAGTAGCAGCTATCTGAAACTGTTCGGTAAATGCCAAGTGGATTTAAATCTGGCATTAGGACAGATTGTCAAACATCAGGTGAGTGTAGGAATGTGCTGACTTTAGAACTGTGGCTTTTAAATTTTGCACATCAACTTTAACTACATTAAATATTACTCTACTTACAAAAATACTTAAAGTTCCTAAAATTTCTGATTATAAATTCTAATGAAAATTGTTTAAGTAGGACTTTAGAGTTTTACTTTGGCATTTCTTTGAGTATTTTGGTGGTATGTTGTTATAGGTTACTGCAGATACAGTTACATGAAACGTAATTCAGGATCTTCATAAATATTTGCTTATAATTTCTCTTTATTTTGTTAAACACTTTTTTTATTTCAATGCTTTGTGCTAACATTGGTGAGTTCTTAAAACGCTACTAAGTTTCTTAGCTGTACTCTACAATATTGGCAAGTTTTGTATGCCATAATATTAAACATACAAAGTTAAATGTATACACACATACACAGCCCTTAATTAGACTTTCTAAAAATTGTCATTCATAGCTCATAGGGGTTTTTTTTGATGTCCGTTTTTGTTTTTATTTTGCTAAAAATTATGTAGATTTTAATCTTTTTTCTTTCTTTGATTTGAAGAACTGATTAAAAGAATGCCAGTCACACTTTCAAAATTGAATGCCTGTATTAAAGAGTATGTGGGGGGAATAAATGAATAAAAATTTCTTGTCATCTCTAGAAAAACAGTAATTTGTCCGAATGGAAATGCATTTTGAGAGGAGTGGGGATCTAATTATCTTGACACATTTACTGCCTCGCCGTCCAGAACACGAACATCGTCCTGGCTTTTGTATGAACTTTGTTTGGCTTCATCTTTACTTACATACCCATTCACATTGTGTATTAATTTCAAGTGTCTGTGGTGTAGAGTATAGGGAATATATATATATCGGTGAATGAATTTGAGAAAAACGTACTGTAGTTATTTTGGTGCACAATACCATTAATGGTGTTAAAACTTCCAGTTTTTTTATTGACATTTTCCATTATTTGATTTTATTGAGCTTTTCATTTTATTTTAGGTTTATGAGGAAGCTGGTTCTGATTTTCATCAAGTTGCCTATTTTAAAACCAGAATTGGATTAAGAAATGCCCTCCGAGAAGAAATCAGTGGTTCTTCAGATAGAGAAGCTGTGCTTATTACCCTGAATAGACCGATCGTGTATGCCCAGCCAGTGGCCTTCGACAGAGGTGAGGCGGTCCAGCAAGGCGGTTGTTGGTTTTAGAGCTGGTACGGAAATGCCAGATAAAAACCATCTGTGGTTTACCAGTGTAAACGCTCAACGGCTCACTGTCTCCTAAATCTGAAATGAGAGCATCCCAAAAGAGTTTCATCCATTGAAGGTTTAAATTGGCGGTAGGTATGGGCTGGTGATGAGATCAGTGAGAAAACTGCCCTTTCGGCAATGTTATGGGTAACATTTTATTTTGCTAAATCCAGTGCTCGTTTTTTTCTTTTCTCATCTTATTTCTCATCAGCTTTCAGCGGCTCCTTAAAATCCTCTGCTCTTCCTGTCCACGACTTGCACTCACTCTTCCTTCTGCTTCTCTGGCCCTTCGTCTTTATCTCTTTAGGCCCTTCTTCTGAACTCTCCTTAAGTGAGGGTTTTCCTTAAGACTTCATTCTTGTCGCAAACTCAATGTCTTTGTCCCTCTCTCTCTCTCACTCTCTCTCCCTCCCTCCCTCCCCTCCCTCCCTCCACACACACTCTCTCTCTCTCTCTCTCAATCCCATCTTTTTAACATATGCTCCTAGTGTCACGTGCCTATCTCGAGAACATGTACCAGTAACAGTAAGCTCTGCAAGGCCAGGGGCCGTGTCTGTTTTTCTTAGTTATTCCCCGCCCCCAGCGCCTCGTGTGTAACAGGCATTTCACAAATAATGTGTTTGATGAATGGATGGACCTGTATTTTTTTCTTCCTTCTGCAGTTGTCTCCTTCCCGCTTCTTTTTTCCATTTCTCAAAGTGACTGTAACTTCTTAGATCCTTTCTAATTCTAATGCTACAGTTATCTGGGCATCATTTTTATCGATCAGTGGGATTTTGTAGCTGTTGAGGTTACTTGCCATATAGTTTTACAGTTTTGATTTAGATTTTCTTTCTGTCCTGCCTTAATTATCAAAAGCTGTGCTGTTTTGGCTGAATTATAAGGCTGCCTATGACAATTGGAATGAACAACGAATGGCTTTACATAAGGATATTCACATGGCTACAAAGGAAGTCGTGGATATGCTGCCTGGTATCCAGCAAACCTCTGCCCAGGCCTTTGGGACTCTCTTCCTGCAGCTCACTGTGAACGATCTGGGAATTTGCCTGCCTATCACAAACACCGCACAGGTACGAAACTCCCATCCTAGCCCAAGATTAGGGGCCAGGCATGTCTGCTTACTGTTTCTGCGTGTATATACTAGAGCAGTACGTTTTCAGGAGAGCAGTTTATAACTCGAATTTAGTAAACAGAAAGTAAGATTGAACTCCGTCAACCGGTTTTCATCTTCAGTATATTAAATGCAAATCTCATGAGATTTTTCTCCAAAGCACTCTGATGAGATTGACATCTACCTGATAATTCTCAATTTTCACCTTGACAAATAAGCAGCTTAGTTTTCAGAGTCTTTTTACTGTTCTTGTTTATTAGTACAGAAGTCTTTGGCATACACCGTTAATAAAAAACAAAATATTTGAGAATACTATTCAATAATGTTAAAAACCTCATCTAAAATAGAGAATTTCAAAATGCTTTTAAACTAATATTTAATAGTAATGAAACTTGCAAGTTATCTGTAACCTGGATAAAGCAAGAATTTTCATAATTTGGGACTAATTCTCAGGAGCACATTTTTGCACATGTGTGTGAGGGTGGAAAAGCTATGAACCCATCAGGCAGTCATAACGAACACAGGGGCCTGTGTTTTACTGCCATAATAAATAACCTGTAGGCCGCTGTCAAATGAGTTTGTCTTTTAGCAAACTCATTTTGTTTGGGAGACAGTGTTAGGGGAAAACTCTGGGGCGGGAGTTGGCAGCCTGTGGCACTCTTGAGTTTTAAAAGTAGGCATCTTTCAAAGCTGCTTCTTGATGCAGATTTTTGGGCTTGACCTTTTCTGGATATTTGTTCTAGGACTCCTACCAGGACTTCCAAACTTAAAAACTTGTCACCTTTTGTCTGTTTCTTCTCTAACGTATTTTGCAGTCTAATCACTCTGGCGACCTTGACACTGGCTCAGCCTTGGTGTTGACCATCGAAAGTACTCTCATCACTGCTTGCTCTTCAGAATCCCTGGTTAGCAAAGGGCACTTCAAAAGCTTTTGCATCCGTTTTGCTGATGGCTTTGAGACGTCCTGGGACGACTGGAAGCCGGAGATTCGCGGGGACCTGGTGATGAACGCCTGTGAGTGCTTCCACCTTCTGTATGAGGTGTAGAATTTTTAAAAATTAAAAGAGACCAAAGCAACCCAGTATCTCCATTTGTAAAAGTAAAGGATGTTCAGATATAGGAATGTTATTAGACTTCGTGAAATAAGGGCTCTTTCTACCTTAAGATGTCAGGACATACTTGTAAAAAACTAGCTTTCAGTAGTGTTGGGAAGTAAACCAGTTAGCCATTGTTTTGGATGGTTTAACATTTGAGGGTTTGATCACTACCTGATTTTTCCTACAATGGATTCACTAATGACCAGATAAATCCTCTTCATTCTGTGTGGCTCTCGAGTGAGAGTGATAAATGTGTGAGATCCGGTTCACCAGATAATGCAGGGCAGTGCAGATGACCAGGAGCCAGAGCCGGCCGGCCTTACTACCAACAGGAATAAACCCACATGTCCAGATTTGTTGGTTACACTATGCGACTTGTGTGAATTTCTCAAGGCTGGGAATAACTAAAGCTATGTTTATGTACTATTTTGAAGGTATAGGGGTTTATTTCTATCCATTTTAATGTTTTCAATATGGGAGTGTTGATAAAGCATAGTTAATCTTAATGAAAAATGGTATTTGAAGAACGAATGGTCGTGAACTAAAATTCCTCAGCCATTCTTGCAAGCCAAAGTGGTACGCCATTGTTTATGCAATCTTTTCTCCTCTTCACTGGAAGACAATCTTTCCATTTTGGGGTTTCTTTGGGGAACAGGAAAAGTTTCCATTATTTTTATGTCAAAAATTGAAGTTTTGGCATTCAAATTAACTAAAACTTAGGTAAAATTATAAGTGAAATTGTCGGTATGGAATGCTTTGCATTAGATAATTCTTAGGTAAAATACTAGGATTTCTTTGAAATACTTCAGGTTACTAAGATTTGATATCAAAATACTCATGCTTAACATCCAAAAGACCAGAAGTAGCCTTCATCAGACATCTTTACAAATAATCACTTTACACAGTTGTAATATGTATTTTTAAAAGTCCCTATAACTGTCTTTTGTTTGTGGTTTTTTTCTTAAAACAAAATAAATTTAATCCTAATTTTTATTAAGATGACATCTTTGCAATCATTATAGTCACTAAAATGGATAGAATATCTTTGGAAACAAAGAAAGGATACCATTTCCTTAAAAGGAAAATGCATAAGAAATATGCCTCCGACTCAAAATCAAAAACATAAAAAATATAAACAATAACTTGCATCTCGATGTATATCGTACCAACAAAATAGAACACTGACATACTGAAAATTGTGACAATTGTAATTTGTTTTCATTTTTAGAGGAATTAAATTACTTGGTTTTGTACTATATTTATTGTTTGGTGTCTTGGGAGCCAGTAGTTGTTTCATAGATATAATTACAAGAATTCCAAATTATAAAATTGGCAAGTACTTTACTACTTTGTATTTTTTATTAGTAGTAAGTATACTTGGATGTAACTAACATTAATATTTTTGAAAAAGAAGACAGAAGGAAATTTAACTTCGGGTGGTGAACACACAATGCAATATACATATAACGTATTATTGTGCACTTGAAACCTATTTGATTTTATTAATCAGTATCACTCCAATAATTTTAATAAAACAATAAAAAGAAGAGTTGCGTTTAGGACCAGAGAGATAAGGAACAGTAGAAGCATGCGTTAGGACTTTTTACGAATCATTTTAAAATTATGCCCTTGAGAAAAGATGGCCCAGTCAGATTTCCTCTTTAAGTGGTAATGTTTTTTAGAGGAAAAATGCAGTAAATATTAGGAAGGCCAATCTGTAGGAAGAGTTCAAAGGAACCATGTAAGTAGATAGTAAAGATTAAACCCATTTCATTAACATGTATTTAGAAAAATGACATAAACCATTTAAGAAGTTTGAAAGACTCCAAGCTCTGTTTACACCTGGAAAGCATTCGGTCCTAAGAGCAGGGCGTCCGTCCCCAAGTGACGCTTGGTCCTGCTCAGCACTCCCTCCCTGACGCGGAGACCATGGACACCCACTCCTCACTTCCAGGGTTTGGATCTGCTCCTAAAGATCTTAATTTTCCTTATTAATTCACCATGGCTCTATATTCTATGAATTTATATAATCTTTTTTTTTTTTAAGCTTAATTAAAAATCTCTGATACTTCTTGGGATTGGAAATCCCAAAAGTTTTTTACCCATTTTTATTTACTAGTTCTACCTTGCACTCGGCCTCAATTATGTTACTCAAATTTCAAAGAGTTTTCTTTTCATTCTAGCATTGTTAAATTCGGAAGAGTAGGCCGGGTTTCTTTTGCTCTGAATGATGACTATAAAGGTGAAGTGGGTGATCTTTTACCCCAAAACAAAACCTAGTTCTTTTTATTTTATAATTGTATGTGAGGCACCGGTACTGGATGGTTCAAAAATATAATTTAGAATTTAAAGTCATTGGCACTATCTTAAAAATAAGAACCACATAATAGAAATCGTCACTGAACAAATAGACCCTTTTTTTCCGAAATAGGTTGTAGCTTTTCTACAACTCAAAATTGGGTAACATTTGAAGACCAGTTGGGATGCAGAGTGAACTGCAAAAGGACATTTCATTTAAGTTGTATGTACTGTCAGGTTTAGATTGAAATTTGGTTTTCGTTAAGGATTCCTGAGAAAGGGTCTTAATTCTGTCTTGAGACTTTACTTTGTGTAAAAGTTGTTTCAGGGATGGTATGTCCTTTACTGTTTAAAATTGTTGATTTAATTAACCTCCGTTTCTGAAGCTGACCTTATTGGAATGAAGCTAACTGGTAGGAAGTGTTTCAGAGTTAAAGTCACATACATGTCCTGGGGACAGGTCTGTGACCTTACAAGATTGACATCGTAGCAGCCAGTCATTTTTTTTCACATAAAATGTTCCTTGTCAAAGGAAAAGACAAGGCTGATGAATCATGTCCGTGACCTGATGTGGCAGTTCTTATCAGTTTAAACCATTTGCATTCTCAAAGTGCTAGTCACTCATGATGACACAAATTGTCATAGCATTCAGAAACTAGAGTTTCAGAATCAGCCAAGTGTTGTCACTCACATGTGGAAATCCATGTGGAAATCACATGCAGAATGTGAAGATCAAACTGCAGTTAAATTCTTCAAATCGTAGAATAAAACCCCATGAGATCTGAAATCGACCTTACAAGTCATCTGAGGCTGCCCTTTAGTCTACAGGTTAGCAGCTGAAACCTAGAGAAGCTAGTGGTCCGGTTTATATTTAGGTAGTAATCTTTGTGTAAAAAAAATTGCAGTACAAAATTTCATCACAGCATAATTTTATCGAAAACTGTTTGGGGTGCTTTTTGTGCAGGCGTGGTTCCAGATGGCACCTACGAAGTATGTTCCAGGACTACAGGCCAAGCAGCCGCTGGTAAGTCCGCATTTCATGTTGCTCTTGCTACGTGTGTCGGGTAGAATTCTGCCTTTATACGTACATATTTTTCTGCCTTTGTATTAATAGCGAGGGGACCTTTTAACTAAACTTGTTCTGGTGTTCCCCAAATTTTAAAAACATTTCGTAATAATATTAGTATATTTTTATTTATTTAACAATTATTAATTAGACACCTGCTGTGTACAGGATACACTGCAAAATCGGGGGAAGATAAAGATGAATAAGGTCTTTCTACTCTATAAATTTAAATCGTAATAAAGTAGTTAAGGCCCTGCAGCATGATTAAACTGTAATATGGGATAAGTACAATAAAATATAAAATTCCAGCTGCTATTGAAAATTACAGGAGGGAGACAGAATTTCCAAATTTGGAAGGATACTAGGATCAGAGAAAGCTTTACGGAAGAACAAGCATTAAACAGGGACTTGAAAGATGAGATAAAGTTGTTTCGTCAGCAAAACTCGGGAGGTGTCAGTCGTGACTGCAAAACAGTGTCTGGTTAGAGCTGTCTAAATTGGCCGGAATAAAGTTATATGAAAAATAAGATGGGAAAAGTCTTAAATCCCAAAATAAGGGGTTCAAACTTGATTTGGTAGACGATGGGAAAGCCATGAAATTTTTTTGAGCAAGAAAGCAGATGGCGACAGTATATGAGGGACATTTTCAACGATTAGAGAGAAAGAAAAGCCCTTGGAAACCACTTAGGAGGTAACTGTAGGAGTGATAAGATGATATAGTGCAGTGCACAGTTGTACTGTATTGCCGGGTAGAGCATTCGGGTAAGCTAAAGGGAGATATTTATGTAAGGGCTCTTAAGATGTTGAGGGGGTAGAAGGTGATCAAGGTCAGGAGATTTCCTTTCTCTCCCTGCTAGTCCCTCTTATGCTCCCCAAGTCTAGCCTCGCGCTCATCCTAACTGTCCCAGAGCAGCAAAGCCAGCGGTCCCCGCTGTGGGCCTAGAACACAGGAACTTCCTGCAGTGGAGTTGGAGGGAAGGGCGATGACCGAGGTAAAGGTCACCTCGAAGCCTTTGTCAGGACCCTTGTTTATAACTAACTTAACCAAAACAAGCAACTTAGTGAAGGGATGTTCGCAGACCACAGTGAAACTTGGGAAGGGCTGTCTCAGGGACGAGAGGCGCCAGGTCAGTTGAGGGCGAGATCGCACTGTCGCGGGACTTGGCCGCTCTTGTCTTTCCCCTCGGGTGGGTCCTGGTGCGTCACTGCTGGCCTCCTGACACGTGGCTCAGGAGCCTGGTCCCCTCCTCACTGGGGAAGGGCGGTCTCCCCTGAAGCCCAGGGGAGGGTTTTGACCCCCCCTTGACCCCACCCAGGCTAATTACCTAATTAATCCTGACTCGTGAGCAAGGGCGGTGGCCAGCCCTGCAGTGGCCGTGGGAAGGGGGTCAGCTTGGGGTGAGGGGGAGCGAATCCACAGTTTGGGGAGAAGGGCTGCTGCGCAGGGGGTGGTGGGTGCTCACCCGGCACCCACCGTGGCCGATCCCGTGGCCCCGTGTCCTGACGATGTGGCCAGGAGAGCCGTTGGTGGTGACACGGACCATCATCCATTCTGTTTCTTAAATGTAGAATGATTTAAATATCTCCACTCAAGACTGACCGGAAATGCCTCTCCTTCCTTTCCACAGAAAGCAGCAGTGCTGGGACCTGGACACTGAACGTGCTGTGGAAGATGTGTGGGATCGACGTCCACATGGACCCCAACATCGGCAAGAGGCTCAACGCCCTGGGCAACACGCTCACCACGCTGACGGGGGAGGAGGACATCGACGACATCGCGGACCTGAACTCCGTGAACATAGGCGACCTGTCGGATGAGGACGAAGTGGACACTATGTCTCCTACTGTCCATACGGTGAGAGAACCCCCGTTGCACACTTCCCCCCGGGGCAGGGGTCATACTGACGCAGCGTCACTATGTCGCAGTTGCTAATTGTGGAGGAGGGAAGGGGGGGCGTGGCTCCTGGTTCCGCATTTCATAATGTTGCTTTTTAGTTTCATAATATTGTCTTTTAATTGAGTCCCTCGTTTCATAATAATGACTGTCAACCAACTTGTGCCTCAAGCTACAGGGAACGTACACTAACCTTACAAGTACCAGCGGACTTGTGGAGCCAGAGTTGCGGCCACCTAGGGCTGGGGACTCGGGGAGGCCAGGAGGGGACAGGCGGAGACTGCTGGTCACAGCCAGTTTTGTTTGGGGGTGTGTGGAAATGTTCTAAACAGATCGTGGTGAAGCAAAGTGGTGAAGCATGCACACAACATGAAGTACACATTTTAAAAATGTGTGTCTCCATCAATACTGTACACTTTATAGTATCAAATTTTTGGTAGTTACTCTCCGCTTTCATTCTGGTATTAAAAATTTTTTAGTATCTTTTTACTATTGTATTATGAAATAGTTTTGTTCTCGGAAAGATGTACTTTTAAAGACCACTGTACTGTTTATCGTTTAGAGCTCAGATGGAAGCTCTGTAAGTGGAGATGGCCACAAGCTCACCTTCGGGCAGCGACTTGTAAATCACCTACTAGGCCTGACGCCCCCGCATCAGCGCCATTCTGTTCCTGCAGAGTATCTGTGTGACCCCGACACGAGGGGCTCCCCTCAGGCTAGCCAGTCCCATTTGAAAGTATGCAGAGCCCACTCATGGGGAAACGTAGGTAGCAACTAAATAGATTCCTTATGAAACCAAGGGTCGAATCACTGGAGAATTCAATCATCGTACTGGATGTGACGTAGATGGCGCTGATTCTTGCATGCTCCCTTTGATTCATGTGTCATTTTGGGGATAGCGTAGATTTGCTGTGTGACCCAATGGTGCTGCAGACAAACACACTTTGATTTTCAGGAACCTGTGGAGTATCGAAGACCAGGAGCGTCCTGCGGGCCGCCGGGGGAGCTGAGAGGCAGGAAGACGGTGAAGCGCCTGGTGGACATCAGGGAGCTGAACGAGCAGGCCAGAGTCATAGACGACCTGAAGTGTGTGTCACGGCCACAACTCGCGCCGAGTCCTCGTAGTGGAGTGGTGGGGCGGTAGCGGTCGTGCGTGAGGCGGCAGGGTCCAGGCACGCGGCGGGCTTCCTGCGCTCGAGCGTGCGGCAGGGACGGTGACCCGAACGCCTGGTCTGGCGCTCACCGCAGCGCCCATTCCCGAGCAGCCCGACTGACCGTGTGTCACGGACGCGCGTCTCCACGTGCGCGCGTCAATATACGTGTTAGTCTTTTGCTAACAGGATTTCTGAAATTTAAAATTTTGAGAGGGCAAACAAATTGAGCATTTATTAAGCACCTGTTGTGCATTTGACATACTGTCTCAGTTTAATCTACACAATATTTCTGTGAGGCTCGATGGCATTATCCAAACTGTCGTCAAGATAACTGGCTAGGAAGAATGAAAGAGCTAGAATTCGAGGCACACTGGGTTTGCCTGTGGTAGCAGTTCTCTGGGGCTGAGGTAGGGCTGGGTGAGTCCAGAGGGGACAGTAGGTGGGAGTAATTTATTTTTCTTTATCTGTTGCCTGCTGGATAGAACTAAGTAATAACTCCATCTCTTAGACTAACTGTTCTCCTTAGCAAACTTTAAAATTTTTGTTTCAGAAAAATCACCCAAAAGGTGATGGTCATGCCTCTTTTTTTCTAAACTTCATGTACCTGTACCTCTGGGTTGGGTTTTTTTTTTTGCATTCAGGGACTTTATAAAATATGAATTTCGTACAATGAAAAGTATTACCTAAAAACTTAACTGTAAATTATGATATAGTGATTCACATTTTCCTATTGATTTACATTATAATTTTCCTTTTATTGTCAGGGGAAAAATGACTTGAAGCAAAATATACTTCCTCCCCTAAAATCTTACCTGAGGCTTACATTATATGTAGAATTTTATATCCAGACATCCTTTTGCAGAGTGGGGCCATAGTTTTCATAAGACACAGAAATGAGCAAGAACTGTTTTCTAAAACATTAGAGCAAGCTTTTTTACAGTTTTCAGGTATGGAGGATTTTGACTTGCCCATACATAATCTTTGATATTCTGAAAAGTGAAAGGATAAAAAGCAAGTAAAAATCAGTCTTACTTTATTACTTCTTTACATTAATTGCCACATTTTTTTTGCATCCAGAAAATTAGGTGCAAGCGAAGGAACCATAAACCAAGAAATTCAGCGTTACCAGCAGTTAGAATCTGTCGCTGTGAATGACATTCGAAGAGACGTCCGCAAAAAGCTGCGGAGGTCCAGCATGCGAGTGAGTGGGCGTTCACAAAGAATTTCACTGGGCTGCTTTTACTTTCTACTTTATGAAACTTGATGATGAGACTTCGTTGCTCTCTTCCTTGCCCCATTGCTGGTGATAATGCCACCTGCTTTGTGCATCTCGCGTCTGCTGGGTACCAGGCACTGTTTAAAAGCGCTTTACGTTTAATAATCGTTACATCCTCACAACCGCAGGAGGTGTTATTTCCCCCCTTTTAAAGATGAGGAAACAGACACACAGAGAGGTCGAGGAATTTGACCAAGGTGACATGGCCAGTAATCCCAGCAGCCAAGAACGAGACCCAAACAGTGGGCGCCCTGCAGGCTCCGGCCTGAGCCACCAGGTTCTCGCTGTCGTTTGTGACGTCATTCTTTCCTTTAGTCTCTAACTCGAACGTGAAGTCTCTTCAGGTGTCCGTTCTACCCCCATCTCATTCCCCGCAGCTGACTTTACCTCTCGGCCACTGTGTATCCTCAGCACTTTATTCTTCTCTTTACTATTTGCATGTTTGTCGCTCGTACTAGAGTTTGAGTCTCTTAAAAAACAAGTTATTTTTCTTTGACCCCACTGCCTACCCCATTTTCTGGGATTTAGTCCAATAGCTGAACAATTGAAATAAATATATAGATATACTATAAACATATAGTAGGAAATAGTTCTAAAACGTATTCAAATGGATATTGGTTGCTTTGGGTCAAGGGGTTCTTGTTAGTGGAAAAACTATTTTCTTTTAAAAAGATAAATGGGTTCTTAACCTTCCCCCCCGCCACCAATAATCAGTAGAACCTTCCTTTTTTTATAAGAATAAGGTTTTTGGGTGATACCCCAATATATAAAAACAGTTCGAATCAGAGCAGCTGGGGCAGAGGAAGGGGAAGGGTGCCGGCACCCAGTGTTTATTGGCTTGGACGTCCTTTTCTTGCTGACCCCGAAGTCCCAAGTGACCTAGTTTGAGTATTGTTCTAAATTATTTGTTTAAATTAAAGATTAAGTCCAATTTAAGTTATTGATCATTGGCTTCTGATACTAATAAATGGGTAGAAATGATCTATAAAGCATAATTCTGTATTTAAAATGTTCGCTACTGCGTACCTACTAATCATACAACACAACTGAAATATTGCTTGCACGCTCTTTGTAAGGTAGTTTGTGCGTGGTAATTGCCTATGAAACTGAGTGGAACAGATGAGGGAGATCAGCGGAACTCCGTCCGTGCTCTTAACATCGCTGTCCCTGGGCGTTTCCCCGTCAACTCCCGCCCGGCCCCGCGCCACAGCTACGGAGAGGAGGGATTTGGAGGCCAGGCGTGTTCACGGCCCTTCCTTTACTGTGGGGAAGAGTTCTGCCACGGGGTTTCCTGGGTGCCACTTGAGCTGATTGGGGGCCGCTGCCCCTTCTCTTCCTCTCTGCTTGTAATTCTCAACTTTCTTTTTTCCTTCCTTTCGAATCGTTTCCTTTCTTCTCCCCTTATTTCTGGACCCCTCAGCCCCGCTCGCAATCTTTTTACATTCTGATGTTTTCGTTGCGCAGCTCTCCTGAGTGACATGAGGACAAGAGTAGCTGATTGGAGTAACTTGCATTGACCTGGGGGAAACGAGCTCACTTGTTTATAGTAGAATATTTCATCTGAAGTCGGATCTTACAGCAGTGAACAACTGCCTGAAGTCACCCTTTTCTCTCTCATTCCATCAGGCCGCTTCCCTGAAGGATAAGTGGGGTTTGGGGTACAAACCAAGTTACAACCGATCGAAAAGCATTACTGCTTCTGGAAGACCACCTCTTAAGCGAATGGAAAGGGCAAGGTAATACATATTCCAACCGATGGGCCTTTACCAAGGTCCACTACTTATTTCTTGTGTTCTAATTGGGGATATTATAAAATTATGATAGCAAAAACGGACCTAAGTCAAATACCAGTAATAGTGGATTCTGTCAAACTAGCAGCTTTTTGAGGAATTCCTCTGTCACATGTGTGCCACAATCATTGTGTGCTTTTGGGTGATGAATACATTGCCATTTAGGCAAGTTTTTGTGTAAACTTACAGACCATCTAGAGAAATGAAAACGTGCATATGAGTGATTGCTGCTCCAAGTTTATCATTTTAGAAAAGCAGCGATTACACACATATTTAGCATATGAAAAAATGGAAAATTTTACATATAATTGAAGAAAAACAGTTTTACTAGTAAATGAGCACTATAAAGTAAACAGTGTAAGTTCATTTTATATGGTTTGGTTTTAGAAAATCTTGTGCTAATCAAAACACTGAATTTTTTTTTATGGGCTGCTAAACGTTAAGAAATGGGGTACCAAAAGTTCGATTCTAGGGTAAGATAGATATTTAGAAATAGAGCGCTAATGTCGTTGATGAGGCTTTAATGAAGCCCGGGGACTTCTAACCCAGAACGGTGACGCCTTGTCACTTGCACGTCCCGCAGTTCTCGAGTGGGAGAAACCGAGGAGCTCCCGGAAGTGCGCGTGGATGCCGCGTCTCCTGGGCCCAGAGTGACCTTCAGCATCCAAGACACAGTAAGAGACAGTCCTCGCCAGCGATGCCCTGGCCGGGTGCGGTAGTAATCACAAAGCTGCAGGAGCTGTGGGATCCCAAAACCGAATGCCGCCCGCAGGGAGTGTGGATGCGGGTGGAGCAGGGCGCCGCCTGCTGGTCAGCGGTCAGCGGTCTGCAGTAAAGACCCCAGCCGCTTGCTCTTAGGTGGAGACGTTTTTGGATAATTTCCTTTCAACTGTGAATCCACCTTAAACTAGGTCTTATACACAGGTGCCATTTTGGAATGTTTATACGTTGTGTATTTATGTATTTTATTACTTCTGTGTTTTACTGTAGACTATAGAGATAATAGCAGTGAAAAGGTCAGCTTCACAGTTCTGTTTTAATTTTATAACATATTAACAATGTTTGTTTTGGCTTTTTTTGTATATTTATTTACTTTTAACTCGTTGTTTTCTATTTTTCATGAGTTTTTATAAATTTTCTTATTTTAATTAAGTTGAAAAACACAATATGGGGAAGCACACCACAATCCAGCTGTCCTGGGGAAGGGTATTTTCAGGTACTTATTATTAAGACAACATAATTCTGCTATAAAACTAATCAGTCACGCTGAAAATCTGCTTTCAAAATGTCTTTCTCTCATTTCATACTAAACTCAGAACTCAAAAATATTTTTCATAAAGTTTTAAGATTGTGATATAAGCTATTGCATAAACATTTAAATTCTATATATTCTTATATTTTAATATTAATTATATAATTAATCTTCAAAATTCAAAGGCTAAAATCAGCTCAACCAAATCATAAACCAAAAAAATGTAATTTATCACTTGCTAATCCCTAAATGAATCTCATTTTTCCACATTCAACTAAAAAATTAATCTTTTCTTAAAAAACAAATTAGTAAACTAGTTTAAACCTATCTCAGAATAACAAATCAATTATTGAATGTTATTTCTTATAAGTCTCTAGTATAAAAAAATATAAAAACTGCATTTAAAAAATTATTCTCATACTCAAAACTGGAAAATGTGCTATATTTTGAATTAACATTTCATGAGCCAAATATTTTCCCGAAGTAAGTCATGAAAGTAAAAATGAATTTTAAAAATGTACTTGTATACCAGTTGTCTAGAACTTCTGTTTAGAAACTTTGTGAAGTTGCATTTAAAACTGGCACTTGTCACACACAGGTTTTGCTTCCCTGCGCCCACTCCTTTAAGCCGGAGTCTCAGCATAGATCCCATCGTTCACTGAATTTAGCTAAACTTGATTTTTTTTTTTTTTAGAACTTTTAGATTATAATATAGTGAGCTTGATAAACATGTCTTTTTTTTCTAAAGATGAACTTGGAAATAGATCATTTACAGTGAATTGAATGAATTCTACTTATTAAGTCGATTCTTTTTTTTCTGTCCAACATTTTAAAAATTGATATAATTGACATGTAACATAATATTAGTTTCAGATATACAGCACGATGATTCAGTATGTGTATATCGTGGAAAATGATTAAGTGATTCTTACATGCATTAATATTTGAATTGATTCAAGTGCTATTTTTGTATAGTGTATGCTATTTATAAAAAATAGTGTATAAAAATCATAAATCATAAAATAGATCATTAAGACATGGTTAAATATAAAATAAATATAAAACAAAGGGATATTTATCTACATAAACTCGTCACAGTTTTAAAAATTGAAGATGTCCTGAGAAAATCTGATGTACTTAATTACTACATAACAGTATAGTGTAAAAAGTGAAGAAGAGCTCACCTCTGCAAACGCTTGAATTTTTGAATTTGAACATTAGAATTTCAATAGGTATGTAACAGGAGCATCAAATTGTGTCACCTTGCTCATTACACTTTACAAAGGCTTATCACATTCTCAAAGGATATTTAAGCCAGTCTCAGAATTGGGACTCGAAAGTAGGTCCTCGGAAATTTTGTTGTTTCGACCTACTTAATACAGTGGCCCCCGCATGCAGTCCTCAGTTGGTGACATGGTGTTTATGCAAACTCTTCCCTTAATACATAGCGTTCTTAAGTTCGATTGATTCATATGTTTAATTCCAAAACTGTTTGCTTTCTTCAACGCGTTAGGGACCCATTTGTAAAAGATACATCCACGGAAGGCACCTGCAAGCACGTGCCTCTGTCCTGACTGCATGCTCCTCCATCCCCACTCGCTCCCTGCCCTCAGACTCACAGCTGATCGCGTTGTTCCCTTTGTGTCCACTGCGTCTCTAGGAATTACCGCCCGTGCTGATTAACATGACCGTCTACGCTTATGTGAAGTAAAACCTCCCACTGATGTTTAGCATGCCGCAGGGCAGCTCTGTGGTTCGACCCGCTCCCTTCTCCCATGTGCCATTTCAAGTGTGCATACACCCGACCTTTCTTTCAGCTCAGAGTGAGGGAATTTAACTCTGAGAGAATTTTGAAATGTTTCAACGTATGTGTGTTCTTTTTCTTTTTTTAATTGAGAAGAGATTGCTAATTTGAACCTGATCGATGCTTTCCCTTTCTACAATCAGTTTCCGGAAGAGACGGAACTGGACCTCCTGTCAGTAACCGTGGAAGGGCCGGCCCACTACCCGTCAGCCAGCGAAGGGCCGCGCTCCGTGCTCGGGCCTCCCAAAACCCCAGCAGTCTTTTCACCGGGCCTCGCCTTCCAACCCGAGGAGGGCCGCCGGGATGACAGCCTGTCGTCCACCAGCGAGGACTCGGACAAGGACGAGAAGGACGACGACCACGAGAGGGAGAGGTTTTACATTTACAGGAAACCCTCGTGAGTAGCCTTCTGGTTTGAAGAGCCTTAGGCAGCATCGCGGAATCCAGAACTGAACTTAGAGTGTTATCTATAACTGTCGATTTTCACAGAAAAAAAGTCTTAATGCATGTAGCCAGAGTGAGTTAACAGACATATTCATGGTTTACCAATGTCATTTAGCTCCATATGGCATTGTTTCTTGTCCTGTTCTTCTGTCTTTTAGTAAAATCTGGGAAGATTTGCAAAGTTTTCAGATCTCCTCCCCCGTGTAGAGTGTGGTCCGCAGCCATGTTCAGCCTCCGTCACAGTGGCAACTGTGTCGTGTACTCAGCACTGAGCACTCTGCCTGGCACGTGCTCTCTCTCAGCACACAGTCGTTGAAGGAAATGTGGCTCTTTTAGGAAAAACTTAGGAAAAACTTCACTTGGGATGAGCTAGCTGAGTCATTGGCGTGAATTTATAAAATAGGAAAATGTATTTACAGACCGTCGCTCACCTCACATGTTGGAAAATAGCGTGTCATAAACTCTTCCTGTTTTACTACAGTGTAATGACCAGTTGTCCTTTCTATAGACATACTTCTCGTAAAAAAGCGACGGGCTTTGCCGCTGTCCATCAGCTGTTTACAGAGCGCTGGCCAACAGCGCCAGTCACCCGCGGTCTTAGTGGCACAGCGACAGAGAGAAACATCGACTTCGAACTTGATATTCGGGTTGAAATCGATAGTGGAAAATGCGTGCTCCACCCAACCACCCTTCTTCAAGAACATGATGATATCAGCTTGAGAAGGTAAGCGAGCGGACGGGTGCTTCATCGTGTGAAATACTGTCTGTACGTCACTGAATTCCAACAGACTTTACCCTCTCAGCCCAAAGCGCAGCTGGGAAGAGTAGATTTAAACGTACTTGTAATGTTCGAGTGGTTATCTGTATAACATAGTACTTCTTTAAACAAGTGTGTAATGTTTTCTGGCAACTACAAAGGGATGTCTGATTTAGATTCTAGAAAATGTGTTAATTAAAACAGCTAAATCTTCGGAATTCCCCTTTAAAAAGCCTGAGTTTCTCAAGTCCTCTCTGTCCTCATGTTGTGCGCACTTCTGTTTTAGAGAACAGTGCGATACTCAGGTGCCTCCTGGCTGCTGAGAGTCTTGACGGCTCCATAAAGGAGTAAGACAGGACAATTGCCCGAGACGCCTCAGAATACGGGGCTCGTCCAGGCTTTCCCTGCGGCTTCAGCATTTGTTTCCATCGTTAAAGAAACAGTGGTTTAAACAGGCTTAACGTTAGATTATTTTTTTCTTTGAATTTGTGTTCTGCTTTTCTTTCCTAATCTAAAAACATTGTCAGAACACGTTAATTGGGTGGGCGGCGGAAACGGTAAGGGTGGAATGCTGACAGTCATCGGAGCTGGGAGACAGATCCACGGGGGTCCATTATCCATTCTGTCTACCTTCTATATGTTTGAAATGCTTCATAATAAAAGATTTTTAAATGGTCTATTTGTGTCTAAGGAGGCTTCGGTAAAATCAGAAGACAGAAAGGCACGCTAAACAGTTAAATTCTTACAAACGAAACAGTGATGATAAAAAGATGATTTTAATTTTGGTTGAATCATAATAAAAAACCATGATGAATTCTGCTGTTTTTACCTCTGTAAAGGGCAGTTTCATTTGCTTTAACCTTCTACGTGCATGTGAAACACCTGTGACCTCAGGAGAGAGTAAAGAGGACAGTGCTGTGTGTTATGGAACCGACAGCAGGGACGTCACCTGGGCCAGGCGTGAGCCAGTGCAGCTAGGGACACTGGGGAGCTGTCCTTTGTCGCCTTGATTAACGGAGGATCATGTTCCATTTACTGTATAAATAAATCTGAATTCAAACAAGACGAAAGGAGATAAATGTCCTTTTAAAAAAAGATAATACAGTTTTCTGTTTATAGGAGTTACGATAGAAGTTCCAGGAGTTTAGATCAAGATTCTCCTTCAAAAAAGAAGAAGTTTCAAACTAATTATGCTTCTACCACCCATTTAATGACTGGCAAGAAAGTGCCATCATCTCTACAGACAAAGCCTAGTGACTTAGAAACGACGGTGTTTTACATCCCCGGAGTCGATGTGAAGGTAAACACTAAGTGTCTGGCCGTAGGGTTCGATGATTAGTATCAGTGTTTGTGATCCATCACACGTGTTTTCCCTTCTCCAGTTAGATTAAAATGAGATTTTTCCAACGCTGTTCTCCAACATATCCATATTCTGAACGTAAAAGCATCAAATCGCAGGTTGCCACTTCTTTTATACAGCCTTTTCACAAAATTTTGGCTGAAATTAATTTTATTTTTCATATGTTGATATCCCTTGACATACTCACTAAACCTTGCCTACTGCCATTTTAGTAAATAACTGTTTTGTAGATTCTAGAATTATAGAATCCTAGAATATTAACCAACAGAGAACTTTATTATCTGGAATGATCGTTTTAATTTAAAAAATGGAAAAAAAGCTAAGAAACTTGCTAGGATCACAAAGCTAACTTGTGAAAACTGGACCGGTGTTCTTCTTACCACGTTCTCCTGCGTTTCTTGGTTTTCCCTGTCTGCATGCTTTCGACTTTGAAAGTTTTTTTTTTTTTTCCAGTTGCATTACAATTCCAAGACGCTAAAGACTGAGTCACCCAATGCGTCCAGAGGATCCTCCTTGCCAAGGACACTGTCTAAAGAGTCCAAGCTGTATGGTATGAGAGAGAGTGCGGCACCTCCTTCTCCTCCTTTACCTCACACTGTCCAGGGCAAGACTAACACCTTGCTTCCTCCCCAACCCCCACCTCTGCCCTCAGGTATTTAAGGAAAACAGTCTTCACTTTTAATTTGTGTCCTAATTTAATTTGTAGTCATCACCTATTTGCTCTATTGAGACTTTCAGATTCACGTGTTTAAGAAAATAGGGTATAGGCTCGATAATGACCGTGTAAAATTCATACGTGGAAGTGAGGGCCAGTGACTGTTGCTTAGTTTTCAAATTGCTATTACTTAGAATGTCAGTTGTTAGAATAAATTTAATATTCTAAATAGTTTACTTAATTTTTTTTTTTAGATCTGTGTATATTTAGAAGTTTTATGCAGTTCCATTTGGGGAGCTTATGATAGAGATGGAAACTTATGCACAAACTCATGTATCAAACCGATGGAAGGCAGTACACTGGGCTTCACCACATTTATTAACTGTCCATTATTGCGTAACAGATTGCCCCAAACTTGGTGGCTTAGAACCTCCAACACAGTTTCTGTGGATCAGAATTTCAAGAGTGGTTTGGCTGGTGACTCTTAACTTCGCACTTTTCTGTGAAGTTGCAGTCCAGAGGCTGCTAGGGCTGCAGTCCTCAGGAGGCTCGGCGGGGTCTGAAAACTGCTTCCATCATGTGCATTTCATGTGGTTGCAGGCTGATGCTCAAGCCTCCCCCCGCCCCGTACCCCACCTCCCCGGGCCTCTCCCCGGGGTGCTGAGTGTTCTCACCACAGGGCAGCAGGCTTCCCTAGGAAGGAGTCATCCGAAGGGGAGGATGGCCGAAGCTGCTCTCTCTCTCACGGCTCGGCCTCAGGTCACACACTGTCACCTCCACAGGCCCCTGTGGATCTTCCTGCTCAGCCTCGCTTGCGGGGGGAAGGGGCGCCATTGGGCATGAATGCCGGGGAGGCCAGGGCCACCAGAAGCCCGGTTGGACTGTGGCCACCGTACCACACGAATGATACGCAGCATGTGTAGAATTACCACACAAGGGGGATATCAGACCAGACAGGGATTATTTGAAAAAAATTTTGAGGCAAGATAGAACTTGGTCTATTAATCTTGTAAAATAGCCAATCATCATATTAACTCCTAATGTTTTTATGCCACTTTTCAGTTGACAAGGCACATCTATATGCATTAAATACAGGACAGATATTATTGTCCTCATTTAATGCATGAGGAAAGTTGGGGGTCATGGAAGTTGAATTTCCTTCCTGGGTTTACAAAATTAATATATGTCGAAGGTGGAAACCTAAGCCAAAGTGAGCTAAGTCCAAGTTAGCTGTTATACTCATTCTCCTGATGTGGGAACGAGGAAGAAGAGATGGCAGCCCGTGGAGGGGGGGCGGGGGTTATCAATGGGAACAAGACAAGAACAACAAGAACATAGGAAAGTCTGAAAACAGTGACTTTTTCTCACTTGTCACCACATATTGTCCAAGATCTCTATATCTTAAGTGGACAAGATAATGCTGATGAGAGACTTAGAAAAGTATGAACTAGAAAAACAACTAAAATTTGTGAGCTAGAGCAAGTAGTAATAACTACTGTGTTATGTATATCGTTAGTCATCTTTGATTATAACATTAATATGTCATTTTTCTCGACCTTCTATTTTTATTACATTCTTGTATGGTTTTAAATATAGGGTGCTTCACCTGATTAAACTGTCATAAATTATATAATTTTAATTTCTCACAAAATTATCTTATGTTTTACGGGAACTATTTAGTAAACTCACCTTACATTTATTTCTCACTGTTCCAGCCAAAGGAAAAGGAAGCGGAGGGGTGAAAACCGCCAAGCTGTACGCCTGGGTGGCACTTCAGTCCCTGCCGGAGGAGATGGTCATCAGCCCCTGCCTGCTGGACTTCCTGGAGAAGGCCCTGGAGACCATCCCAATCACGCCCATCGAAAGGAATTACGCAGGTGAGTGTGCTTCCCAGCACGTGCTTCTCGCAGTCCCAGTGCTCAGAAGGGTTTTGTATCGCTGTTGTGTATTACTACTTAATATACTCGGTGATGATATAAAATAATTAAAGAACTGAAAAGAGCTTGAGAGATCATCGCGTCCTCGTTTACGAATCAGGACACGAGGTCCGCTGAGGCCGTGCGGTTCCCGACGGGCACCGCCAGTGCTTGGCGGGGTCAGGCCGAGGCCCCGGGGGCGCTGGGACGGGGCGGAGGCCGCCCACCCGATCATCCCGGCGTCACCCCGGCCTGCGAGCAGAGGGGCTCAGCGCGGGGGCCACCCACCCTGTCCCCACGGTGAAACTTAACCGGAGTATCTCGGCAGCCGTGAGCTCCCGAGATGAAGATGTGGGCCACTTCGAAATCCCGGACCCTATGGAGGAGTCGACCGCGTCCCTGGTGTCGTCCTCCACGTCTGCGTACGCGTCCTTCCCCGTGGACGTCGTGGTGTACGTGCGAGTCCAGGTGAGCGCAGAGCCCCTCCGTTTTACGGAGCAAGGGTCCCTCCAGTTCGTTGGAACCTTCCAGAGTTCTTCCCACGGTTCCGTGGGCCGTGTCTGTCTGTCACGGCTGGGAGGTCGCCAGGACCTCCGGGAAGTTTATGTGCAACTTCACGTGTGTATTTCTGCTGAGGAGGTGCACAGAGCCTTGGTTTTCAAAATTCAAATCCCCTACATTTGTGGCAAAAATAACGTAAAAGTTAAATATTTTTTTTAGCATGTTACGCCTTTTTATTATGGCACCTGTATTTCTTGCCACTGTGGTCCTTTTTGAGCAGATATAAAGTACAATTGAGATGTAAAGTCAGGATAGTACCTTTGTTAAATTTTTGCTAAGAATTAAGTCATTTTTGTCTAATACTTTATGCTAAAATGCAGTCCTTTGGGAGTATGTTTTAGCATCTGACTGAGTACATTTATTAAGCAGGATTCGAAAACTACTTGTATCTAAACTTCAGCATTTAGTTTACCCTCAATTAAAATATTACAATCAGTCTCAAGAAAAGCAGAAATGCTAATAGTCATCTGTTCAGATCGTTTTCTACAATAGCAGTTTGGCCAAAGAGCTTCCTTCTGGCGTTCGCGCTAGCTTTTTTTAAGATCGGATGACAACACGTAACAGGTGAGGGCTTCAGAGCTTACACAACTTTTATTGATGCAACATTCTTTTTAAATTTTAGTAAGAGGGAAATTCCTTTCTTTAAAAGACTTGGTTATTAACGCGTATAATGTGAACATAAACTTCTTTAATGTTCTGAATTAGCTAAATGTCCAAGTATTTGTCACTCAGAGATAGCTCCTCAAATATTTAGATATTTAAAAATTATATCATTTTGTTAGTACATTGGTTTATGTCTCATATGCCTTTGAAAAAGCCAGTACATTAAACACAAAATTCTTTAGGCGTCAAATTTGGTATATGCGAACTAAAATGGAAATGAACTATTTGGAATCCAGTGTGAAATTTTTTAACCATCTAGTTCCTAGAACCTTTTTTTCTTTTTTTCCTGCCTGCACTCAGCCCTCGCAGATCAAGTTCAGCTGTTTGCCGGTGTCAAGAGTGGAATGCATGCTGAAGCTGCCGTCCCTGGACTTGGTGTTCTCTTCCAACCGAGGAGAACTGGAGACTTTAGGGACCACGTGTCCTGCAGAGACTTTGTCCCCTGGTGGGGGCGCTGCGGCTCAGAGCGGAGCCAAGGCCTCTGCCGGCAAAGCTGGGACGCCAGGTGAGACACGGTCTTTATCCCACTGGCATGAAGCCAAAGTCGATTTGAAAGATATTTTTAATAGCGATATATATATTTCTAAGTAAATAAACTTGGAAAGGAGAATATTTGAGAATTAGAGTATTTATAGAAAAGATCTATAGTAGATCAAAGTTTCGAGTATATTTTGTTACATTTAAGAGTAATCAGTTTTGCAAATGGAAAGTAAAAAAATGCAGTGTTATCTTGAAAGAATTTCTTGTTGTTAAAATTTTATTAAGTAGTGTGAGTGTGTGTGAGAGAGAGAACGTGTATGTGTATTTTTTTAATTGTAAATTTTGTTACCAAACTCAAATGTCTTCTTCACGGAAGTGTTTGTTTTTAAAAACAACTGATGATTTTCTGATGAGACAGTGTCGCTCCTGCCCTAAAAATCATACAGAGACCACAAATGCAATTGATAAAAATTTTATCGAACACTTTTAAGGAAAGAGACTACACTGGATGAAAATTGATAAGAGAATTGATAAGAGAATGATTATTAAAACAGGAATTCTGAACCCAGGGTGATTTTTGCCCCTGGGGGACGTTTGGAGATGTTAGAAGACCCTGGAAAATGATCGAAGCCAAACATTTGCTTCGTTGCGTCAATCTTTGAAAGTTTTCACAACAAAATAGGAAAACTAAAAGTCAATGTTTTAGAAATAAAGTTTCTGCTGATGTGGTTTCCCACAGTCTCACACTTCACTCCAAAATATTGCTGCTGGAATTGTGTAGTCAACAAATATAAGAGTGGTAGTGTCGGTTTTCTAAAACATATTTTTCTTATTATAAAATTAACACATCGTTCATGATAGAAAATATAGAAAACAGAAACATATCAAAAATAAAAATAGTAAGTACTACATCTTTATCATAGAAAACTAATATCAGTTCCTACCTACTTGCCAGCATTTTTTTTGGGAACTACTCTTTTCCCCAGGCAAATTGAAATATGGTCTCTTCTGCTATGTAGCTTTTAAAAATTTTAAAGATAGATTTTCCCAAATTATTACATATCCATCATTTTATCATAAAACTTGCAAGAAGAGTTGATGATGCGAATAAATGTATAAAAAGGACAGGTTGTGGCACCACCCATTCTTTCAAAGCATCCTTGTGGACCTTTGCCAAGGCTTCGGTCAGTGCCGGGGTTTGGACGTACGTGACCTTAGCCAGCAGGCCTGGTTCCTGCTGATGCGGAACTTATACTGGATTGGGAGCAACAGATAACAAGCAAAGGAGCTTATTCTAAGTGGAAACGTGAAGTAGGTGAGTATGAGTTAGCCACGCAGAGAGTTGGAAGAACGAACACTCCAGGTAGAGCTACAAAATCCAGGAAGCGGGAAAGAGTTTGGTGACTCTGGGAGGCGGGGAGGGGAAGGAGCTAGTGTCAAGTGGAGACAGGCAAGAGAAAGATTTAGAGAGGTGGGGGAGGGCCAGGTCGTGTGGGAAAGCCACCGGGAGGCGGACAGGCTCGCGAGTGGGTTCTGCTTCATACTGTCAGAGCACCATCCAGCTGCAGTGTGACAGTGTTCTCCGGGCGGAGGACAGGGGCGGGAGGAGGCCGGGGGGAGACAAGGAGAGCTAGTGGCCACGTCAGCAGTCCAGAGTTGATCATTCCTCAGGCGAGAGTAGCAACAGTGAGACAGAAGGCAAGGGGCGGACTTGACATGTTAGACACAGAAATTGTTAGACAGTGATGTGGTGATAAATTGCAAGACAGGGAGTTAGAAGTGGGACAGATGTCAGATCACTCCCAGGGTTCAGGCTGAGCTGCCTGCAGGGAACTAGCACTACTGGAGATGGGGCACACTGAAGAAAAGCAGATAGTGGGCAAAGGTCAGAGGACTGGTGTTTTGGACACGGTGAGCTTCGAATGCCTGTGACCCGTTCTCATATGATGCCAGGTGCCCAGTCCCGAACTACAAATATATCCAAAGGGATCGGATCTGGACATAATATTTTGGAATCATCAGCAAACTCGTATAATGCTCTATTCAGAGTTTAAAGCGTGTTTGGACTTGACCTTCCTGCCTATGGCAAACGCTGGCTCCCTGAGACACTGAGGACTCCTGGTTCCTGTAGGAACAGGTCTTTAACTTCCTGCGTTTGCGCACCTGGTTCTGTTTCCTACTGAAATGTGGACTCCAGCTGTGCAGTTGGATTTTTTTACAAGTTTGTTCTGCCCCCTCTTTGCTTAAACCCCACGGTTCCGTGCCTCTTCCTCTGCTGCCTCTGTTGGCGCAGAGGAGAAAAGAAATGAGAAGCCGTGGAGTTGGCGCTCGTGGGTATGAGTAATCGTTCCAGAGAAGAACGGTTTACAGAGTAAGTTAATTGGAAAGTACATCTGCGTCCTCGTTTTGTTCAAGGAATTAAATCTATTGATGAGTTACTGTTTGATTCTCGAGTCGCGTCTGGTTCTCGAGACTGTATCGTAGCCAGCTCCTTTTCTTTCCCGGGGCGAGTAAATTAAATACGCGGGTTTCCTGTGTTCGCGGTAGGGTCGTCAGCACTGGGCAGCCCCCTTGGCAGAAGCCGGCACAGCAGCAGCCAGTCAGATCTGAGCACTCCCAGCAGCAGCTCGTCTGGTCTGAGCTTCACCGCGTGCATGTCCGACTTCTCTCTCTACGTGTTCCACCCCTATGGAGCAGGGAAGCAGAAGACCACCGTGTCCGGCCTCACGCCAGGATCTGGAGGACTAGGTATGCTTAGCACATCTTTTCCAAACTTACAGCACGTTTTCAAGCTTTGATCTTTTCAGAAATCATGATAGATACATTTAATAATGGATATAAAATGATCAGAAGCTTTTAAACTTTTCTCCCAATGATATCTAGCCTGTCTCTACAAAGAAGTAGAAATATGAAGTAAGTAATTCAGGTAAACTAATTATACAAGAGCCTTAACACCCAGAGTATTTTCTAAGTGAAATGTACGGCACAGTAATCTCTTTGGACGTGAGGTTATTTATGTTGCTTAAATGTTTAACCATATCACTATTTGTATAAGAAATTACATTCTACAGATAGTAAATTTTTAAAATGTGTGCATCATGTTTGGTAACTTAAAATGAGACTGTTATTGTTGTCATTACTATTAGTTATTTAGAGAACCTTAAATTTCACTGGCATTTTAAAGTGCAGATTTACCACTAAAAATGCTCATTAGGTCATTCTTAAATGTTTACCTCACGTAAGTGATTTTAATCGATGGCACATTCCAGTGTTTTGGTTAATTTCATGTAACTAGGTAGCTGTGTGTGTGTACATGTGCATATACACGTGTGTGTGTTCTCTTTAAAGGGAATGTGGACGAAGAACCCACTTCGGTCACTGGTCGAAAAGACTCACTGAGTATAAACCTTGAGTTTGTGAAAGTGAGTTTGTCTCGGATAAGGCGTTCAGGAGGTGCCTCATTCTTTGAAAGTCAGTCCGTAAACAAGCCTGCAAGCAAAATGGACACCACACTAATAAATATCTCCGGTATTCAATTTTACAGTGTTTTAATTAAAATATTGTTTTCCAGAGTTAAACAAGGGCCTTTTTAACAGCATTTAAATATTCATTTAATTTAACGATATTAAGCCTTAGTGATACATTGACGTGAAGCAGAGGACTAACAGTCCAGCCTAGTGTGCTCGCTCAGTCCAAGTGACTTCTAGATAAATACATAGAAGTATCATCTGACGGCTAAAATACGCCTAATTACATCACTTCTCTACCATGAGTTGGTGAAATGTCTGTCTTTTTATTTGATTTTCTAATTGTAAATTCTTAAAACACTAAAGGAAGAATGGGTTAAATTTTTGCCGCATGTCGTAAGATCTTGAGTTACGTGCATGTGTGTCATAGGCTTTGTAACTAGCTATATAACTATGGGCAAAACACTTGAGCATCTAAAAATTAAATACATGCGGAACATTTTGAAGAATTCAGAGTACTATGTGGGTGAAAACTTAAAATTATTAATCAAACAAGTATGGTAAGTACACTCAACGCAGTATTCATTCAACAAACAGCTTGTGTTTTGCGGTGCAGGTGCGCCACGCAGCCCGCTAGGGGACCGAGGGCGCAGGCGTGAATAAGGCAAGGTCTTAGGAGTAGGCAGTTAGGTGACAGCGTGATAAGAGCTACGATACAGGTTCATATAAAGAGAAGGAAACAATAAATTCTGTTTAATATGAAAGATCAGAGATGTCTTCACAAAGGAAATGATATTTGGGCCAGATCTTTATAATAGGAATATTCTTGGCTATAGCAACGTGGTATTTAATGGCACAGAAGCATCAAAAAGTATGCTTTTGGATCACACTTTGGTTCACTGAGGCTGAAGCATAGGTATAACTGAACATTTAATGGGTCGTACAGAGTAGGTGGGGACAGAGGGGGAGAGAAGTTGGCTAGACCTAGAGCTGGTAAAACAGACCAGGACCAGATGGGGGTGGCGGGGGGAGTGACTCATATGCCAGGCCACAGATAGGGTTCTGAGCCTTTGGGCAGGGAGAACTCATTAGAGGTTTTTAAGAAATGGGATGCCATCATCATCCCCAAAGAAACAATACTATATTGTCCATTTAAAAATCAGTGAGGATAGATCTCACGTTAAGCATTCTGACCACACACACACAAAAAGACTATATTGTGTACGGCTCATAAAATAAACGTGGTTACACACACACAGAAGGGTCAATGTTTCGGATCCGTGCTTGAGGAACAGCCGACGGCAGCACGAACTGTGGGAGAGGACGGGTGCTTGAGGGGGCTGTCGGAACAGACCAAGCAATAGGGCACAAAGGCCTGAATGGCGACAAAGAAAAGGGAGACGGGAGGGGTTCGGGAGAAATAGGAGAGATCCACGAGCTCGGGGTCAGATCACGTGAGGAGCAGTAGAGGAGACAGGGTTGCCTCACGTTTTTAGCTCAGGGACTGAAGGGACAAAGAGGTCATTAACGTAGACGGGAAATAAAGAAGGAGGTGCCCCTCGGGGTCCGTCGGTGGAAGAGTCCAGTAGGCAGTTGGCTGATGGGCTGTGTGAGCGGGCTCAGGCTGAAACCAGAACCTTCTATTTGGGCAACACGGTGTGACTGCTACAGGAGCTTGGGGGAGTGACGGGGCAGCATGCACGGCAGGGCAGCAGAGTGTCCAGGGCCAGTCGGGGGCGGCCATCGGAATGCTTCAGACCGATGAGTCTCTGCTCCGGGTGCAGAAGGAAAGGGGTAGTTCGGCCTCCCCGCTCTGTGGTTTGCAGCTGCTTTGCGGGCGTGTGTCCCAGCTCAGCCGTGTTTGAGAAGGGCCCAGAGTTAATGTTGAACGTTGTCGGTGAGACCTGTCTTTAGGACCTCTCAAAGAGCTTCCTGATGCAGCGATAATAGAATTCCAGCTCGCCCTCACCTCAAAAAGGGAATGGAACTAATACTGCTAGAATGTGGTGTTATTCCCATTTGTGGAAGGAACATGTTATCACTTACCAGTCATACTGTGCAACTTATTTTGGTATTTCGTGAATTGTAACAATTATAATTCCATTGAGAAAAATACCATGTCATAGTATATCTACCATGTGAAAATATCAAAGGTTTTGGAAATCTGTTCTAACGAATTGTATTTGTGTGTGTGTGTGTCAGCCGTCTGTGACATAGGGTCTGCTTCCTTTAAATATGACATGCGCCGACTCAGCGAAATTCTGGCATTTCCAAGAGCCTGGTACCGGAGAAGTATTGCAAGACGCCTATTCCTTGGAGACCAAACTATAAATCTGCCCAGTAAGTTTGTTATGCAGTTGTAACTGTTTTGGTCACACAGACTTGGACCACGTGTCAGAAATGTCTGAGCCCCTCCAGCGTGCGCGGCACTGGGGCCAGAAAGATTACCTGCTCGGACGTTACGCTCAGCTGACTTTTATTCTATGACTGCTACTCTGTAACCTCTGTAAAATCCCACAAATACATTCCCAGTCCACCATGGTTGGTTAGGCATGGAAAACAGAAAATGTCGGGCACATGGCATCGTGTGAGTGGCGGGCAGCATGACACAGTCGAAGGCGTTAGAAGTCACTCCTGTCACGTGGGGACAGGGCACCCTCAGCGTTTCTGGAGTGCACTTCGCAAACCATAAGCTGTGCAGTTGTCAGGCGGAGAATGGGAAGGACTGTGTAATGTGATTAGAAATGGTGGCGTGGTAAAATTTGTCGTTTCGTAACATGGCGACCCTACTGATGGTGTTTTTGTGTCTGCTTTTCTGTTAGCCTCTGGCCCGGGGACACCTGACTCCATTGAGGGGGTGAGCCAGCACCTGTCCCCTGAATCATCGAGAAAGGCTTACTGCAGGGCCTGGGAGCAGCCTAGTCAGTCAGCCTCCTTCACCCACATGCCTCAGTCACCCAACGTGTTCAATGAGCATATGACAAACAGCACCATGTCACCGGGGACAGCAGCACAGAGCCTAAAATCCCCAGCTTCCATAAGATCCAGGAGCGTGTCTGATTCTTCAGTTCCCAGAAGAGGTAACACTGCTCTCTTTGTTATTGGCAGCCCTCCAGTGCCCCCGAGATGATTTCACTTTGTTACCCCCAGATTTCTGCCCAACTGCGGGGAGATAGACTCTTGCAGGTTTTCATGGGAGATGGAGGAGCCCCGCACCAGACACCAAACAGATGCCTCAAAGTATCTGCCAGCAGAAGAGACAGCCGGGTGGCTAGTAGCTTTGCAAAGGGATAGGGAGAGGAGACAGCATATTCTTAGGATGCCCCATAGGGTACAGTCGTTTTTAGAAGTAAAATCTGCAGTATTGTAAAACGTTTCATGTTGAAAGTTAATCTTTGTGTTCAGTCATTCTTTTATTCACCCAGGGTTTTTTGAACTCTCATGTGCTCAGCACTCACCTTGTGTCTGAACATATAAAAATGAGTGCCATGTTCAGGTCACAGGTAAAACTGGAGTATGATGGGCAAATGCAGGATTCGAGACGTACATGGTCCGTGAGACACAGGCAGGCACGCAGCGGCTCTGCATTTCAGATGGCCCGCCCGCACGCCCTCTGTGTGGCAGCAGACGCTTAGGGTTTCCTCCTAGGCGAGGAAGTCCCCAGGGGTGAATGGCCTGTGCTGCTGTGTCCCGTGCACACCAGAATTCCCTCGTCTAAAATGGAGGGCGCACAGGGCTTTAGGAGCTTTCAGGAAGAAGGGCTGCCAGCATTTACTTAACATTCAGTAAATGGCAACTATTATCTTCGAGGCAGTACGAAAGCTATTTAATACCAGGCTTGAATACAAGGAATTCCTTTTTATGTTTTGGATTATAGTAACGAATGGTTTTTGCTTTGTAATTGCTGAGCTTCAATGTGAATAAATTGTACATCGATTTTTCTATTTACAGATTCACTTTCAAAAACATCAACTCCTTTTAACAAATCAAACAAAACAGCGAGTCAGCAGGGGACGCCGTGGGAAACACTTGTTGTGTTTGCTATCAACTTGAAGCAATTAAACGTTCAAATGAATATGAGCAATGTAATGGGAAACACAACGTAAGCTACTCAGATACAAAGAAAATATAACTAATCATTCATTTTAATTTTTCTTATATTGTGGTAAGGCAATTCAAAAACTTTTTTGATGCTGAAATGTTTGGGTCAGTAAAAACAGTACATAAAAGATTTAAAATTGTGTTATTCTGAAAATGGCTTAATCTAATCTTAATGATACTGTAATATAAAACAGCATGAAATATATGTTCTCATAAGAGAGAAACATATGGAAAATCATGTAATTTTCTAGCTAAGAAGAAAGCCTTACCATTAATGTTAATATTCGAACATTTGCCACAGTTTTTAGAAGTGGATTTTATTGTTATACTTATTTGAAATCATCTGACTGTTGTTTAAATTCGTGACGCTGGGAGCCGTATGTCTAATTAATCACCCTGTCCTTTCTTTTAGGTGGACAACGAGTGGTTTGAAGAGCCAGGGCCGTCTGTCGGTGGGAAGTAACCGAGACCGAGAGATAAGCATGTCCGTCGGTCTGGGCCGGTCACAGTTAGATTCTAAAGGAGGAGTAGTTGGAGGGACCATAGATGTCAATGCTTTGGAGATGGTTGGTAGGTTGAAATTTTACAACTGAAAAATGTATTGGAAAAACTTTTTAAAAATTGATTTTGATGAGTTTTTTCCCATTAGGCATTTGTGTGACAAGTAATTATTATTTCTATTTTAGCTCATATTTCTGAACATCCAAATCAGCAGCCCAGTCACAAAATTCAGATCACCATGGGTTCCACCGAAGCCCGGGTCGATTACATGGGTTCAAGCATCCTCATGGGCATCTTCAGTAATGCTGACCTCAGGCTGCAGGACGAGTGGAAAGTGAACCTGTACAACACACTGGATTCAAGCATAACTGATAAAAGGTGGTTAGTGAAACTTTACTCTTCGAACGCTTTATGTGGCTGCTCAGCATCTTTTCTCTTATCCAATGAGAAAGCACTAACAATTCATGTTCCTTGCAAAATGATTTTATATTATGCAGTTAATGTGAATGAAAAAGCTGGGTGGGGAGGAGAACTTTTCTTGTGCTTTTAAACTGTCTTCTGTAAGATATATGTTAACGGCTGTTTTATGTTCTAGTGAAATTTTTGTCCATGGAGATTTGAAGTGGGATATTTTCCAAGTGATGATATCAAGGTCAACCACACCAGACCTGATAAAAATAGGGATGAAGCTCCAGGAATTCTTCACGCAGCAGTTTGACACCAGCAAACGAGCTCTGTCCACCTGGGGGCCAGTCCCTTATCTCCCACCCAAGACAATGGCAAATAACTTTGAGAAAAGTTCACAAGAACAATGTAAGAATTAGAACTAAGCCTTTAGATGTGCTTTCTCTTTCACTAAATATGTGCTCCAATCTTCCTTTAACGTAATTAATAATACCCGTGTGCCACACTTAAAAAGTGATCCATGTGCTCTTGCCCTGCGCACTCCCCAGAGTCCTTGGTTTCCTGCCCACCGGTGGAATCGGAGGCCGTCATTCATTATCTGCCCCACCCCCCAACTCACCTACAATCACACACACCCTGCTGCCCGAATATTCATTATGACAATACCATGTTCTGGTTCAGAGTGTGGGCTATGGAATCAGACATCCGAGTTTGGATTTATCAGCTGTGTCCTATTAGGCTGATCATTATTTTCACTTAGTAATTCAATGAGCAGGTATTTATTAAGCGTGACCATGTCCTTAGGCACTGTTTTAGGCATAGGTCTCTTAGTGCAGCGGTCCCAGACCTGTCCGGCGCCAGGGACTAGTGCTCCTATGAGAATCTAGTGCCTGATGATCTGAGGCGGAGCTGAGGCGGTGATGCCAGCGCTGGGGAGCAGCTGCAGACACAGATGAAGCTTCGCTCGCTTGCCCGCTGCTCACCTTCTGCTGTGTGGCCCGGTCCCTAACAGGCCACGGACCCCTGTACTAGTGGGCAAAGTTCCTACCCTCATGAAGTTTATATTCTAATGGGAGAGATAGACCATAATTAATTTTTCTAACTAAAATGCAGGATAAGTCCAGGTACGGAGGAATGCTGAGAAAAAGAACAAAGCAGGGGCAGGAAGTAGAGAATGAGGGTGTGTGAAGATGACTGTTTGAGAAGCGGGGTCAGGGAAGCGTTTTCTGAAGTGAAAGATCGAGGCTAAGATCTGGGGGGGCCGTTGCGGGGTGCAAGCTCCACAGCAGGAAGAAACTCAGTTTGTTTGAGGGTCATTAAGGTGGCCGCTGTGGTGGACAGAGTGAGCAAGCAGGACAGTGTCAGACATGAATTCAGAGAGAGGGGCTGCGGATGAGATTTTTAATATGCGAGGTAGCTATTGGAGAGTTCAGAACAGGTCTGATACCGATCTACTTTTTCTTAAAATATTCCTTTTTAAAGCGTCACTCCGGCTGCTATGTGGAGAATAGGCTACAGGTGGTTGAGAATGAAGTGAGGAGACCATGTGCAGTAATTGCCATCATGTCCCACACAGTTACTTGACCACAGCATGGAGGCCACTGCAGAGGCCAGGCAGCAGGTCATGGTGGCTTTCACTAGAGTAGCAGAGGTAAAAGTGGTGAGAAGATGTCAGAATCAGGATAATTTTTAACAATTTAATAAATAATCATTTAAAATAATTTCTTATTCTCACAGAATGAGTACTTGTGCACTGAGAAAAAAAAAACGATAAAATACAGAAAAGCAAAAAAAATAAAAAGTTCCATTCCACCTAGAAATCATCATCACCGTGAACACTTGAGAGCTTATACTTCCAGATACTTTTCTCTGCACCTAGATAGATACATATGTGTACTTTTTGCCAAAATATTGTTTTACTCTAAAATTGGTATCGAGCATATACAGGGAGGTTTCCCAAAATGCGTAGCCTTTAAAAAAAGTCCTTGTCATGGAAAACCAGCAGGCTTAGGGGATCATTTCAGGTTCCAGGACACTGAAGAGAGATGCCAACTAAGTACAGAGCATGTTCCCTGGTTGATTCCAGAATGAGAGTTGGGAAATAGCCGAAAAGGCCATTACTGGCAGAAGTGGGAAATATAAATGAGTACTTCCCAGACTCCACGGAGCATCTGAAATGCCTGGGGGTCTTATTCAAATGCAGATTCTGATCCAGTAGGTGTGGTGTGGACCTAAGAGTCTGCATTTCTAACAAGCTCCGGTGATGCTGGCAGTCCTTAGACCTTACATTTGAGTAGCAAGGACATAAAAAAGGAAAGAAAGCACCTAAAATCGGGTCTTCTAAGTCACTTAACCCCTCTTCTGCTTCACTCGACGAGTCTAGATGGAATACCTAGTTGACAGAGTTACCGAGAGAATTGTGTAAGATTTCCTGCAAGCACTTAGTAAATCATTAGTGATTACAGTGGTGTCGGTTGAAATTATTGTTAGTAAGTTACTGTTTTCCTTAGGTCCGCCCATCGCAGTGCAGCTTCTTTTCCCAGACTGTGTCTTTTTTACCTTCTGCTAAATGTCAGGCAGGGGTCGGAGTGTCATTGTTATCCCTTAACTGAGTCTCTGCAGCTGGGGAAAGTAGCTGCCCGCTGCCTTCCTGCTGCCAGGTGGGCGTGCATGAGGCACTTGGGGATAAGTGGTTTTTCCTTTTCTTGCAGTGCTCGACGCAGCCCATCACCGGCACTGGCCCGGAGTGCTGGAGGTGGTATCCGGATGCCACATCTCCTTGTTTCAGATTCCTCTACCGGAAGATGGGATGCAGTTTGGGGGCTCCATGAGCTTACATGGAAACCATATGACACTAGCCTGTTTTCACGGTCCAAATTTCCGTTCAAAATCCTGGGCCCTTTTTCACTTAGAAGAACCAAATATTGCTTTTTGGACCGAAGCTCAGAAAATCTGGGAAGATGGTAATTTGACACATTTCAAGCTTTTACTCTTTCCTGTCTTCTGATATTATATGGCAAAGTAATTTTCCTTTCTCATCTCTTTTGTTTGTTATGTTTCTGAAGTCCATCTCTATTTGTTATAAGGTACCTGACATGTCAAGGAGTTCACTGCCAGAGAGTCAATATATTCTGTAAAGTCTGGCACATGTTAAAGAACTTACTTCTGAACTTACCATTTACTGTTTCTTACTTAGGCAATTATCATTTCTGCTGCTGTGGCTGACCATAGTCATAATATTAGTTATCGTAAATATTTCTTATAAAAGCACGTACAGAAGACACACAGTGGTAGTAGTGTAAGGATATTATTTGCCAGTCAAGACTATACTGTAAAACTTTTACGGGCAAGGCTATGCTTTTACCTCTATTTACAGTGATAACCCAGTTCTTTTTAGCTTTTCTTTCCTACTCAGTGGTTTCTTAATAATGAACAAAAAAAAAATGGTTGGTGCTCTCTATTTTTTTTTAGTTATAATGATTTATTCTTACTGAGACTAAATCCAGTTATAACTAAAGAAAAATTATGTGATTTTTTTTCTCACTTATTTACTCCTCAATTTCACAATCCATCTTACTTATGTATGACTTAGCTAAACCTGTTGCTCTAAGGCCACAACTATTTTCTTGCATCTAAATATAGCCTGTCTTATTTTTCTTCCCTCTAGGCTCTAGCGATCATTCTACCTATATTGTACAAACACTGGATTTTCATCTGGGCCATAACACCATGGTTACCAAACCGTGTGGCGCTTTGGAAAGCCCTATGGCAACAATAACCAAGATAACAAGGCGTCGCCATGAAAACCCACCCCATGGAGTGGCCAGTGTGAAGGAATGGTTCAATTACGTTACAGCCACAAGGAATGAAGGTTACATTTTTTATTTGTTTGGTTTTATTTTTTTTATTTTGAGCTCTGTTGACTGAGTCATTTAGAATATAAGTAGCAGAAGAATTTTCATTTCGTCAATAAAAGAAGTTTCATTTCACTCCTGCTAACATAACTAATGATAGTAGTACATGATTTCACCACCCTGGTAATGCAACTCTCGTAGACTGAAATTATTTTACATGTAACTGAAAACATTCAAAATAAAATCGGTCTAAATAAATGAAATTAAGCTTATGATAATTGGAAAAATATTTTCGTACTAATGCTAAACATTGGAGGTTTGGTAAAGTTATTACACAACTAAGCAATAGAATGCTACAAACTTTAAGATTCGGGATGGATAGAGTAAAATGAAACCAAATAATAATATTCCTATGAAGTCGTAACTTTAAAGAGAGTGGCTTTAATGAGTTTTCTCATTTGATTAGATTTACCGGTCTTGTAATAATGTAGTCATGAAATTTTTTATTTTGCGGTTTTTATTTTCGAGTTTACAATACTGCTTTTACCAATCATTTTATTTGTATTGGAACAGTGACTAGATCGAGGCATGTTAATGTTTTACTTGAATGTTTTACTTAAAAATGAGTTTTCGAAATGGAAAAGATGATGACTTGGGCCCCACAGAAAATAGTTACTATGGAATAGGGAGCCCCAGGAACTAAACAGTTAAAAATGTTCTGAGAACAAAGGAATTAGAAGATTTTGCATTTATTGACTACGCTGCCTTCCAAGTAGAGATTTTGGGGAGCGGGCCTTTTTGGCTGGGATACTATGGAGGGGCTGTTAGCATATTGAACTGCTACCTGTGTACCTGGAAAAATGCTAATTTTTATAAGACAATCATAATGTAATCGTAGCACACACGTTGGGGAAAATCAGGACTTCTGGTTTCAAGGCCAGGATCATATTTAATCGCTAATTCTGTAAGAGTGAATTATTTAATGTAGAACTTTGAGATTAATGAAATTCTTAAATTCAGATATGAATTCAGTTGAGAATAAAATTAATTTCAAAGTTCAAGAAACAAAAACCAAAAGAAAAAAAAAGAAATTAAAACCAAAAGGGATTATTAGATTTATCCAAAATCATGTTATAAAGCTTCAGTCTTGAGAATAGTGATATATATCACTATTTTTATGTGTATATATATATATATACACAAATCTCTACCTATATTAATGTATCACCATATTAACATATATAAATATATCTATACTCCTAGCCATATATATAGAGAGATATATAACTATTCTCAAGATCACAGCTTTACATGGCTCTATTTTTTTAAATGTAAAGTTTTCCAGCTTTTGAAATGACAATTCCGTGTATCATAGTGTCATGAAAGCTATAGGCTTATCAATCGATGCCTGTTGGTTAATCTGAGCAGTATCTTCGTTATTATGCACGCAGAATTAAACCTGCTTCGTAATGTTGATGCTAATAACCCTGAGAATAGCACTATGGTGAAGAATTCCAGTTTGCTGAGTGGATTCAGAGGAGGTTCCAGCTACAATCACGAAACAGAGACTATCTTCGCGTTACCAAGGATGCAGCTCGACTTCAAATCCATTCACGTTCAAGAGCCCCAAGAGCCTTCATTACAGGGTACGTGGGAAATAATCTGCAGGTCCTACAGTGATGAGGGAAGCCTAGAGGAACTTCAAACTACTGCTGCTTTCCCATGAGTTACGTTTGTAATATTAATATAATCTGATGAAATCGATTTCCCGGGTCAAATTGATTTTTTTGCCAGCCATATGACCTCTGGCAGATTGAATCCATTTGTATCTCTTTCTCCTCAGTCAAATGGGGGATCCTAACAGGACTTCCTTCATAGGGCTTTTATGAGTAATAAATAGCAGACGCTTAGAAAGTGCTTAGTAAACCATCATCATCATTCTGTCACACAGAAACTGCCCCTTTGTTGTTGCATTTAAGTGGATGCACTTTCATGAACCTCTGAGTCCCTACTAACGGGAAGAGAAAGGGACTCACTTCGTTAAGTCTTCATGATAAAAGGACTTTGCCCTTGCAGATGCCAACCTGAAGCCAAAGGTAGAATGCAGCGTGGTGACAGAGTTCACTGACCACATCTGTGTGACTATGGATGCTGAGCTCATCATGTTTCTCCATGACTTAGTGTCGGCTTATCTTAAAGAAAAAGAAAAAGGTGAGTAGCATGTTCTTGTTTTTTTCCTCTTCTTTTAAGCTTCAGGGGAGGCAGCTGTCTGCCATTTTATGGATTTGTACAGTCTAATGATAAAACAAGTAGAATGTCTCCTTCCTTTATGAGTTGTAAATATCAATAAATATATGAAATAAATATGAATATTGGTAAGACTATCTGACAGACTTCTGAGTATCTTCTAGGTACACAGCACTCTTTCAAGCCATGCCTCACATCAAATGATGTTTTATACTTTACAGAATGTTTCCATACACATATGTACATTATCAGGCCTTGTAGGAGATTCTCACAAAGTAGGAAAAGAAAACCTCTTTGAAAAAATATTGCTAGTCAAAGTGAAATGACTCCAGAAACAACTACACGATAAAGTAGCATGAGTTATGTACATAACTGGGAAAACTAAATTAAATAAGATAAATCTGTTTAGAATGCAGAGAACATTTTCTTTTTATAAATATTTCGACCTCAGTGGTGTTTGCTTTTATGAGTTGATGTTAGTTTACTCACTAGAAACTTAAATGTTTGCCCATTAAGAAACATACGGTGACCCTAATACTCATGTGAAATTGCTTGAATATATATGGTGTGTCCAGACAATGGGATTATTTAAAATAAGGTAGTCTGAAATGTAGTGGTATGGAATGCTCTCCAAATACATGGCTTTTACTTACTCAATAAGTAGTACATGAATGTAGAACAGTAAAACAACAGGTGTGATTTTTAAAAACCGCTTGATATAGATAGATGCACAGGCACACCTCGGAGATCCTGCAGACTCGGTCTCAGACCGCCGCAATAAAGTGAGCGTCGCAATAAAGCGAGTCACCACCTTTTTGCTGGTGAAGGCTCTTGCCTGCGGCGTGTAGAAAACGCGGCACCTAATGAACGCAGTAAAGCGAGATGTGCCTGCCGTATGCTCAGGGTGCACTGTAACACTGCTTCCTTTTCTCATGAAGAAATAAGTATAAAGTTTGTCTTACAGGTATTTCAAAATAGCCTCATGATAAATGTCTGAGTGAGGACAACAGAAAGAAAGATTATCAAGAGGCCATGTTGAAAGAGTGCAGAGGCAGCATCGCATAGATTGAACTGCTCTTCCATGTCCGTTCAATCTAGATCTGCTAGAAATTCAGTGTGTAAAATCAATAATGATGGCTGGGAGAAAGCTATGAGAAAGTAGTTGAAACTTCAAGTAAAATGATTGAAACCATATAACAAGAAATGTTGTATATATTGTAAGTACATTTAGTCTTCACATATGGCACAATACACCAGTCACTGGTAATCCTCTTGTTTTTCTCTCCACCTCAATATTTAAACTTAATATGGAGAAAAACAGACCCTAGATAAACCTCTGAGGTTCAGAGTTCACTTCTAGTCTATCTGGACGTGAAAGTCTGCCAGATTTCTTTCTCTTGGGTCCTATGTGAAACCGTCATTTTATGAAATATTGTGTTGATCTTGGTCTGCCACGAACTGCATGTATTTCTAAAAAAAAAAAAAGAAAGAAAACTTTGTGGTATAATTTGTTGTAAAACATTTCAATGGGAAAAGGGAATATGGACTTATAATATTTACAATAACAAAGTTGTATCTTTGGGGATTTTAATTATAAATAAAAATATTTTAATAGTTATAAGCATGTTGTTATTAAAAACTAAAAGCAATTACTTTTGGCCAAAATAAATGTCAACATGCCTGAGAAAATTCTTAAACAGCATGTAAGACTAGACCAGAATCAACAATAGTTCTAGGACGTCAAGATAAATTGTTAGCACTGTAACCACCACCAGTAATAAAAGCAGAGCAGGTGAGCCGGCAGTAACTGAAGACACCATGTCCTTACATAGCGTGACAGTATAGCTTCATTCCTAGATTCACTCCCAATGTATTATCCCTTCTCCTAGTTCCCAATGAGGTTATAACCAGAGCTCTACAATGCAACCGTATTACCTAATTAATCAGTCATTTTATGCCCAGAGTTGTTTTGAAAACCTGTGCGCTAAGAGAAATGCTGTGTTTATTAAAGATATATGAAAGCTACCTTTGTTCGGTTCAATTTTATATCTATTATTTGATTGCCTATTATTTGTGACCTTTCGTAAAACATTTATGTAGTCACTATGTAGAATGAACAGGTTGCTTACATTAAAAACTCCTAAGTTAATACCCCTGTTTAAGTATATGTATAGCCATTAACATATACTAAAACCATTGAATTGTGAATTGTATGGTATGTGAATTGTATCTCAATAAAGTTGTTAAATGCCATCCTCCTACGGCCATTCTTTAGGACATCTACAACTGTCCATTTCAGTGCCCTGTGCCCGCTATCAAATAAATCTCAGCAGTCTTTACCATTAGCTTCAGGCACACAAATATATGCAAAACATATACTATTACTCAAAAGTAAATGATGATATATTACTTCTAATTGTAAGATAGTAATTTCGATACTGTCCTCAAGCAGTACCAATAATTGGCACATATGTATGGCTTATTTAAAAATATTACTTTTTTAAAAGTATAATGAAATGAGGTTTTGGCCAGTTCATAAATAAAATGATAAATAGAGCCAATTATTCTGTTCATATAGTGATTTAAAATAAGTTTATAAGGTATATATTTGCATTATTAATCGATCTTTTCCATTATAGCTATTTTTCCACCTCGGATTTTATCTACTCGACCAGGACAGAAAAGTCCAATTATTATACATGATGACAATTCCTCTGACAAAGACAGAGAAGACAGCATCACTTACACTACTGTGGACTGGAGAGATTTTATGTGTAACACGTGGCATCTAGAGCCCACTCTTAGGTAAGAAGTAGTGAGTGTATATATTACCTATATCCTGTGGGATTATTTTGAGGAAAAGGTTATAAACTATGTATCAGGTTAAATATTTTTTATCACAAAATAATTTTAGAAGTTAGTCAAGTGTAATCTCGCAACACCTGACTGCAATTTTTGCTGTTCCTTTCTGCTTTGGTAAGTGTTCTAGGCAAGGCAGCAGCAGTACAAACACTGAGAATAGCTCAGTGCTGATCAGCTGTCCACTGTGTGACATTTTGTCAGTTAATCACCAAAATACAAGAATAACTCCGTTTCTGTAGTTGCTGTTATCTTTTCACCATCTCACCGAAATGTTATTTTCAGGTGCTTGAGGTACCTACAGTAATCTGTTTTGTTACTGGGTTTGGGAAGATGCAGTCATAGATGTCATACATCATGAAGGAACCGTTACAGCTTATCACGTATGTCGTGACAATGTACTAGGACCTATAGTGTCACGGTGTCTTTCTGTCTGCATCTAACACAATAATAAAACCATCCCTGAAATGTAGAATTTAATGCTGTCAGATTCAGGTCCCTTTACTGAGTCATGTTCTATTACAATCATGATCCCAGTTAACTTGTTTTCATACCAAAATTTCAAAAGTATTTTCTAATTTTAGTTGTTTTTATAATTGCTGCCATAACTAGCAGCACTTGCTTTGCATGTCCTTGTTTGTGATGAACACTCACGACCTTCTTCCTATTTTTCCCTTTCCTCTCATTTGCTTTTTTCATCAAACAATAACTGTGTGAATCATGGAATAACAGTATCAAAAAAAGTCCATCACACTCTACAACATTCTGCAGAATGATACGAATTTCATTCAGATAAGGTTATCATTCAGACATGTTTATACCAAAATAATTCCTAACAAAATTTCCATTTACAGTGGACTCCTGTGTAAGCAGAAAGTAATAACTTTTTTAGTAATTTGTAGTCAATAAAATTTGTTGTAACCAAATCAAAAACACTTTGGTATTAATAGTACATATATGCATGAGAAATATTAACAGTATCTTTTAAAATGAGCATAAAAATAGTTAAGTTTGCTATAAATATCTTCCTTTTCTCAGCACGCTGTCATGAAACTAGTTATGGTGTAGTGGTGGACGGCATGGCTAAGAGCAGTGGCTCTAAGCCCAGCTTTGTAGCTAAGTGACATTGCCCGAAGGGCTTAATAACACTCCTCTCTGCCTCGGTTGCCTCATAGGAAAAAATGTAGAAAATGGTATTATCTACCTTGTTGGGTAGTTATCATGGTTAAATGAGTTAATTAAAGCAAAATGCTTATAACTTAGCAGATCAGTGTTGAATATGCCCCTTTTCCCTAACTCATATAGTGGGAGAGGAGCTGATAGAAGTCAAAATGACAGTTACTACTGATAAAGCTGGTAACAGACTGTGGTTTGGATGTCTGGCAACAGTGGCTTTCTACTGCAGAATCCAGGTGTGGACTTAACCTACAGGATCTCAGTGATGCCACACTGGAGGTGGGGAGGGGGCGGGCAGGGGCTAGAGTTGTGCCATCAGCAGCCAGACTTGTGTGCTTACCTAGCCCCAGGCAGCCTGAACAGTCTTGAACTCATCTATCTAGGGGCCTGTCCTTGAAAAACCTGTGCAATAAGGAACAGACCAAAATGAATGGTTCCCAAGCGAAGCTGGAGGGCGGGTACTGAACTACATTACTCGGTTCCTGCATTAATTTTCCAATCAGATATGTCATCAGTAAGGGGGCACAGAAAGGCCAGGAGTGTTCACTAATGGCTGTTCCTCTATGTGGAAATACCAAGAACAGGAATAAATGGTTCTTTCTTTTGATATGCTTAGCACATAGTAAACAGTGTATTTTAGCCTTTTTTCCCCCACCATTATGCCACATACTGTTGAACTCTAATTTTTCATCTTTATTAGATGTAATTAATAAAATAGCTATTTTAAGTGTACATCATCACGATTTCATATATGTATACACTGTGAAAGGATTCTCCCCATCAAGTTAATGAACATCTTTTAGAATGAACCAGATGTCCTTTAAATGTTTAAGATGACTGTGTAACTCGAGGTCTAAATAAATTAATCAGAATAAAATCCACTAAACTCCATTACTGTGTGTAGGTTTATCAAAGATACTTATAATCACACATTTTTTAATGCTATTATAGTGAATCCAGGAATTGTAAATTATTCAAATGCACCTACTGAAAATATTTTGTCTTGAGCACATTGTGAAGGTTTAATGATGCTCTCAAACTTACCGTCAGGACTATGCTAGCACACTGTACTCCTAATTATTATTTATAATTATTTTAGATTAATTTCTTGGACTGGAAGAAAAATTGATCCAGTAGGCGTTGATTATATTCTTCAAAAGTTGGGCTTTCATCATGCCAGGACTACTATTCCCAAATGGCTTCAGAGAGGAGTCATGGACCCACTGGACAAGGTTCTGTCGGTTCTTATCAAAAAACTCGGTACTGCACTGCAGGATGAAAAGGAAAAGAAAGGAAAAGACAAAGAAGAACACTAAGACAGCAACTTGATCTGTGAACAAATTATCCGTTAAGTTTTATTACACTGAAGTGTATTTTTTTTTGTATAATAAAATTATTTAAAATATAACTTTAAAATAATTCTAATTTTGTGGCCATTAAAGGTTTACAAGTTAACCTGTTTATTTTAGTTCCACTGTTCTGGATACAGTGAAGTATTGCATGATAATGTAAATTTTGTGAAAAACTAGATTAAAATATATCCATCTCAGTAGGGTTTATAATTGTATTATGTGCAATATGATTCCTGCATCTTAAAATATTTTCAGAATAACTGTGAATTTCCTGTTATTGGCCATAACTTTTAGAAAAAAATCTTGTTGATAATGTGATTTTTTTTTGGTAATTAATTGCATTTTCTTTTTTTAAAATATAGACTTGTATAAATACCTATTTGTATATAGTTTGAGTAATTGTGATATGATTAAATACCACTAAAATATTGTTTGTAACTATTGTAATAAAGTCACAATAATTGGTTTCAGTCTGTAGTAGTTTTTGAGTCTTTTCTTCCTTTTATAGATTATTTTTATAACTAATAGATGCCTACCCTGTGTCAGTTATTAAATGTTTTCATAGAAAATAGTTAATACTTATAAAAATAAAAGACTTATAAAATTAGCTCGAGGAGGATGCAATCAGAGAGGCATAGCAGAAGCTTCAGCAATACTAGGTATTATTCTATTTCTTAAGCTTGTGGTCAACACAGCTGTTTGTTTTTATTATAACACTTTAATATGTACGTATTTCATGCATATGAAGGTACATGTATAAAGCATATTTTGTGCTTGTGAGGATATATATACAATGTACATGCATTAGCATAATAAGATTTTAAAAGACTAACAATCTAAAATAATACTCAAAAGTAACTATAATACTGTTACTCAGAACTCGGGTTTAAAATCAGCCAAGTCAGTACCATCAGTTTAAAGGCTGAATAAACAATAGAATTGAAGATCTTAAAGCTAAAGGACAACTCTCAAGAAGCCTCTGGTGCAGACACTTGCACTTAGGTAGATAAGGCAGTATACTCTCTGACAGCTTTAAAAGCTTTAAAAGCTGTCAGAGAGTATACTGCCTTATCTACCTAAGTGCAAGTGTCTGCCTTTTTAAAGCTGTCAGAGAGTATACTGCCTTATCTACCTAAGTGCAAGTGTCAAGATACTTAGCCAGCCAAGGGCATATATAGATATATAGTGTTAGTTGGTGCATTAAGAATTGCTCTCTATTGTCACACAGCAATCTAGTAACACAACTAAAAACAAAACCCTAGTGACTAGAGCTGTAATTTTGCCTTCTTTCTGCTATACCACCTTACCTGTTACCTGCCTGATCTCTGTATCCATCCTCAATCACCCCTACAGTTGAGGGCTACATGAATATTAGCAAATTCTTTTGGATCTAGAGTCTAAGATAAGACTGCCAGAAAGTAACTTCATAAAACAAAGTAACTAAAAATTAAATTAGTTCCTTACTTGAGTCCTACTTCAGGTATTAATTCTCTGCTTCAAAGAAAAAGTTATGCCAGTAAGTTCTAAATGTTAAAAATTTCCCATGGCTTTAAATATTATTGATGTATGAGATTACAAAAAAATGACATAAGTATAAACTTACTCTATTTCTGGCATTTACTGTGATAATGCCATAAAAAGAGCAATTTAAATCTGCAACTATTCAAAATTTCCGTGTCTCTGTTGGACAAGGCTTTGAGAAAACCATATCCGTGCATTGCTGGTGGGAATATAAATTGCAACATTATGGGAATTCCAGAAGGGGAAGAGAAAGTATATTTAAAGCAATAATGTCTGAGAACTTCCCAAACCTGGGGAGAAAAATGGACATCCAGATCCACGAGGCCCAAAGGACTCCAAATTGGTTGAACTGGGCTAGGGTTACATGGAGACACATTGTAATTAAATTATTAAAAGTCGACAATATAAAGAGCAGCAACAGAAAAGTTACATACAAGGGAACCCCATAAGACTATTGGCAAAATTCTCAACAGAAACCTTTCAGGCCAGGAGAGAATGGGATGACATATTTGAAATATTGAAAAAAATAACTGTCAACCAAACATTCTATACCTGGTGATGTGGTCCTTCAAAAACGAAGGAAGGAAAAGACTTTCCCAAACAAAACCTAAAAGAGTTGATTACCACCAGACCTGACTTAAAGAAATGCTAAAGGGAATTCTTCGAGAGTGAAAAAAAATGCTAATTAACATCATAAAAACATAGAAAGGTAGAGTAAATCTCACTGGTAATGGTAAATACATAGTCATAGATTCTGCAATGTGGCAATACTGGTATATAATTCATTTACAACTAAATGTTAAAAAAAAAGTAATAAAAATAACCATAGCTACAATAATCTGTTATTAGTTACACAGTAAAAAACAAACAAACATGTAAATTGCAACAGCAATAAGCTAAGGTGTGAAGGGGAGAAGTAAAAGTGTAAATTCTACAAATTCCATTGAAACTGTTATCAGTTTAAAATAGGGTGTTACAAGTTTAAGATTTTATGTAAGCTTCATGTTAACCACAAAGGAAAATCCTGTAGTAATTATACTTTTAAATGAGTCAAACCATAATGATAACAAAAGATATCAAAACAAAAAAGCAGGATAAGAAACAAGGAACAACAGATCTATAAAACAACAAAATGACAATAGTACTTACAAATAATTAAACATAAATGGATAAAATTATCCAGTTAAACATAATGGCTGAATGGATTAAAAAACAATACCCAAGAAGATACTATTTTAAAGAGACTCGCTTTAGCCTTAAAACATACATAGAGACAGAAAAAGACATGTTAAGCAAATGTTAACGAACAAAGATAAAATAGACATTAAACTAAAAATAGCAAAAAGACAAGGTCATTATATAATAAAGGGGTCAATAAATCAAGAAAACATAACAATTGTAAATATTTATGCACCCAATATTGTAGTACCTAAACATGTAGAAGTAAAAACTAAGAAAGTTAAAAAGAGAAACAGTAATATAATAATTGTTGGGGACTTTAATACTGCACTCTCAATAATAATTAGATCAACCAGACAGAATCAATAAGAAAACAGAAGATTTGAACAATGCTGTGGATCAAATAGACCTTACAGAACAGTCCAATAACAGCAAAATACATATTCTTCTCAAGCACACATGGAACATTTTCTAGGACAGACCACATGTGAAGCCACGAAACAAATTTTAGTAAATTCAATAACTTTGAAATCATACCAAGTATCTCCTGACTACAGTAGTATGAAACTAGAAATCAATAACAGGAAGAAGTTGAAAAATGTTCATGAAAATTAAGCACTATCATGAACAACTAATGAATCAAAGAAGAAATTAAAGGATAAGTAAAAGTTTCTTAAGACAAAAATGGAAACACAATATACCAGAACTTGTGGGATGCAGCAAGAGCAGTTCTAAGAAGTAAGTTCACAACAATAAATGCCTACATTAAGAAGCCAAAAATATACAGTGGGGAAACGTTAGCCCCTTCAATAAATAGTACTGGAAAAACTGGACAGCCACACATAAAAGAAAGAAATTGGACTACTATACCATACCCAAAAATTCAAAATGGATTAAAAACTTGTACATAAGACCTGAAATTATAAAATTAGAAGAAAACAGGTGGTAAGCTCTTTGACATCAGTCTTGGTGATGATTTTTTTGGATCTGACACCTAAAGTAAAGGCAATGAAAACAAAAATAAACACGTGGGACTACATCAAACTAAAAAGTTTCTGCATTGGAAAGGAACCCATCAACAAAATTAAAAAGCAACCAATGGAATAGAGAAAATACTTACAAATCATATATCTGATCAGATGTAAATATTCGAAAATATATAAAGAACTTAACACAACTCAACAGCAACAACAACAAAACAATCCAGTTAAAAACGGAGAGAGGATCTGAATAATTATTTTTCCAAAGAAAACATACAGTTGGCCAACGAATACATGAAGTTGCCTAATAATTACGGAAATGCAAATCAAAACCACAATGAGATACCACCTCATGGCTGATGGACTAGCTAGTACCAAAAAGAAAAAAATAAGTGTTGGCAAGGATGTGGAGAAAAAAGAATCTTTGTGTACTTTTGATGGGAATGTAAATTGGTGCAGCCACTATGGGAAAGAGTATGGAGTTTCCTCAAAAAATTAAAACTAGAACTATTACATCATCCAGTACTCTCTATACTATTTATAATTCTTCTGTAAATACAAAAGTATCTCAAAACAAAACTATATATATGCTTTATCTTCAAGAGTAATTTATACCCATTCCCTTTGCTGCTTGAGCTATTTCCATTCCATATCCCTCCTGAAATTTGATCCTAATATAATTACATATTTTTGTACTTAAAAATTTTTACTCATCATTCTTTTCATACTTCTTGGCAACGAGTCAATTTTTTTTTTTAAATTTACTGTAACAAAAGTTTCTAAATGTTGAGAAAAAATTCTGGGTTATTATTATTAATGGCACTTGATCAAAGCAGCATAATCAACACATTTTGATAACCACTAAAGAAATACGCTTTTACTGAAAAAGCGTTGCTTAATGAGAGGAATGAGGCTGTTTTTTTCTCCCAAATAGTTATTTGTGGATGGGTAATATTTCTTGCTAGAGGCAGAATACCATCAATTCTATTGTTATTTTTTCTTTCCTTCAGTTAAAATGTTTTAACCCTTGAGAAACCTTGTGTGTGTATTTAAAAAAAAAAAAAAAAAAGACATTTCAATTTTCTTATAAACAATGTCACTCAATTCCTTGGCTTCCTTCTGGGTTAAGTGCCAAAACTTATTTAGTAATTTACTATTAAAAATGTTTTTGGTGATATCGGCTAACACCTCCGTGAGGTCCTCCTTCAACTCTCACGAGAACGAAGAACTGAAAGCGCGTCCCCGGGTAGCCGCGAGGCGACGGCCTGGCAGCCTGGACGAGGCGGCCCGGGCGCAGGGCCCTGTGAAGACAAAGGGTGGCGTCGGGCAGGAGGCTGAGCGACGCGGCCCACCCGGAACCACCTCGCTGGACTTCCCCAGACCGCCCGGAGCGCCGCACTTGGACCACGAGGTCGGCGGCATCAGGCAGCCTCGAGTGCGCACGACGCTCGGCAGCGCCTCACGCTCAGTGACGCAGGCGCATGCGCGGGGCCAGGCACGCGCGCGCGGAGGCGGTTGGTGATTGGACGAGGCGGGCGCGGGGGCGCCAGTCGGGTTGTGCAGGGCCGCCGCGAGGCCGCTTTCGAAAGCCGCCGCGCTGGCCGCGTGGCTCTCAGGCACAGCGGCCTGAAGTGAGAGGTTGAGGCCGGGAGGAGGCAACAACGGCGTCAGCCAGCGAGCCCCGCAGCCTGCGGCCGGGCCTGAGCTGCCCGCCCGCGGGCTCGGACCGACAGGGCCGCAAAGACGACCTCGGTGGGTGGGAGTTGGGCTGGAACGCGCGGGCGGCCGCCAACGGGCCGCTGCGCCTCTCCTGTCACCGGGTTTTCTTTTCCCCTTCGTCCTCCTGACGGGAGAGCAGCTTTCAGGCTCCCTGGCCCCGGGCGTCCCGGGCCCTGCTGTCCCCTTCTGCAGCGCCACATAGGGGAAGGACTTACTTGGCAGAGAAGGCTCCGTGCCTTTTAAACTAGTCACAAAGCCGACATGACGTCAGTTAAAGAGACGGAGCCTCTGTGTGTAAAGGCCATTTATGGACATGTTTTCTATTTGTTTGTTTACTTTTAGAGTGTTTTTCGTTTACCTAGGGCTTTGTTTCTCATTTTCTGCCAATATTTATTTGTTTTTAAAAATGATTTGTAGGTGAGAAAATGTCTGCTAACAATGACTGGTTTCAGACCTCCCGGGTCCCTAGCTTTGCCCAGATGCTGAAAAAGAACTTGCCAGTTCAGCCATCAGCCCAGACGGTAGCTGCACCCACAGCACATTCCTCGGAAAGTTACAGCCTGTCGAATATGGCATCCAAGGTTACACAAGTGACGGGTAGGACTTCTTTTTCATTTGTAATAATGGCTCAGTTCTTCGAGACTCTGGGAGGGCCGTTACGTTCTTTTGAGCCTCTGGTTTAAATGTTTCCTGGGTATATGTTCATTTACCTGTGGCCAGGTCCCACTTGGAACTCGGATTTGACTCCTGACAGTGTCAGAAGCCTGTAGAAATTCTTCCCCTTGCCGTTCACTTATTTTTTTTATTTTTATTTTTACCAGTCGACGAGTGTGTGTTGCCATTTTGAAGTGAGGCTGAGTTATACCTTCAGGGAAGGGATTGGATTGAAACTGATTTGTATCCCACATAGCATTTACCATACTATTAAATATAAAGCAGGGACACAACACACTTTAAAAACTTGGTTGAATTCAGGGTAGAAAGGTAATATAAAAGCCAATGGGAAGCAAAAAACTAGGGTCTAGTCTCAGGTCTGTGTCTTACTCCATTCTAGGCTTTAGTGACATCGTGTGTAAAAATGGCTTAGCCTCTGAAGACCTTGACATCACTAAAATTCTATGATTCTCTGATATTACTTAATGGTATGACCATGATCATATTTCTTTCTAAAATTATCTTTTACTCCAAAAGCTATATACAGTAACAGGTTGCACTTGTCATTTGTTCCAAAATTGAGTAGTGGAAATTTGTATATAAGGAAAAACACATATGACCAAGTCTGCCAGGATAGTCTTCCATTTAAGGGGAGGGTTTAGTGCTTTTGTTTATTTTCTTTATTTTACCAAATTGACAAGTGTAAATATTTATTTTTAGGTAATTTCCCAGAACCATTGCTTTCCAAAGGTCTTTCATCTATTTCAAACCCCATCCTCCCTCCAAAAAAAATACCCAAGGAATTTATAATGAAATACAAACGTGGGGAGATAAATCCTGTGTCAGCCTTGCACCAGTTTGCACAAATGCAGAGGGTTCAGCTTGACCTTAAGGAAACAGTAACAACAGGCAAGTGCAAAGTCGTATCTGGTTTTACAATATTGGAAAATACTTTCCTATTAAAAGCAGAGCACGAGTGGTACTAAGTTTGATTATTTTCTATTTTCATGTAATGGTAGGGTTCTACAACTACTATTTTTGACAAGTATGCTTAAGAAATTTTATGTTAATATATCTTTAGCCTTTTGAGCCTCTGCAAATAACTCATGTACAAAATTTTTATAATCATTGGATTTTAATTTTTTGTGTATGGCTACTTGAACTGAAATCAGATCAGTCTTGTAGATTATGTTCACATGTAAATACTTATAGAGTAAACATGGTTTTTAGAGATGTTAAGTATTTGGACTATGATTATCTTATGAGAAGGATTCTGTGATGTTGATGTATAACAAAATTGTGGTCAAATTTGGCTTCTGAAATTCAAAGATCAAAGATAAAAATATCACATGATCGATAACTTATCAGCAGATTTGTCTATGGCTATTTTCTCCATTCTCTTTAAACTGCCCCCATAACCAGAAGTTTCTGTTACCACGCTGTGCCTGTGGAAGGCTACAGGAGTATAAATTGGTCAAATGCAGAAAGCACTTCTAATATCTTCACTGTATGACCAGTGACTAGGAAGAACTTTAGGAAAAGTCGAGAGGTAAGAGAATCAGTGGTCTTAAAAGGCTTTGACAGGCCGAAGATATGACTGTCAAAGAAGCACAGTCTTTAAAAAAAAATGTGTATGTACACACACACACACACACACACACACACACACACACTTTCAAGTAGTTTGGTTTCTTTAACGTTTTCTTCCCAATACTAACTTTTGCCGATGTGGGTCTCAAAGTTAGCATCTTTACCAAAGAAGTTAAAGTTTTTGAGATTTTAGTAAAGATCGTCATAGTAAAGTCAAGTTTCTAGTCTTTTCTTGGATGAAAAAGCAGAAAACTAACAGGTGACAAAAATAGGGTATTAATGTAGAAGGGAGTTTTCCTCGGTCCTATCACTGTGCATTGGATCACTTCATGTGATCAGTACTATGGGCTGAATTTCTATGTAACTAGTTGCCTTTCATTCTCTTTAGACTGCCCTTGGAAAATGTAAACTATTGGTCACAGAGAAAAAAAAAATTGATCAGGGCAAATCTTCATTGATCTGATTGAGCAAAAGCTACTCAAAAACAACCCATTGATCGTTAATGGATTGTTAATGTTTATTTTATGTGCATAGTAGTAGTTGAATAATCCGACTTAGTAGGTTTGGTGGTGAGATCAGAGTATCAGTATTTTTAACAAGCTCTACAGGTTATTTCGATCCACACCGAAGTTTGAGAACCTGGGGTGTAAACCAGATGAAGCTTAAAGGCTCATCACCTGGAAGCTAGGTGGTCATGAAGGAAGGAATTTGAGAAACTGAGGTCATAGATGGTGGAAGGAAGCAGTTTTTCCAGATAAGGTCAAGAGTTGCTTGTAAAACCTTGATGGTACATCTTTAAAAAAAATGAAAACAAAAACCTAGCAGTTAATGTACTTTGTGAGAAGATAAGATCATAATAATGAGGCTTATGTAGAGTGACATTGTACTTAGCCATGAGTAATCATAGTGGAGACTTAAGTTTCCTGAAAGCCTCTTAAAGTCCAAATACCAACAAATAAAACTCAAAAACTCTTTGGCCTGTAAATTTAAGAAATGATTTCCTTTCCGTTTTTATTGGGCAAATATGAAAACTAGTGAAAGTAATTGTGTAAATTACTAGTTGAATAGTCCTAGGAATTTTGGATGAGAGGACATCCAGTTTAATTTTTTATTTTGTTTATGTTTTGGTTTTCCTTGTGAATTCCCCTTCTTCCACCTGCTCCAAGGCTATGACGGGTGGAGTTGCTGACCGCGGCTCCCTGAGAGGTGCATAGAATTTCTTCAAATGGGTACCCTCCCTTCTGGAGCTTATGAGTGTCGGGGCACTCAGAGGGTGGCAGAAATTCAACTTTATTAGTATTGAAGTTTGAAAGAAGAGAGGTTGCCAAAGGCTCCACATTTTGCCTCATTGGTCAGTTGACAGATGTTTGTTTGCTTACCTTTGCCAGGCATTATACAAGACACTGTCACTCCATGTATGGCCCTGTTGTTGATGCTGAATCTGGAGCCAGCCTGGCAGCTTGACAGGCTCCTCAACTAGTTGAGTGGCCCACCCAGCTGTACTTTAACCTATACGGCCCCTACAAAACTGATAGGCCTTGATAGCTGGTTTGCCACAATTTTTGTACTGGGATGATTTCCTGTGTAACAGGTATCTTTTGCAGGATTATACTGTGAAGTCCTACAGCATTCACTCTGAGTTCTTTTTCAAGGTAATGTTATGGGACCATATTTTGCTTTTTGTGCTGTGGTGGACGGTATTCAATACAAAACAGGACTGGGACAGAATAAAAAGGAGTCTAGATCCAATGCAGCAAAATTAGCTCTTGATGAGCTTCTACAATTGGATGAACCTGAACCAAGAAATTTAGAAACATCAGGTAAATACTCTTGATTATAAAGTTTTTGTATTTTTAAGGAGGAATCACCCGAAAGATTTATGTTTAATGAAGAGTTACCTGGCAGCTACAAAGTAGAAGTAGCAGGATTTGAATAATTTCCTTCCATTGTTATTTGATTGCTGATATATTTAATAGTATTTAAAATTGCTCTTATATATTTCAGCCCCAAAAGGGAAACATGTTGCTGAACTGTTTGATAACTCTTCAGATTGTCAGTGGGTTCGAGTCCTGAAACTTGATTATCTCTATAATTTATTGGATTCTTATTATGCACTTAACACTGTACATTTATTAGAAGTTTTTAATGCAATTTTTGTGAAGTTTGCCTGCGTTAAATTAAGTAATGCTAGAGTTACTTGAGCAAATAATGGCCTAAGGTAGCTTAGCAAATATGGTAAGAGCGTAAACTCCAGAATTAAATTGCTCAGGTTGGAATATTGACCCTTTTTTGCCTTCTAAGCCTGTTTCATTATTTGAAAAGGGACAATAATAGTAACTACCTTCTGTGTATCATTAGGATTAAATGAATAATACATGCAAAGCATTTTAGCATTGCCTTGTGAATAATGTATAATCAAATAGTAGTTCTTATTAAATATTAATCAGTTTGAGGAATATGTTAACATGTTACGTATACTAGCATATTAAGCAATTTTTGTCAATATTCATTTCATGTTAGGTTTATAGTTTGGTTTACCTGTAAATGAACATGTCAGTTTGATTTAAGCAGTGATGATAAATTCATTTTTTTTAATTCATACTTATTTATTCAAATCACTTTCTTCAAATACTGGGGCCCTTTTTGTTTGTTTTTAGGCTATTTCAATTTTTCTTTCGTAATACTTCAGGTTATTTTGTCATTTAAGTTTAGTTCTTATTTCAAATATTTTTATTTTACTATTTGTTAACTAAAACCATTATTTAATAATTAAAAATTATTTATTTTTGCCACATCTCATAAGTTTTGATGTGTGGTCTTATTGTTTTCAAATAGTTTGTCATATTCTGTATTTAATAAGTACTTAGAAAAGTACTTTGTTAATTTTCATGTTATTTTCTGTTCACTATTTTTCACTGTTATTAAGCTTTTAGGGCTCGGTTTGGTGATTTTGGTAAATGTCTTATACATACTGGGATTATAAATGTCATTTTATCCTTATTTTCTTAAAATACTTTGATTTATATTTTACATGTTATTTGATCTATAAAGAGCAATGATGTAATGATTTTACTTTGTTACAGGGTGTAGCTTTTTAATTCAATATAAAATTATTTTTCATTCTATTTTATAATATGCTGTATATATTATATATATAGTTCAGTACTGAAATATTTTTTTTCCTAATACCTATGATGCTACTTCTAGTTATTTTTTGGTTTTGTCTAATGTCATAGACTCTCTGGTTTTTATGAGTTTCTATTTGGCATAAAATTAGATGGTATTTTGATGTAATCAGAGAATATTTTAATAGAACAGTTTAACATTTGCATTTACTATAAATGTCTGATAAGTGTTGCGTTATGGGTTTTTTGTTTTGTTTTTTCCTCTTTTTGTCACATGGATGTTTTGCTGGGTTTTTTTTTTTTCTTTTAACTATTTGGAAAGATAGTGACTTTAACCTAGAAACCCATCTTTCTAGTATGAAGTTAGTCTTGACAATTTTGAGTCCTGATTTTATCACTTTATAATTTCGCTGTCTTTACAAACTTTCATGTTTGTCTCTCATTCATTTATTCAGTCTTTATTCCTACCCACCTACAGCTTGGTGTGACTAGTGATTTTTTCAGATTTATTTTTTTATGCTTTGTCTTTCCAGAGTGTTTAACAAGTTAATGTGAAAAGCAGAACTTGTAAGAATTGAGTATTTATTTCTTCTTTTCACTGTTAACTTTCCATTAGTTTTTCTATCCTGTCCTCCTTATTTATAATATAAATTTTAAAAACTCTAATTTTAATTTTTTCAAAATTCTGAACTCATCAAAATTATTTTCATATATTTTATATTTTGTACATGTTTTTTTAAAGATAATCTTATTTTTTATTAACTATATAAAAACTCTTGCTCTCAGTATTTGTAAGGGCAATGCGATTAATATTACCAAGTTATGTTTTGAATCTTTAAGTTTTTGACTCAATGATTTAAAAATCTGGCATTAAGTTTAGTTTATTTCTGTACCTCTTTTAAAAAAATTATTTTAAAAGTTTTTAGTGTGGTAAAAATAACAAAATAAAATTATACATGCATATATATAAAACATAAAACTTACCATCTTTACCATGTTAAAGTGTACAGTGTAATAATGTTGAGTGTATTCGCTTTGTTAGACTTCAACTTCCAGAACTCTTCATCTTGCGGAACTGAAATTCTATACCCATTACATAATTATTCTTCATTCCCTCTTTCACTAACCCCATGGCAATTACCATCAATTTTCTGTTTCTATGAATTCAACTTCTCTAGAGTCACACGAGTGGAATCACAGTTTTTGTCTTTTTGTGACGTGTGTTTCACTTAGCATAATGTCCCTCAAAGATCATGCATGTTGCAGCATGTATCAGAATTTTCTTCTTTATTAAGGCTAAATAATATTTTAGTGTATATAACACATTTTGTTTATCCATTTGTCTGTTGACTTGTGTTGCTTCAGCCTTTAGCTGTTGTGAATAATGCTGCTGTGAACATGCATGTGCAGATATCTCTTTGATTTCCACTGTTCAGTCTTTGAGTTTTATACCCAGAAGTGGAATTGCTAGATCATACATTAATTTTATATTTAATTTTTTAAAGAACTGTCATATTGTTTTCCATTATGGCTGCACTGTTTTACATTCCCACTCACAGAGGATGGACAAGGGTTCCTATTTCTCCACATCCTCACCAACACTTACTGTTTTCTGTTGTTTAATTTTTTTATAGTAGCCATTCTAATGGGTGTGATATGGTATTTCACTGTGGCTTTGATTTGCATTTCCCTAATGATTAGTGACTTTTAGCATTTTTTCATGTACTTATTGGCCATTTATATATAGTCTTTAGAGAAATTTTGAAATCCAGTTCTTTGCCCATTTTTAAATTGTGTTGTTTGTTTTATTGTTGAGTTTTAGGAGTCCTCTGCATATTCCAGATATCGGTCTCATCAGATATGTGATTTGCAAATATTTTCTCCCCTCCTGTGATTTGCATTTTTACTCTGTTAATAGTGGCCTTTAATTCACAAAATTTTTTAATTTTGATAAAGTCCAGTTTGTCTATTTTTTTCTTTGATTGCCTATGCCTTTGGTGTTAGATCCAAGAAATTATTGCCAAATCCACTGTCCTGAAGCTTTTCACCTATGTTTTCTTCTAAGAGTTTTGTAGTTTTAGCTCTTATGTTCTGGTCTTCAATCTATATCAAATTAATTTTTATATATAGGGTTAGTTAAGGATCTGACTTTATTTTACATGTGGATAACCAGTATTTCTAGTATCATTTGTTGAAAAGACTGTCTTTTCCCCCATTGTATAGTATTGGCATCTTTGTTGATAATCATTTGTCCAGATACATGGGGATTTATCTCTAGGTTCTCTGTTCTAGTCCATTGGTCTTTATTCCATTAACATACTTTTTGATTATTATCACTTTGGATTAGATTTTGACTTCAGCAACTGTGAGTTTTCCAACTTCATTCCTCTTTTTCAAGATTACTTTGCCTATTTGGATTTGGTGTTTTAAAATGCAGACCAACTTGTACAGTCACATTTTCTTTATTTATTGATATTATTTGTGCTTGATAAATAGGATTTAATTTTTAGTTTTAATTTCACTTGGGCCCTACTCATTCGAGTAAATGGAGAAAAAAATCCATCTTTTGCTGAGTTTTTAAAGTTTTGCTTATCTAAAATCCAGAACATATATGTCTAACAATAGTCGGCACTTGCTGAAGTAATGTGAGCCCCAATGTGACATTATCTATCTTTCCTTGTTAATGTCTAGATATTTAATCAGTTTCTTATTTAACTCAAAATTAAGTTCACTGTAGCAGTTCAGTTTTTCTTTGTCTTTATGAGTGATTTCTGAGAGATGCTGACTACTTTAGTGGAAGCTTTGCTCCTGTGGCCTCTTCATTTAAGCTTTCCTGATCTTTTCTTGTCCCTTTGGTTTAGTGTCTTGTTCTTTTCTTGTTTTTCCTGGATTCCCTAACTTTGGAACCAAATTGCAAAGTCATTTCAAAGAATGGGACTAAAGCTTTGAAAACTTTGACTATAGCATGCCCCTAGAAAACACACCGGTAAAATAGCATTAAAAACAATCATTTTTATTTCTTAAATTTTTGATAAAATATTGATTTAAAATGTTTTACATAGTATTATTGTAAATAGAAAATCGTTCCTATGCATCTAAAACAGACTTTCCTTTTAATTGCTTTTCAGAGTGTGACATCTGTTAGAGAGCAAGCTCTATAGTAGCATAAGGTTAGGACACCCAGAAATATGTTTGTATAATTGGTTTCGATATAGGAAAGACATTTATCAAAACTTAGCTAATGAATATTTGACAGTCTAGAGTTGGCAGGAGTATACAGAAAAAATAATCATTCTTGGATTTATATGTTATTATGCAGTAGTAAGGTACCTGCTCTTTGGAACAGTGAAGTTCTGTGTTTCCTGATATTTTTGTTTTATTTACAGGTCCTCCACCTATCCCTGCAGATCCTATTGCTTCACCTGAACCAGTGTATGTTTCAAAAGTACATTATGGTAAGAAAGTCTTTTATGGTGTTCTTTTTTAGAAGAGTAACCCAATTAAAAATTATAACAACACAATTAAAATATGCATAGATATGAAAATATACATTAATATTTTATCATTCAAACCTGTCATACAAAGAAGAGAACTTCCTTCCATACTCTGCTAAAAATTACAGTAAGGAGTGGAGAAGAAAGATTGAAGAAATGGCTTTTTTCCTATAAAGAGATACTTCATCAGTTGCATGTAATGGCCTTTTTGAGAATTCTTTGCCTTGGTGCATTTGTCATTAATGAAAAACCATTGGCTTTCTGGTGCTTGATGGTTGAGACATTCATGTCAAGTCTATTCACTTGTTTAAAAAGGTAGTTATTTGTCACTCAAGCCCAAGAAAACTACAACTGCAGTTCAAGTTACTAGTATGACCTGACCTAGGACCATTTAGTTCTCTATGCATGAAATTTCTTCATCTATAAAACAGTCATAACAATAATTACCTTATTGTTATGGTTATTAAGAGAATTAAATGAATTCATGCATGTAAAACAGCGGTCCTCAACCTTTTTGGCCCCAGGGACCGGTGCTCCCATGAGCATCTAATGCCTGATGATCTGAGATGGAGCTGAGGCAGTGTTGCTAGCACTGAGGAGCAGCTGCAAACACAAATGATACTTCTCTCACTCAACTGCTGCTCACTTCCTGCTGGCAGCCCTGTTCCTAACAGGCCATGGCCCAGAATAGTCCTTGGCCCTGGGGTTGGGGACCCCTGATGTAAAATACTTATGTCACTGCCTATACGCAGTGGTTGCTCATTAAATAGTAACTACTATTATTTTATTATAACACTTTCATTGTATTCAACATTGTATATTGGTTATTGTATACTTTTCCCCTTTAGTTATGAATCTCCTGAAAGGGAGGAAATTATTCTTAATTTCTCCATTGTCTACATAATAGTAACACTTCAGACTTTAAAGTTGAGATATTTGTAGAATTAAAATGGAAAAGAAAAAGTGTCTCTTTTCTAGGTCTGGAGATGAAGATTTAAGAACAGTTTTATGCCTACTTAAGCTTGGTTTTCTATTGTTTTCTGAATAAAGAAAGGCTTTGCACATTCGTGTGCTTGTGTGGAGTAAAAGGACCAGACTAGAGGGGAAAAAAAGCACATTCAAAAGACTTGATGAACAGAAGGGCAGTGAGGGATCAGCCCAACAACACTAATCTCTGAATTTGGGAAGCAGTGTTAGTCTTTCTGGTCAGCTGCTGCAGACGTGTTTAAACAATAGTGAGATAGAACCCCAAGTCAGTGATTGGCAAATAGTACAGATTATGGTTACCCTGAGAAAACAGATCAATCTATGAGGAACTAAAAATACATGGTTAATATGTTTAAAGAAATACAAGGGTAGAGTCAGGTTTGCTAAGGTCAAGTCAGAAGTCAACTGTCAGTCAGAGAAAGAACAAACATCATCCTTCAAGCTTAAGTGTAAACACAGGAGTTGGATGTTATCACTTTTGAGAAAAAAAGATTTGCACCCACAAAAATCTCCTGAACATCTCCTGTTGGGCCTGTTAGGGACGGTATCACTATTTCACAGCCTTTCTACTTTGCCATATTTCCAGCTGGACCATATCTTCATTAAAAATAGTGGTATTTTGTCTCTGAAGATAGGATCAAGTAACTCATGATACTAAAGATCACTTGAAATTAGCAACTCAAAATCAAACTATTGTAATTGGCATTATGTGTGTCACGTTTTGTCACACCCTTCATTTACAGTAATTTGTAAGAACATTTTGTTTCCTCAATAGCTGGCACATGTAGGGAAAACTATTGCTCTTGCTTCTTATTCCTTCACACACATGCACATAAGAAACACATTTAGTAACTAAGATTTTATATTCACAATACTGATTAATTCCTTAAACACTGAATTAAGATCAAGAGGTATATCAAAATTTTATAATGTATAGTGAAAGATTCTCTTGCCAAACATAATTCTTGTCTGTTAGAACTAATTGCAGTGTATTTTTCTGTTCTATATCATAACAAAATAATTACTATATAGAACGTATTTAAATAAATTATAGTAGAGTACACTCATTCTATGGAACCATTAGGAAGAGTGGCACGAATGTTTACCCTTGAATGATATCCAAGACCAAGAAAATGTAAAAAGTGGGTTCTAACATGCTCCAGTTTTTATTTTTTTAATTGATATATATTTATATTTATATAGATTATTTTTCAAAATATTCATAAGAAATTGGTAATAGTGGTTGCATTTGGAGAGAAAGACTTCTGAGTGTATATCTCTTGTATTACTGTTTTAGTAAAAAAATAGTTAAAATTTAAAATAACATTAAATTGAATACTGCTCTTGTATCGTGAGTTTTTGGTGATACGCAGAGCCAAGTTGCTGAGTACTTCTCATTTACATTTTTACTACATAGGGACCAAAAACTAATTTACACACCACATATTGATGGTTTTGACCAATTTGAGTGAAATATGTGCTAACATGGAATTATAATAATAATTTGCACCTCCACATTGTATGCTTTGTGATTATATACAATATAGCCAGTAATTCATTCTTTCCTCCCCAGAGCTTCATTTTGTGATTACCTTTGTGACTGTTTTTCTCATTTATTTTCATAATGTGACCCATTTTTGCCAAGAAGAGAGCATTAACAATATTAACAAAGAAAAATTTAAGTTTAATATAAATAAAATTTAAGTTAAATATAAAGAAAAACATGTAAATGGTCTAACTAAAACAAGTTGTATTTAGTAAGCAGAATATTAGCTGAGACTGCTAACATTGAATTTTTATTATTTGTGCATCTTTTTAATGTAATGATTATTAAGCAGGTAAAAAAATTTTCTATGAAAATTATGATTAATTATACATTTCATATATATGCGATGCATGAGAGCAAAATTGTTTCATCACTTTTTTTGCTCTGAAAATATTAAATGGACTATGAACCACTTGGTAGACTATGTAGCAGCCATCATGAAACATCGGGAACTCTCAGTGGTTTGCAGCTAAACTTCCTGAAGCATAAGATTAAGTGATTCTGCAACCTCTTGTTCTCTGGGACAGTGGTTCTTTGCTAGGGATACACAGGCATATGCATGCAAAGCAACAGATGACCAGGGCCCCGCCCCAGAATTTAAAACTCATATTAAAAAAAAAAAAAATCACTGGGTGACTTTTGATGCACATTCTTTGTTATATACTGTTCTATGGTAATCCTAGTAACTTAAAACTGTCTTTATCCCCTTTCAAAGTTTAGAACGTTTTTAGTAGGGACTTGGAACTTTATCAAGAATCTAAGTGCTTAATGCTTTGTAGTGGTTCTCAGTGGGGCAAATGCTAAGGAGTGGATTTTGTTGACTGTCACAGGGATTGTGGAAGACTGTTGGCGTTCAGTGAGATGTCAGTTGTCTGACAGTGTGGGATAGTCCCATACAACAAAGAATGGTCTTGTGTCCTGTATGACTTTTGAATATTTCATCAAATATAAATCAGTAATTTTCTAATATGTAATTTTTTTTACATTTTTTATAAGAAGTTATCTTAAAAGCTCAATAACTTATGTTCCTTTAGAATTGAGTACTTTAAAATTTCAGTCATGACATAGATTACAAACTTGCTCACATATCTTTATAAATTATTAACATTCAATTATGAGATTATAATAGGAATAATGGAGGCCTCTGGGAGCAAGTACAATGCTGTCTAAGTTCATATTGCGTTTGTTTTTTTTCTAGAAGGGAGACACATGCAGTATGCAAAAATTTCGCAGATTGTTAAAGAAACATTTAATCAACTAATTTCTAGACATTTGGAATATCTGAAATGTAGCAATTCATTGGCTGCTTTTATAATTGAAAGAGGTAAGTCCAAATATTTGGGGTATGTTAGTTTATAGAAAAACTATTAAATATCTTAATAATCTGAGCTGTACTAGTGTAGTATTTTAATTATCTTTACACCTGTTAATACTGTTGTTTTATTGATTGTAGTAGCCTTTTCTAGTAGGTGTGGGTCATTAAACACAAAGTTTCTCAAAGGTAGAGATCAGGTATGCCAACCAGAAACCAGTAGAGAACTATAGAATGGTGAATTGCCTAACATTTTAAATAACTTTTGGAACCAGTATCAACCTCAGATCTAATCCCCATTATAAGAGACATTGAGAAGGGCTCTATAAAAATTAACATCTCCTTCATTTTCAAGTAAGAAAAGATTAAAATGTGAAAAAATCACGAATCTGTGGTTTTTCTTGTGGACATTATGATGTGATTCCAACTACATCTTCTGTTTTTCCTTAATGTTCTATATTGATCACTAATTACAAATATTTGAATTGTATATTTATCTCTGAATAAGATATTAAAGATGATATAAAAGCAATGTGAGATTTGGTTTCTATTCTTAAAGAGTTTTTATGACCTAGGTGGGAAGAGAAGATATATATACTGTTGAAAGTCTAAGATGATAAAAGTCAAAAATTGTTTTCTGTAATCTAGAAATGCATGAGAATTCATAGATAGGAGAAAACCAATAAAGTTAAAATCTTTAGGAACCAGTGAGACTTATGGTGCAACTTTAAGGACTAATAAGGTTTGGATAAATAAAGGAAAGGAAGACATTCTTGGAGAGAGAAAGACATGAGGAAAAAGAGTAGCACTGAGAAAACTGTTAATGGGAGAATGAGAGAGAACTTTGCTAGTGCAGAATAGCATACATGCAGTAAGAATACAAGATGTAGTTAGGTCGATGAGATGTCACCGGATTGTAGAGTGGCTTAAAAGCCCATCAAAAGTTGGATTTAATGAGGTCGCTAATAAGCAGTGAAAGGTTCTTGAACAAGGGACGATAATGTACTAAAGTTATTGAGGGCTCTAGTGTCAGGCCCAGCCGACTTTGCTACTTAGATGCCTTTGAGCAAGTTACAACCGTTGGTTTCAATTTTCTTCTCCGTTTCAATTTTCTCATGTATTAAAGATAGAAATAGTAACCTCTACTTCATGAAGTTGTTAGGGTTAGATACAATAATCTAAAAAAAGAATTTCACAGTACTTGGCACTTAGTTAAAGTTTAATAAATTTGTGATGATTAAGATAATGTTTAAGAAATAATGGACAACACAGTTTTTAAAAAATATTACAAGGATTGAATCTGCGTTAGGGAATCACAGCTAAGATGGTTGTGATGGAGTACCTATGTTAGAGTTGAGATAGACATGAACAAGAAAAAATTTTTTATAAAATAACATCATTTCAAGGTTACATAGGAGAATGGTATTTCCATACAAATAGGAAATCTGGATGCTGATGTGAAATTGTGTCAAGAAGGGCATGGGTGAGAAGAATAAATCTGGTTTTAGACACATGATTGTGAATGGAGTGGGGAAAGCCTGAGCAAAATCAAGTACACATTTCTGGAATACTCCCACAATCAGTATGTATTTAAAATGTATTGTTAGAAACCTCACATTGGTATTCTTCACTCCCAGCCAGCCTGTCAGCAGTAGGACTGCTCACACATTCTCTGTGATGGCTGTTTCATGCTTTTCCTTTGTTCTCAAATGCCCCACAACCTCTCTTCTATCCTTGCCGTTAGCTAGGCCTTGCCTCATAATTATTAATTAGGTCTGTAAGAAGCTATCAGATCCAAGCTTCCTTCTGACCCTGCCACCCAGTCTGTGTCCTCTTCCACTCATGCCCATTGTCTCTACTGTTAAAGTGGAGGAAGGCTCGCTCCTCTTCAAGACCAGACCCTTCACTCAAATTCTGGTTCCACTTCCTCTCACATCTCAGCGATTCCCTTCTTTCTGTTATCCCCTCTTTTTCTTGCATTATCAAACTTAAGTATCTCCATGCAACATTGTAAGTCAAGTTGCAAAGCTGAGAAAGAAGCTGAATTCTTGGCTATGCTATTACCCTTTATAAGTCAGAACTTATATCACCATTCCAGAACTTAACAGCGACACTGTATAATTCCCCTTTACCACCACTCCCCCTCTCCCTTACTGAAGCAGGTACACTAGAGATAACGGAACTTTATTTTCCCATTTAATCCTACCCCTCTAGCTTTCTCTATCTCGGTAAGTGATACTCACCCAGTTGCTCAGACTAAAAATCTAAGTAATTCATTATTTATCCCTTTCCCTAACATCTGGCAATTTACGTCTAAGTCCTTTTGATGATATCCCCAAACTATCTCAGATTTGATCATTCTTTTTCATTTAACCTCCATCATTTGAGACGTAAGTTATTGTCTCTTATCTGGATTACTATAACAGGCCCCCTAATTCAGCTTCTTGGACCCTGCATACTACCTTCTCATAGAAGAGTGATCTTAACGTGTAACCCAATATGCTTTTTGCTCCCTGACCTTCAGTAGCTTTGCCAGAGCTCTTGGATAAAATCCACAACCCCCTCAGCATTGTTTATGATGCCTCTTTCTTTGACCTCATCTTAAACCATTTCCTTCATCCCACTTTACTGAAGCAGCTACACTGGTCTCTCTTAGACCAGGGTCTGCACAAACTGTTCCTTTTGATTAAAATGCCCTTTATCTCACTCCTTATGCCTCTTTCTTCTCATCCTGTAACTTAAATTTCAGTTTCGTAGAGAGGGACTCTGCAGCTGATCTGCGTGAGGTGACTCCCCCTCTCCCCCCAATTCATTTCATTAGTCTTATATTTGTTTCTTTCAAGGCCATTATCACAATTTGTGATTTGTTTAGTCTTTTTTCTCTTTCTCCTATTAAAAGCTTCACGAGGGCACGTCTCACTGAACATTTTACTCCTAGCATCTGCTTCAGTGTTTGGTACGTGATAGGACTGCAACAATTTTTGTTGAATTAATGAAGGTACTTTAGGTAGTTGCAAATGTGAAACTGAACTTTGTTTGAAAGACTTAGGACTAGAGATTTTCCGAAATCATTGACACCGAAGTAAAAGATAGAATGAGAAAAAAGAACAATGAGCTAGTGACAAGGCTGTAGAAAGAGCCCATGGTTAGGATCTGAAAGGAGAAAAGAATTGCGTGTCTTCTGAGCATTGTTTCAAGGAAATCGCAAATGGGATATAGCAATAAGTAAATGGAGTGAAACTACTGGAGAAAGCATTAGGTGCTTGTTTCTTCAAAAAGGTTCAGTAGAACTGAGAAAAATTATTATTTGGTTTGGAGAAAGTTTAGAATAAGAAAAAATTAGAGGTATTATATATTGATAATTTGTTTAATACAGAACTAGAATGGCAAATGAAGGCTCTTAGCAGCCAAATAAATCAAAATGCAAAAGACTTAGATGCATATTTGAAAACCAAGGGTATCTGGTGATTCTGTTGCTTATAAAAATTTAGATGAAGTATCACAATATGAAACAGCTGCCTTTTTAATTGAGATATTATTGAAGTATATAAATATTTTTGCTGCTTAAAAGACTCAAACTTTTATTTGATGAAATTGTGGAATTTTGTTTTCATCTTTTTGGTCAATATATTTTACTAACTTTAAAATGGTAAGTTAGAGATAGCAGTTGAACACAGGGAAGAAGGAGGTCAAAATAACCTGCTGCTGTTAACTGATTTCCTTCAGCTGGACGGCACGAAGTTGTAGCTATCGGCACAGGTGAATACAATTACAGCCAGTGCATTAAGCCGAATGGAAGAGTGTTGCACGACACGCATGCTGTTGTTACAGCAAGAAGGTCTCTCCTTAGGTAAAGTCACAAATGTGTTTAATGCCATCAAATATATGTGCTTGTATTTACAAATGCGCTTTTATTGATTTTTGAGCTAAGGCTGTGTCAGTCTCTTACTTTTTTAAGCAATCTATTATTTCCATGTCACTTTTGGAAAACTTATCATAGTAATTTCAATGAGTAGTCTGGATTTTAGTGACTTCATTATCAAGATCTTATGAATTCAGTTTTAAGAGTCCTACAACCCTTTTTTTTTTTTTTTTTTTAAGATAAAAATACCATCTTTATTACTGAATAAAGTAAATGGAGGGTATAGCTTTAGGTCTGGACCAAGTAGGCTTAGTAATATTTTACCCCTGAATTAGCTATACTTATCCAAAAACTGATGGGTTTCTATTCGTGAAGTCTGTGCAGAGTTTACCATGTAACAGTGTAGGTAAGGTAATGTCTATGCTGGCAGATCTCAAAGAGAAAGAAAGGGGCTGAGGTGAGCATGCCTAGTTTCTTTTCCAAACTCATCTGTCCCTCTGTTCCTCACAAGGGGCTCGAATAGCAGGTTAAGGAAGAGAAGCTGGGAAGTCCCTTCCCATGAGAACGTGAGAAAATAAGTTCTGCCTCCTGCAGTGCCCACCCGCTTTTGGTTCTCTGACCCCACTGACCATACTCTTATAAAAATATTTTCGTGGAAGTTTTTACATACTCAAAAGTGAGACTAGGATGATGAATGTTATCATTCAGTTGTCAGCAATCTGAAAGCAATACCTGGTTATCAGCAATCTAGTTATCAGCATTCTGTTCTTATTTAATCTGTGCATCCTTCCTTTTTCATGGTGTTTGCTAGAGTATTTTAAAACAAATTTAGAATACTACTTTATCTGAAAAACTTAAGTATGTATCTCTAATAATAAGGAAATAACCTTATAATATTAACAGTAAAGTTTTGGGGGAAGTTCATGAAGGTAATGGAATTTATTGTCCTCCCAACCCCCTTGGTGCTTATTAAATTATTTGACCTCTGTAAAGAGACCTCTTTGGGGTTTATTTCTTCCCATGCTTGGCACTGTTATATACTGGTGCTTCATTTTTTACTATGTACATTTTCCTGATGATTGGATTTAAATCATGTTTTTTAATAAGCAAAATAGTATTTTTCCCTGATTAGTAATGTTTTTCAAGAGATCTGCTTTAGTTCTTAATAAAGCTTACGATCTTCACTGTATTATTTCTGTGCTCCTGTGTTTTTGTCTTTAAAACAACTAAGGAACAGGAACAACTGTTGTTTGTTTTAGCAGGAAAGGGGAAATAGAGAAGTAAGGCAGAAACTCGACACTTCCTTTAGGAGGCTGGGAGTAGGACTGTCTGAGAAAGAAGGGAGGAATCCGTAGGGACGTGGTGGGTCTTTGCGGGATGTGATAGTCGAGGACTCCACTGTGCAATGAGAGTGGAGTGGTCGTCAGGACATGGTGCTGTAAGGCAGGTCCAGGGCAGACTGGGCTCACCTAAGACTTCTTAAGGGACTTAATTCTTCGTTACATAAGGTTGAGATTATTTTAGTAGTTCTTATCAATATCAGAACTTTTGACAGGAATATCATTCATGATACACAGAAATGTGATGCTTATTAAGAGACACCATTTTTAGATTTTATGACTTTATGATAAAGTTACAACCCTTTTATTTTAGGTATTTTTATAGACAACTCCTACTCTTCTACAGCAAAAATCCTGCTATGATGGAAAAATCAATATTCTGTACAGAACCAGCTTCTAATTTACTCACTCTCAAACAGAATATCAACATTTACCTCTATATGAACCAGTTGCCTAAGGGATCAGCCCAGATTAAGTCACAATTGTAAGTATTATGGAAGTTGTTTTTAGAAGCAGCTGGGTGGCTGCGTCAGGTGCTCCGTAACCCTTCAGCAAGCAAATTTATCTCTATCCAGAGTCTGCCTCCAACCCTGCTATATTATTTGTAGACTGCAAGAGGCCACAGATTCTTTCTCCCTCCCCTCCCCTCGGTCTGATCTATGACTACTACTTACACATTCCACGTACTTCAGCATTTACTTTTCTATGCTTTTGAAAATCTCCTTTCCGGTTTTAAGACTGCATACACTTTAGGAAAAATATGGATTCAGGCACTCCTCACATATTCATACAGGAGTTAAGGAATGCAGTTTGTTTTTCTGGTCAATGCGTGGCCAAAACTTCATTATCTGATGAATGGGTAGCCTCATTCAGCATGAAATTTAAACGATTCAGACCAGCACAAAGAGTAAAGTAAAATTCACTTCAAGTCTAATCATCTGGAGATAACAGTGGTCAATATTTTGTTAAAAATCCTTTCAGTAACACCTTTGGAAAAGAGGTGAGCATTCCTCGAGAGACATGTCAAGAAAGATAGTTTTAGATTTTATTGTTTTAACATTTTATCAGATGAATCTTGAATACAATTCATCAGTTTTATTTTTCCATTCCTTCATTTTGTAGTTTTAAAAGATTTTCATGCAGAGAAAAGAAGTAACTCACAAGCTATGGTAGGGACAAAAATTAGGTTTTCATTTGCGTTTAAGAGACGGTAAGAATGGCAGTACTATGGAATTTATCTTTGTCAGAAGCTATAAAGATGGTTACTTTCTGTTGAATATTAATATTGTGGAACCAAGTCACTCCATTCCTACCTTGCTTTGGGTTTGCATCTGTTTCTGTTACTGGAATTAAACGTAAATTAAACATGTTTGAGAACAGTTCGGTACATGTAGATTTTACCTTGTCAACTTTGCTTTTTTTAAAAGAAAACTTCTCTTCTTTTTCTAGGCGCCTTAATCCACATTCTATATCTGCATTTGAAGCCAATGAAGAACTGAGTCTTCACGTGGCTGTTGAAGGCAAAATTTATCTGACTGTCTACTGTCCTGCAGATGTTGTTAATAGAGTAAGCAGTATGTCCTCAAGTGACAAATTGACAAAATGGGAAGTGCTTGGTGTACAGGGAGCATTGCTGAGTCACTTTATACAGCCAGTTTATATCAGCAACATACTTGTTGGTGAGTGGAATTCCAGTAGCTACTGGCTTTTTCACAAGTAAATAACTGTATTTATCAGTATAAAATTAGGTTTTACATACACAACACCTTAAGATAAAAAACCAGATCTACTGTTTTGTTGAACTTTTCATTTCATGGTAACTTGTAATCACCCTTAGTATAATATGATGTTTGTTATCTTATCAGGAGGCCAAGAATCAATATTTTAAGTATTGATTAAAATATTGAACTTATAATTTAGTTTGCACAATTTTCAATTTTTCCTCTTTCTTTTGGAAGATGTTTCCTTGAACTTCTCAAATAAAATAGCTTATATTGTTATCCTTGAAATAAGAAAGATATTAAATGCCCTTTTTGGTTTTTTCCTATTCTTATGCCTTTTTCATGCATTTGTTTATGATCTTGATTCTTCTGAGTAGCAGGTAACTAGAAAACAACATAAATTAGTAAATTACTTCTTTCTTTGGTGAGGGATATTACAGAATGCTGTATATATCATTATTTAAATTAAATTTAATGGGATGACATTGGTTAATAAAATTATATAGGTTTCAAGTGTACAATTTTATAATATATTATCTGTATATTTGAATGGTTTTCCAGACATTATATCGTTGACAATTTGGGGGCTTGTTTCTATAGTTTTCATAAAGCCCTGGGTATTTCAAAGTGTTAGTCACTCAAGAAACAATTTAAATACCACAAGTATTTGGTTCTTTGTTTTCTGTTAATTTTTGTTAATGATAACATGTGCAGGCTTTAGATCTTCAGGTAATATCTTTGTTTTTAGGTAATGCTATTTCTGTTTTTTTTTTTTGTTTTTTTTTGGTCTATATATTTTATACCCATTTCCTTAGGAATTGTAGGTAATTTTTTTTTTCAGTTGTGTATATATAGAGAATGCTATGTTTTCTTGCCATTTTTGTTTGGCATGGCTTTAATAAATGGTAAATAGGAAAATGGTGGTTGTGTAATTTTCTAAAATTAAGCTTATTTTCTTTGTATAAGAAATACATGCTTCACAATTCAGTAGATTCAAAGGATATTCAGTGAGAAAAGTTCCTGCCGTCCTCATGCCCAGGAACCCATTTTACTTTCATGGTATCCATCGTTACTGCGTAATTGCTGGTTTTTTTTTTCCAAATATAGTTTATGCTTCTAGAAGTACGTGCATACTTGTTTTTTATTTTACACAGATGGGATCATACAATTTATACTCTTCTGCATCTTTTTCCATTTAACAATGTGCCTTAGAAAATTATACCTTAGATATAGTTAATAATTTAAGATACATATATAGGAAATTGTAAAATTTCTAATAAAACATTAATATGCTCAATTTTTTTCTATTAAATTAGCTTTTATAGCACCCCGCTAAAACATCTAGGTGAAACAATTTGATGTTTAAGGAGTCTTACACTGAGTTTGACTTGTAAGGTTTTTTTCCTTTTTCTAAATGTGTCTTGCTATTTTAGCCAAGACCCGTGTCAACATCTTAATTACAGTATGCCTTAGTTTTGGATGCTACAAAAAAATACCATTGATTAGGTGGCTTAAACAACAAATATTTATTTCTCACAGTTCTGAAGGATAGAAGTCTAAGATCAAGGGGCTGGCAGGTCCAGTGTGTGGTGGGGGCCTACTTACTGGTTCATAGATGGCTGTCTTCTTACTGTGTCCTCATGTGGTGAAAGGGGTGAGGATCTCACAAGGGTACCAGTCGCATTCGTGAGGGCCCCACCTTCATGACCTAAGCACCTCACAGAGGCCCCACCTCCAAGTAACATCACGTTGGGGATTAGGTTTTAGTATATGAATTTTGTGGGGACATATTTAGTCTGTAGGACAGTGCGTAATAAATATATAACATTTTTTTTGAATCTATATCTTCTTTTCATTATAAATACAATGACTATTCCCCAGATCTTATTTCTTCCCAACTTTTTTCTGTGCCCAAGTATATCTTTAACTTAACTAGCCTTCATTCGTTAGTATCTTTTGTTAGTATCAAAGAAGTGCTTAAAAAGTGTCAGAAGCAACTCATGTTCTTTTAACATCAGTTTCTAGTTCCCAAATAGTCATAATGAGTGTGAGTCAGGTAGCTATCTCAACAATTCCAATGACGTGGGCACAAAACTTTGTGAAATATGTCTAGTGGTATATTAAGAATCTTTTGTTGTGAGAACCTCTGACCCTCTAGAACCTCTGACCCTCTAAGGCAGAAAGAGATCTGCTTTATGATAACTAATTTTTAAGTGGGAATGACTCTTCCTTAACTTCTATCCTAAGTTTGATGTAGCCCATTATTTTACATTAATAACACTAAGTCTTTTTGAGCTCTCTTTAACAGTTATTTTAACTGAGAACTCTATGTTTTTGGTATTGCCCACAATTTTAACCAGAAATAGTTATTCTATAAAACACTTTGTGTTGTGAAATTAGAACATTGTGGTACTAGAACAGTTGTAACTTGTGGCCCTTAGATGTGGAAAAATAACTTTCACCAAGCTTTTCCCAGCCATATTTATCTGCTATATTATGTGCTGATTTTATTCTGTAATCTGAGAAATTAAGACAGAATGAGCCAGTTCTCCAACAGAACTCTGTTAAAAAGTACCATGCTTTTTCCGTGTCAGCTCTGGCTCTTTGCTTTTATTCCCTGGAGTATTAATTCATTATTTTCTGTAGAAGACTCTTTTTTGACTAAAAATTCTGTCGTTATATTGTCCTGGTTCTGCTGAAGAATACAGAAGAAGCTGCTAAGAGAATAAAAGTAGGAAAGGAAAGGTTGCAAGATAAGGGTAAAGAAATGGATGTCAGACCCTCTCCAGTTATTTTTTTGGTATGGTCTTTGATGTCAATATGGTGTTTGTTCTGTTTTTTGCTTTCTAGGTGATGGGAATTGCAGTGATACTAGAGGCTTAGAAATTGCTATCAAACAACGTGTTGATGATGCACTCACTTCAAAACTTCCAATGTTTTATTTGGTCAACCGACCTCAGATTAGTTTAGTACCCTCTGCGTATCTACTTCAGACAGACTTGGAATATAGATCCTTGAGTCTGAATTGGGCACAAGGGGACATTTCTTTGGAGATTGTGGATGGCCTCAGTGGGAAGATCACTGAAAGGTTAGCATAACTATTTTATTTTTAAATCACATATTGCTTAAGTTAAAGAATACATTTAATACATTTTTTATTCTAACATTTTGATAAAAATTTTAAAATTATGAAAAGCAGTAATAATAGTTATCATTAATTGGGTATGACTATGTTGCAGGTATTGTACTAATTAAAAAAAAATTTTTCTGATGAGAAATTACATAGCGAGTGATGGAACCAGCATTCAAATTCAGTTTGTAGACCTGAGTTTCTCCAGGTATTGTGTCCTGACCATTAGCATTAGAGTCATATAATGTACTTGCTTTAAAAATTCAAATTCTCCTACTGAATCTAAATTTATGATTTGAAGGCTCAGGAGTCTGTATTTTTCACAAGCTCTTCCACATATTACACATGTAGTTAAGTGTGAGAACTATCGTATACTGCCTTCTTAGAAGGACCCTGTACGTTAAGTGGCATTATGTTCTTTTATAGCTAAAAAATAAATAAATAAAACCTGAGATTCAAGCTAGGTTAAATATCTTGCTTAAAGTCAACTAGTAGTAAGGGACACAGCTGGGATTTCGATGCAGACATTTTATTTCCAAAGCCTTTGTCCTTAACCATGATCACTATGCCTTTTAGACAAGTTCTTTGTGATATTCTTGCCACTGATTATCAGGTAAAACTTAAATCTTTCTTTTAGTGTGAACATACATTTATAATGAGGTAATGAATAATGTTAAAAGTTTAAATGCCTACATTTGCTTTCTGTGTGAAAGACAGATTTAAATTATGACCACATACAAATGTTTTTTGGTACAAACTCAGTCAAGCATACTACTGATTGTTTTAGCTAGAGTGAATTACGTTCTTTATGCTTTGAATCAGCATAAGGCAGTATATCACTGCTAATAAACTACATACATACAAACAAAATAGGTCTTCTATAAAACATTAAAAACTTGTTTGCTGAAAACATAAAATTGTAGCATAACAAAGATGAAATTAATAATGTATAACAAGTTTAACTCATTTATTATGGTTAAATTCTTGCCAGGCGATTACAAACACAAAGAAAGCAGACGTGATCTAAATATTAGACAAAGTATAATTCAATCCCAAAGTATTACATAAGGCAAAGGACACTTTAGCAATATAAATTCACAAGGAAGACAGAACAATCATGAATATCTATGAAGTAAATAGCATATTATCAACATATATAAAGCAGAAATTATGGAAGAGAAGAGGAAAAGTAGAAACTCATTACTAGTTGAGACAGTAATTTAACCTCTTTCCATTCACAGTAGATCAAGTAGATAAAACAATAGGCAAGGATATAGCACTTTTAAATAACATGGTAGATTTTAAAATATCTGTACCATAAAAATATAAAATACACTTACTTTTTTTTACGAACCTACAGAAAACTGACAAAAATTGGCCATATGTTAGACCGCAAAGAAAATCTCGCATTCTAAAAAGTAGAAGCAATATAGATAATATTATCTGATTGTGATGTAATAAAACTATAAAAGACAAAATCACAATACTAGAAACTTCTGTCACTGAGAAAAGTTCTCTTTTGCCTCAAAGAGAAAATATAAAATGAAACTGAAGAATAACGAGAAAACGAATATTAAAAGCATTACATATCAGAAATTGTAAGATATACAGCTAAAGCAAAGCTGAATGGAAAAGCCAGTACTTTAAATGCCGATGTAAACAAATAGTGGAAATAAGTAGAATGAAATTAATAAAACTAGAATTGTAAATTAGAGTTAGAGAATGGAAAAAGTTAGAAAGAATCATAAAAAGATGATTTTGTGAAAAATATCATCCATTAATCTCATATAAAAATGAGAGTAATTACTCAGAAACAGAGAAAATTAAAAGAATCGTAAGAAACTTTTTTGTTCAGCCATGTAAATAGTATTTGAAAACATGGATTGAAATGTATAAATTTCTAGGAAAAAAACATTTTTAAACTGGTATAGAGAAGGAAAAAAATCTGAACAGGCTATTTTCATGAGAAAGTTATCAAAAAGGTACCCTGACTCCTTCTCAAAGAAAACGCCATTCCAAGGTGGTTCAGAGGAATTTTATAAACCTTTAAGTAACAGAAATTTCCAATGCTATCTTAAAAGATGGAAAACATTCCAATGCTCTTATGAAACAAGTCAGTCATTGATACTGAAACATGATAGGAGATTCCTGCTGCTCCTCCCAAAGTTACAGACCAAGCTCACTTTTATATCCAAGCGGTTATTAAACGGAATATTAGGAAGCAGGATCTAGCAGTACATTAAATTAATATATTTTACATAACAATACCAATTGCTGTTTTATTTAGGAACGCGAGAGTAGTAACATAATAGAAATAATACCAGATTAGAAACTCATTAATATAATTTGTCAAATTAATTGATATAGGGGAAAATACCATATATTCATCTCTATAAATTCTAAGAAGGCATATAATACAACTCAAAATATTCTAGATAAAGCTACTCAATGAAAAAGGAATAGATATTTTTGTTAAGGTTAAAATGTATTAGTCCAAAAGATCCTAATTGATGATGAAATCTCAGAGGCATTTGCATTAAAATCCAGAACAAACATGATTGTTTACTGTTATTGCTGTTATTTCACATTTTACTTAATGCATTTGGACAAGAGAAAGAAAAAGAAAATATAAAATATTGGAAAGGAGGAGGTAAAATTACCATAATCACATATAGTATCATTTAATATTTGAAAAGCCCAAAAGAATCATCTGAAAAATTATCACAACAAAAGTATCATGGTGGAAAATTACTATATAGAGATCAAAAGATTTCATGCACAGGAGTGTATGTTAACTGTGGCTGCATAAACTACCTGAAAACTTCATGACTGAATGTAACAACCATTTATTACTGCTCACAAGTCCTTAGGTCAACTTGAACTGATGCGGTTGGGCTTCCGCATGCGTCTGGGGTTAACTTCAGGTTAACTGGCAGGTCTTAGAGGGACAGCTGGGCTCTTGTCCCCTTCCAATAGACAAGTTGCAGCTGGCTCATGCAGCTAAGGAAGCACTCCCAAGAGAATGAGGACACAAAGCCTTCTGAGGCCCAGGCTCAGAACTGGCACCACATGGTCTCTTCTGTTTGCCAAAACAAGTCACAAAGCCCAAATTCAAGAGGAGAGGACTCAGACACAGTTTATTGATGGGAGAATATGAGAAATCATGTTGGGAAGAATGAAAGATTTGGGCAGTGTTTGTAATCTATCACAAGAGCAAGCAATGAGAAGATAAAGTGTTACAATGGGAAAGAGTTACAAAGCAAAAAACGTACATGATCTGTGGACCCACTTTTATTAAAAACATGGAAACAATATTTACCTACATGTACATACATGCGTAAGAGGATCGTGAGGTGGGTGTGTAGATTTTACTTTTTATAGTGAGTTAAGATTTACATGCAGTGGAATGCACTGTACAGTTTCATCAGTTTTGATATATGTATTGTACACACCTGTATAACCATCACACCAGTCAAAATGCAGGACATTTTCTCATCCTAGAAAATATTTCTGTGCCCTCTTCCAGTCAGTCCCTGGTATAACCACTGTTTTAATTTGGATCACCATAGATTACTTTTGCTTCAAACAATAGAAATGTTCCACATATCCAGCTTCTGCTTAATTTTCAGTGCAACACTATATTAACTTAAACTGTAATTTCATTAAAAAAATTAGCTTCAGAAAGTAATTAAATATTCAGAATATTTTTATGTGAAAAATTTCCACTGTATGCATTGCACATAATTGAGATAAATATCTATAGATGCTATGTTGATTTTTATCTCTACAATTGTCAGCATAAATCATTGAATAATGACTAGCGACTTTCATTCTTTTCTCTTAGTTCCCCATTTAAAAGTGGTGTGTCAATGGCAAGTCGGCTTTGTAAAGCTGCAATGTTAAGTCGATTTAACCTGCTTGCCAGTGAAGCTAAGAAAGATGATGTACTTGAAGCTAGTACATACCATGCAGCTAAGGTAAGTCCTTTAAGGAATAATGTTAATCATAGACATGTAATTTAAAATGGTGTGGTTTTCACGATGATGACTCATAGTGAAAGTTAGTTGAATAGTTCTTGAATATAAGATATTGGCATGTAGTGGTAAAACTAATTTTTAAATGAACATGCCGGAAATTGACTATGTGAATGAGTTTTGCCACTTAAAGTGGCCACCTCAGTATTGTGTGTCCTTTGACAGTATTGCACAAACCTTGCGGTCATACTCAGACAAAGCAGTAATACAATATGTCCTATATACGATATTAACTGTGATAACTATAGAGGTCAGTTATTCTAAAATAATACAGTAGGTATCCAAATAAGTTGATTTTCCTATCTGAAAGTTGTGAAACAGCTTTAATTTCAGCATGTGATTTGGGCCTGAGTAGGTAATATAGATAGCCGTTTTCCTCTCTTTAAAAAAATTTACTCTTTTTTTAGTATTACATATGAAATCCATGTTTAAGTTGAAAATTTCACAATTTTAAAGTACAGAGGAAAAATATTACTTGTAATCCCATCTACTATTCAAATATAATACTCTTAGTCTTAAAATGTAAGTATGTTACTTGTTTCTTGTCATGTATGTATATGTATGTGTGTATATATATATATATATAGTGTGTGCATATATTTTAAAATATTAAGATCATAGTGGATAATTATCTTTTTAATCTGCTTTTTTCACTCAATATGGCATAAGCCATGTTCTCATAATATGACTTATTCATGTTATTGAGTTATTAAACATATATAATTTGTTTCTGATAACTTCATTTCAGTTTCAGTAATGATAGATACAGTATTATGTGAAAGTCTCTTAATTTCACCAATATCTTAATGCTCAAATTGCATAATCCCAATCTGTAATGCAATATTAACTACAGGTTTGTATGTACATACATATTTTTAAATATAAAAGTTTATCTAGACAGCTTCTGGGTTTGGCGGCATAAAGAGGTTGCAAATCATCTCTGTAAAAAACAAGTATAAAACTAGGCAAAATAGTCAAAAGACAATCTTTTCACACCTTTGCAAACTGAGTAAAGGTAGCTGTCAAAAAACTGCTAGAACTTTGGATAAGAATGGAAGCCTGTGGCCCCTTTGCTGGAGGCTATTCCTGTTCTCTCTTCTTCCTCTGGTGGTTTGAATGGCAAGAACTGTAGTTTTACTGGTGAGGAGGCTACCAAAAGTAGTAGATTTGCTACTAGAGAGGGTAGACTTGATTTGGGGTAATGGGTGACCCAGTTTAGTGGCTTCATCAGCCAAAAGTGCCAAACCTGGTAGGAAACAAATGGGAAAGATCAGTAACTTTGCTGGCCCGCAGCTGCAGTCCTGATTGGGGCAAGTGGTGGACCAATTAGTAACTTGGGTCGATTTTGAAAATGAAGGAGCCATGGAAGGGATGAGATTAAACTCTGCTTATATTCTTGGCCTACTGAGAAACTGCACTCATGTGCAGGTAGACCCCAGAGAACCCAATAAAGCGTAAAACTGAAAGGTAACTGGCTGCAACATTAACTATACCCCCGCCCCCGCCACACACAGACATATTGATCAGAAGAAGGTGGAAGCCATTTAGGTTTAAGGTGTTTGACTACAATGTCTGCTGAAATCATTCGCTTATTACTAAGCTATGCAGATACAAGGGCACCATTAGGAAGCCAGGCTAAGACAAAAATAAGAATGAAAAAATAGAAGAGACAACAGCAGCTGCACACCATAGGAAAAACACATCTCACAATTTAAGCAAGCTAAATTAAAACAAACAACCAACTTATGAGCAATAAAACAATCCACAGAGTTGTTACAATATATTATCTAAAAACGGATATGTAAAAAACAGGAAAATGAAGCCTTAACAATCAATAGAAACTCATTCTGAATGGGTCCAAATGTTGAATACTATTTATTTTCCAGGTTCCATGTACTAAAAATGTATTTTTAAAAAGACTAGAAGGCAGCAAAGAGGGAGCAGAGTGATGAAAGATGTAGAACCTGGAAAATAGTGAATCAGCAGATGTAAACTTACTACATCAATAATTACACTCAATTTGAGTAGTTTAAATGCTCTAGGAAAAAAAGGAGAGATTGTCTGATTGGGTTAAAAAGCAAGATCCAGCTGTATGCTGTCTGCAAGAGACAAATTCAGACACAAACAGATTGAAAGTGAAACGATGAAAAAAAGATATGCTACGCAAACAATAGCAATAAGAGAGCTGGGCTGTTTGTATTAATATCAAACAAATATATGTTAAGATGAGAAATATTACTAGAGACAAAGAGCAACATACTGGTGAAAAGGTAGTAACATATAACAATTATACATGTATATGGATGTTAACAACAGAAATCATTATACATTTGGAAATTGACCTCTAAATAACCCATGAGTTAAAGAAATTGTGAGGGAAATTAAGAAATACCTTGAACTGAGTAAAAATGGAAATATAGCATATTTAAATTTATGGAATATAACCAAAGAAGTGCTTACAGAGAAATTTATAGCTTTAAATGCTTAAAGAAATCTTGAAATCGGTTATTTGCACTTTCACCTCAAGATGTTTGAAGAAGTGCAAATCAAAATAAAAGAAGTAGGAAGGAGGAAATAATGTAGAATAGGATGGAACTCAATGAAATAGAAAACAGAAGAATCAATGAAATCAAAAGTGGGTTCATTGAAAAAAGTAAACGAAATTGATAATCCGTTAGACTAACAGAAAAAAATAGATAATACAAATGATCAAAATCTGAAATGAAAGAAGTATCATCACTACAGATACTAAAGAGCTAAAATAATTATAAGGAAACATAAACAACTTTTTTTCAACAAATTAGACAAGTTAGATGAAACAGACACATTCCTAGAGAGACATAAATTACAAAACCTGACTAAATAGAATATCCAGATTGAACTAGAGAAATTGAATTATTCAGTAAAATTCTCTCTGAAGTAAAGCAGGTAATGGCTTTGTTAGTGAATTATATCAAACATAAGCAAAAAATAATACAAATCATATAAAAATCTTTCATAAATTAGAGGAGGAGAGAACATTTCATAGCTCATAAAACCCTGATACCAAAACTGGGCAGAAACATCACAAGAAATGAGAACTGTAAACCAGTATCTCTCAGGAGCATAAATGCAAAAACTCTTAAGGTATTGACAAACCAAATCCAGCAACACATAAAAGGGATTATATACCTTGTCCAAGGAGATTTGTTCCAGGAATGCAAGGTTGATTTAACAACAGAAAATTATTTGATGTAATACATTATATGAATAGATTCAAGTTCACTGTCTACATACTTATCTCAAAAGATGTGCAAAATGCATTTGACAAAATCTAGCACCTATTCCCAATAAAAACACTGGAAAAATAAGAAGTATAAGTGAACTTCCTCAACCCAATAAGGAGCATCAGCTAAAAACCTACCGTTGACACCACACTGAATGGTGGAAAGTTGAATACTCTACCCCATCCCCCACCAAGATTGGTGAAGAAAACAGGACTGTCGGATCTCACCATGTCTGTTTAATTTGGTTCACATCAAAGCAAGAAAGTGAAATAAAAGGCATCTTAGACTGGAAAGGAAAAAGAACAACTGTTCTTATTTCTAAACGATGTAACCTTGTATGTAAAATATCCTGTGGAAAGCAAACAGCTATGTCATATGTGAATTGAGTACACAGTATAAGAGCAGTAAAGAAAAATAAATTGTGTACTTGGAATGAACACTACAAAATTAAAATTTGGAAAACAGTTTCACAGTAGCATAAGAAAAATACGTAGGAATAAATTTAACAAAAGAAGCGCAAGACTTATACACTGAAAATAATGAAACATTGCTGAGAGAAATTTAAGAGGACCTAAATAAATGGAGAGTTGTACCATGGATTGAAAAGCTCAATATTGTTAGAATGTCAATTCTGTCTAAATCTATGGATTCAGTGCAAACTCTATAAAAAAAAAGGAGCCAGCTTTTGTGTAGGAATTAAAAGCTGATTCTAAAATTGACACTCTTGGGATATAAAACCGAAAGTAACAGACTCATGGCCACAGACAGTGGATTAGTGGTTACCAGAGGGAAGTGGGTAAAAGTCATTAAATAGTTGGTGATGGAAGGAAAACTAACTTTGGGTGGAGAACACAATGCGGTATATATATGACGTACTGTTGAACTGTACACTTGAAACTTATTTGATTTTATGTCACCCCAATAATTTTAATAAAAAAATTAAATAATTGATATGTAAATCCAAAGGACATAGAAGAACAATTTTTTAAAAGAATAAAATTGGCAGAATCACCCTATCTAGTTTCAAAACCTATCATAAAGGCACAGTAGTCAAGACACCATATTGGTATAATGATAGACATAGATCGGTGGAACAGAATGAGTCCAGAAATAAGCCCACACACTCATGGGCAATTGATTTTGTACAGAAAGACTAAGGTAATTTAATGGGAGAAAGAATAGTCTTTTCAACAAATGGGGCTGGGACAGTTCCTGTCTGTGGGCAAAACAAAAAATTGGACATATCAATCATGTGAAAAAATTAACTCAAAATGGCTCACAGATCTAAAAGATCTACCCAGTAAAACTTCCAAAGACAACGTGAGAAAATATTTGTATTCTTATGTTAGGGAAAATTTTCTTAGATATGACATCAATAGCACAATCCATAAAAGAAAAAAATCAATCATTTAGACTCCAGAGTTTAAAACTTGGTTTCAGAAGTCATCATTAAGAAAATGAAAATACAGTCCACAGCATGGAAAAAAAATACTTGCAAATTATACATCTTAGCAAAGGTCTTGGATCTGGAATATATTATGAACTCTTACAACTCAGTAGTAAGAGGGCAAACAACCAAGTTTTTAAAAGTGGCAAAGATATACAAATGACTAATACACATATAGAAGATGCGCAGCTTCATTAGTCATTAGGGAAATGCAAAATCAAACCACAATGAGATAGCACTGCACACCCACTGAAGTCCAAAAGACTGACTTTCCAGGAGTTGTTGCAGAGAAACCGGACAGCTCTGCTGGCAGGAATGTAAAATGGCGCAGTCACTTTGGAAAATGTTTTGGCAGTTTCTTACAGTAGTAAACTAACTTACCATGTGAAGCAGCACTTCCACTGGAGGAGAAACATAAACCGATATCCTCCCAAGACTCATACATAAATGTTCACAGCAGTGTTATTCGTAATAGCCCAAAACTGGAAACAGTCCAGATGTTCCTCATCCCATGAATACATAAATAATATGACGTATCAGCAATAAAAAGGAACAAACTACGGATACGTGGAACAACAGGAATGAATCTGAAAGCATACTTACTGAAAGAAGTCCAACTCAACTGAGTATATATTGTGCTAATCATTTTTTATGAAATTTCTAGAAAAACCAAAACTCTGGAGAGAGTAAGTAGATTGATTCATGGTTGCCTGGGGCTGGCCATTACAGTTTGTCAGCAAATGGAACTCTTTGTAGGTGATGGAATTGTTTTACAACTGGACAGGGTTGATGGTTGCATATCTGTATAAACTTAGTACAAAAAAAATCAAATTGTATAGTTACAGAGGGTGTATATATGGTATGTAAATTATACCTCAATAAAGCTTTAAGTTCATCTATATGTTCATTTATAAAAAACAAAAGGAAATAAACTAAAACATTAGTGGTGCCTGTGTATAGTTCGGGGATTACAGATGACTTATTTCCTTCTATATATTTTCTCTATTTTTCAAGTTTTCTGTAATGAGTATGATTACTCTTTTAATTAAAAATGTTAAAAAAGAAAAAAAATTTAGGAGTGTCGAGAAGGAAAATTTTTAGTTCCAAAAAGCATATTGAGAAACAAATAGGAATTCAGAAAATTTTTTTATTAATTTTTAAAATGTCAAATTAAAGAGACAAGATTAGGGCTACTTACTTTTCATAAACCAAATTCTGCCTATATTCTATAATTCAATTTTTTTTCTTTCTATAGTGTATGTCTGGATCCTATCAAGAAGCTAAAACTTTGTTGAAATCCTACTTACAGCAACATGGCTATGGCTCCTGGATTGTGAAATCTCCCTGTATAGAACAATTTAGTATGTGAATTAGGCAATCCATCGTCACATTAAAAATCTTTTCTTTTTTGGTGCATTTTGACTAGTAAAATTTTTTTTTTTAGTATTGGTGGTTTTCAGCTTTCAAAATCAGTCTTGCAACAGCAGTGTCCAGAGATTGCTGAAAATTTGGAAGTATTCATGTCAAATTACATTTAAACATTAGGGTTTTGAAATTCCATTTTTTAAAAAAATAATTACCTTATTCATTATGTAGCCATTTTATATTTATTTTTATAGACATTAGTCATTACCCTTTTTGTAGTTTAAAAGAAAATTCATTCTTTTAAGTTTTTGTTTTAATGTTATCTGTATAGCAAAGATATTCAACATTGTGTCCTGATATCTCACTCAAGTTTCTTTAAATTAAAAATTAGAATCCAAGAATACAAATAATAATTCTTAATCATTTGTTGATTAATTCAAAAGACATTTGAGTGCCTAATATTTGCAGTCACCATGCTAGGTGATAGTAAAAAGTAGTAACTAAAACATCATTTCTCATGTCAAAGAAGTTCATGAATACAACTGCACATGCAAATGCAGAAAAATGTTAACCATGTTAGGGAATAATTTGATAAATGAGTTATTCTGATTAATAGATGATTATCATAAATGCTTTAAATGAAATTGCCCATTTTCAAGGGTCTTATAAGATCCATCCAAATGTGATTTAATTCTCTATAATTTAGATTGGTAGAAATTTCTAATCAGATCAAGAACAGATTGTTTGGCATATTTATATTTGTTTATACTATGATAAAAAGGGATGTATATCTTTAGTGAAATTGTGAGTTTGTTTGATACTTTAGTCTCTTCAGCCTATTCTTTAGTTTCAGTCACAGGAAAATTAAATATTATTTGTTCTCAGACTTTATTTCTCTTAGCTTAGGTCTTTATTAAATTTATAAGTTTCATGCTTTCCTACATGAACTATTATAACCTCTGATGAGATTGATGTAAGTTTTGGTTTTTAGTCTTTTCTAAAATCTGGTGGGTTTGGTTGGTGAACACTGAAGTCATCTTGGAAAAACATACATGTCTTCAGTGGACTAGGCTCTACACTTAATAATACAAAATCGAACCATAAGAAATTGTTTTCTGAGAGGTTAAAAAGGATCAAATATGGACAGTTTCATAGGAACCAACATAAATATACTATTATTAAGTTCCATTTCCATCAACTAGATGATATTGCTTATTTCTCAAGACTGGTATTTCTTTGTTAAGTTTTCTCATCTCTTTCCCTGATTGTTTCCTTCCACAGCTGATTTCCAGCCTATATTTCTATTATTTTTTGATAGTAAATTTGCCTTTGAAAATACAAAATCTTTCACCTTCTCTTGGTGGTATTTTGCTTTGGATACATAAAAAATAGAAAGAGTACAAAGTGGTTAATAACTGCCTCTAAAAGTTTTGCCTAACTAGTAAAGGCCCTATGTTAGACACTGCCATGAGAATCAGTAGAAGACAATTTATTTTCTCAAGAAATGTACAGTTTTAAACATAAAACAAATATACCCAACTGTTCTACAGACTGATCTAGTAAGTACCACTTATTTTTTTCAACATGTATCCACTGAGTGTCTCTCAGTGTTACGTCTACACAATTTATATGTAGTGTTTTGGTTTAGAGAAAGGAAAGATTATATCTGGAGGGAAAGATCAAGAGGGAAGGGACTATGTAAGGAGATGGCACTGAGTAGAAGTCAGTCATTTAGAAGAAGGGACAGCAGACGGTCATGAAACCCAACAGTGGCCTCTGTAACGTGAGTTTTTTAATCTCGCTTGGCTCAGTTTTTTATCTTTGAAAGGATGAAATTGATACTAGTGGTTGTCACTTTTTTTCAGGGATGGAAACATGATAGAAAGGGCTCCAGGCTACCCTTTGTCAGAGGCAGTAATGCTTATTATCTTCTTTTACATGTTATGTGTTGTGGCTGTGCAAGATATCTTTCCTAAAGAAAAGTAAACTTCTAAATTTAGACTTCTAAACTTCAACTTCTAAAATTGTTCAAAAGCCATTAAACTAGTTGCATCTAATTTTAAATCTTCTTTTCGCTCTAAAGGTTCTGTCGTCTGAGACAAGCATTGAAGGATGCATTAACTGTAGAAAGCGAGAATGGGGGAGAGAGTTACATTCCAGTGGAAGTGATGAAGCAAAGATTAGAGGGGAAATGTCACAGCGTTTGAGGCCATAGAACTCTTGATGAAAAAGTTAGGACTTGAGTCTAGCACATGTTCTCAATTTGGGAGTCACAGAAAGTTCTTGAAGGATTTGTGTAAGGAAGTAACATACATTTAAATTTAAACACCATTCCACATTTTCTTTGTTTACATACAAAAGTAGAGAAAATATTAAATGTACCCATCACTGAGCTTCAATAATTATTAAAACAACAATCTTATTTGATGTATACCTCTTGAAACTGGATTATGTTAAATATCACACGTTATGTCATTTGAAAATACTTTGATATATATCTATAAAATATGAGGAGACTTTTATACACACACACAACCACAATTTAGTTAGCACACCTTAAAAATTAATAGTAATTCTCTCACTATCTCACAGATGTTGTATAGATTTTTGGAACCAAGATCAAAATAATATCATATATTGGAATTTGTATGTTAAGCATCTAGTCTATAGATATCCTTTCTTTTTCTTTTAGTTCTTGAAAAAACTAGGTCCCTTGTTTGCAGTGTCCCACAAACTCATTTTTGTTGCTTGCATCTCCATGATGTTATTTAATATGTTCCTCTGTCCTTTGCATTTCCTGAAAGCAGTTTAAATCTAGAGGCTTTCAAACTCAGGTTCATTTTTTCAGCAAGAAAACTTCATAGGCTATATTGAATACTTCCATCAGGAAACACAGTGGCTGGGTTTTCCTTCTTTTTGTGATGTTAGTCATTTATGATCATTGCCTAAATCCATTGTTTGATTATGGGTTGCAGGTGATACTCAGACTCTCTCAGTGGCTAGAGTTCTTCTATTGTCCACTTACATATTTGATCACCTGGGGTATAATGAGTAACATAAAAGCCTGGATTGTTTCTTTTTCTTTATGTTTTTGAAAGAAGTACTTGGTTCCCTGTCATCTTTTAAAGTAGACCTATGAGAATATTTTTGAGAATCATGAATTTAAACATTTATTTCAGTCATTACAATTCAGATTCAGATTGTTCTCTTTTGTCAATAGGAGCCTTTTCTAAACATCTTATAGTATTTTTCTTCTAGTTGATGTTCTTGATGCTATTTTAAGTAATATCATTTTGTATATTTTATTTTGTTTTTTTTTTTTGTTGCTGATATGTAGACATACAATTGATTTTTTTATGTCGGCCTCATATCCAGTGACCTTCTAAATTCTAATAGTTTATCTAGATTTTCTTCATACACAGCTATGTCTTACGTAAATGATGACAGGTTTATTTCTTCTTTCCCAATCTTTATCCTCTAATTTCTTTTTCTGCCCTCACTACAACCTCCTAGCACAGTGTGAGTAGATGTGGTGAGTGGTGTCCTTGTCTAACGTGGGAACCCTGTCACGTTGGTGCTTGCGTCTTTTGAATTTGATCTTGTTACCTCCCTTTCTTTCTCTTATGACAGAATTTTCTGGCCTCAGCTTGTGCATTTGTTACCCTGAACTTGGGGTTGGCCCTCCCCCTAAAGAGCTCTGGCTCCTTTTCATGGAAAGCTGTGTTTAGCAACCATAGTCTGGATTCTAAGGGTACCTAGTAAAGCTGGGTTGCTTATTTTTCCATACATCTTTCCTTTCAAAGAAAAGAGCTTAGTGATAGGTAGAATATGTATATTAATTTAAAAAAATATATATTTAGTTCATGTTGAAACCTTCATTTCAAATTCAGGTCTACAGGGTTTTTAGTTAACTTCTTAAATCTTATATTTCTGTCTCCTTTTTCTTACACCAAACCCCGGATTCCTGTTGATACCACCATAATTTCTTATTTATTTTTTTCCACAACACACACATAATAGTCTCAGAATAACAATACTACCATTGTCATCAATAGTATAATTACTGAAAACAGTTTTTAAATGTTTTCATCCTTAGAATGTATCTTACCACATATGTACAATCAAGTTTATGTGATTTAAAGTAACTTCTTCCTCTGAGTTTTGTCTCCCAACTCTACACACAGTTCAGATTATTCATATAATTTTGGCTCTTGGTATTTAGAAATTGAGATTTTAAATGATTATGTAAAAATACAATAAATCTATAATACATGGTGTTTGCAGAGAAGTCTTTTATATCTGTTCCATCCTGAGAGTGTGTGTACATGTGTACTTTGTCTTTATACACACACACACACACACACACACAAAGTTATATATGTATAAATGTGTATATGTATACAATTACATATATGTATATAAAATTAACATTTAGGTTTTTTATTTATCTTTCCATTATTTTTAATGTAACCATACACACCCAAAGGTACATACAGATGGGCATTTGGGTTGTTTTCTATTTTTTGCTATTATAACTCGTTTTCTGGCAGCACTTTTTTGTTTTGTTTTTGGATTGTTTAGAGACTTGAAAGTCAAGAGGCTATGATAATAGCCTGAGTAAGAGGAAACAATGACCTAGAGCATGGTTGTGACAAATTAAGATGATAAACTTGTGAAATAGTGGGGAGATAAGATCTGAAAGTAGAATACATGAGACAAAGGGATGGACAAGTGAAGATGACCCATGGATATGAACTGGATAACTAGAAATACCATAAATAGAAGTAGAGACGTGAAGGATGGAATCTGATTTGGCTGAAAGGATTTGAAGTTTTGACAAATTTTTAAGGTGGTATTAAGATTGTCAACTGGAGATGCTCAGCAGTTGGAAATACAGTGATAGAGACCTTGAAAGTTTTGGAGTAAATATAAAAAATTAGGAATCACTTGCAAGAGGTAATTATTCAAATTGTGGGAGAAGATGTTTGCCTCTTCTCAAAGTGTAAAGAGAACACTAGGACTAGAATGCCAAGGAATACTTACATTTTGAATTTGGAAAAATAAGAGGAAACACATGGAGTTGTTTGACAGGTGGCTGAAGAGTGATAGCAGTGAGAGGAATTTCAAGAATAGAATAAACATTCTCAAGTCTTGCAGAGGGGTCAAGGAGAACGAGGACCACAACAATACCGTTGGATCTGGCACCCAGAAGTCCTCTGCTGACAAAAACAGCAGTTCTCAAACCTGGCTGCTCAGGAGAGGCACCAGTTCAAGATACCCTGACTGAGAAGATCTGGGAGAAGGCCCCAGATGTGCATTTTTAACAAGTTATTACAGATAATTTGATGCAGATAGGACTTTGACCCCATTTTGGAAAACACTCCCCTACACAATCATAAAAAGATGGTAGTAGAAGTAAAATTGGCCATGGTTAAGGCGTGGTCGGAGACGAGGATATGGAAACAAAGACAATTCTGCTCTTTCCAGCATCTTGATGGTGAGAATAAATATGGCTGTAGTTATATTTCTTGGTATTCTTTTTAATATTTGCTCATAAGAATAGGGAGATTTAACCAATGTGCATGAGTGTATAGCAGAGCCACCTAACGTGACGTTTATGGCCTATTTGTGGGGGATAGTATTTAACCAGGTCAGAGAATTGTTCCAGCTGCAGTTGGGTCAGCTCTGCTTAGGGAATTTTAGATGAATGCATTACTGAAATGGCTCAAACCAAAATGGGGGAAATGAACTACGAGTAAAAAGAATTGCGTAGAAACAGTTGTGTTGAGGGAGGGGCAGATATGAGAGAACAGGAGATTTTGGTTCAGGGTGTTTTCGAAGTTTGAATTTGTAGAGATTTAACCCCGGCCTGTATTTTGTCATGCTTCCCTTAACCCTCCCTCCATCTCAGTTATGAGGAGAAACTGCAGTAGTTAAAGTACTGGCATCAGTGATGATTTATGAATGAGGACACAGTGCTCAGTCCCTTCAGCCTGGGAGGGGCCCTTACGGAACCAGGATCAGCTAGAGCCCTGCACAGCCCGCTCTGGGCTCAGGCAGCCTGTTTTACACCCGTGTTCAGTAATGTCGTTTTCTATCTGTGCCATGGTATCAAAAAGACTACAAAGCAGCATTCTCAATTTCTAACAGCAATGTGGTGGCGTTGATCATCTATTAAGGCAGTTCCTATATGGTGTGGAACAGACATTTAATTACATGTTATAGAAACTTAGAATTCTTTAGTTGGGAGGTATTTTTAGACAATTATATTTTATTTTGCATATGAAATGAAGTGAGCATTATTTTAAGAGAACTTCAGATGAAACTTGTGAAAAATAATTTGAGTATAATATGTATGTGAGATATGTACAAATACTTCAAAAATATTGATCGAGACCAGATATGCATGTTGTCAAGCCTCATAACATTAGTTAATGAAGGATCACTATGACTTTCAAATGCAAGTTTATTTTCTTTGAGAAGGAGCTGAAATCGATGGTTCCTAGATAAAGAAAATTGTTCTTTGATGTGAGAAAGGAGAAAGAATATTGTTAAGTAAACAGGAAGCATGAGAATTTCCTCTTTAGAAATCTTTTGATCCTGATATACTCTATAAATTGACTTAAAACTTACTACTCTGTTTCTTGTGTTAGAATAGATGTCAAATACATTTGATTTTGTTTAATAGTAATAGTAGCACCAAAGGAGCACCATCTGTCATTTCTAGCCTAATGAAGAAAACCACCACAAAACTCTGGGGGATGCTAGTGTCCCCGTTACCAAGGCATTGCTTAATGTCTTCCTGTGCAAGATGTGGACACTGCACGTACTAGATCATCCCAGCATCTCCCTCTCCCTGGTGCTGTGGACTCCTCCTTCTGTGGGGAAGCTCCGATCTTTCGGCATCATCAAAAGAGGCGAGGTGGAGTCCAGGCATTCACTCAACTATTAATGCCATTCGCAGGTTCTCTTTAAATTCTGAATTCTCGGCAGTTGCTCTCATCTCAGCTGAATCAGCCCAAGCGGAACTAAACCCTTCATGTCTCACTGCCCAGCAGCGTTAAGGTCTTAGTGCTCATTTCAGGCATGGAAGTAGTGAAAGTTGGTATGGGTGAGTTCTGAGGAAAATTGCCCTCAATTTGTGAGTTATTGGAAGGTTTTTAAGTGGAGAGGTGGTTTTTCCTCAGAAGGGACACTACTAAAGAAGAAGGGCTGCCTCTGTCAGCAGGACAGACATGTTCTCAGTCTCCATGTCCACATCCTACATCTTGGTCCCACTCCTTCCCCATCCTCACTGTAAGAGACTTGGAAGCCTTAAGTGTGTGATTGGCATGACATCTTTGCAGACCTTACAGAGATGAACTGTTTCAAAAATGCCAGTGAGGACTTCCATGTACCTTTTTAACTGTGTATAACTTTAATGTTTTTTCCTCATTGTTCTCTGAGACCATCAGAAGAATCTAGGTGATAATCACAATTTTTATAACTATCGTTGCTGTAGCAATTAAATGTCATGGCCTTTGAGCTCACAATGCCGCACCTTCCCTCTGCATTTCTTCCTGTGCTATCATGGATAATACTTCAATCAGGGTGCTGCTACATCTTGTAGCTTTCCCATATCCTGTTTTTATTGTGTTCCTCGAATATGTGAACAACCCGGTCCCAGAATCCTATTTTAGAGTCTTTTTCTTGGTGTTATTTCTGATACAATTACTGTGTCTGAATCAGGAAGCAGATGGCATACTCAGAATAACTCAAGGAGGATCCAGTAGAGATGGCCAGCGAGGCCATGGTCAGGGCAGAGGGAAACCAAGGGGCTAGTGCTGTACCCTGGCGCTGGCAGCAGTGGAGGCGCTGCCATCCTGCCGTGAAGGAAGAAGTGGGAGGAAAAGTTAGCAGAATCCAGAAGGGAAAAGTTTGGAGAGAGCTACCTTGCTTGAAAGGCACAGCCACCCAGAGGCTACTCCACAGAGAGAGTCAGGCAGAGGGGTCCCTTCTAGCCCTCAGACCTCTCCCAAGGCTCCTCAAGGCGGGACCCAGTGGACAGCCGGAGGGCAGGAGATGCCTTTGATATGTTAAAGGTCATACAGGTGAGCCTCCTGAGGGCAGAGGGGAAGGTACAAGATGTTGGAGAATCAGATCGAGAGGTTCTCAGTTATTTGAAGAGTTTCAAGAATGTTTGTGTTTGGCTTCTTGTTTAAATTTAAGGCTTGGCCTGGAGAAGGAGAATAGTATAATTTGATGAGGTTTTCTCCGACTGGAACTAAGGAACTGATCAGCTCGTGGAAGGAGAAAGCAAGAGCTTTGGGAAGCACATTTCCCTTTCCACGTACCTCTCCAGGGAAAGAGTGACTTTTGTAAGCATCTTAACCGTCTTGTGAGTTCATATGAGTAATTTGGGAAATTTTAGTGATTGCTCTGTTATTCTCGGAATAACAAATATCTAGGCTTGTCGTTATTCATCAACTTTATTAAATAATTTTATTAACCGATCTACATGTATATTATATTTAACAATTCAATATAAAAATAAATACTTTGGGATAAATAATTTACATATATTTTTAGAGCCCCTAGGGCTTACAAAAAGAACCTTAAAAGATCCATAGTCATCATCCGAAGACTAAGAATAATAGTTACAAAAGATAGCAAACCATACATCAAAAAATAAATATAATTTTTAAATATTTAAATAAATAGCCTGATACATTTTAAATGGGAGGGACTTAAGCCAGTGTCGAGAGGATGCTTTGACAAAAGGTAATCCATTTGTTCAGAAATTCTTTAACGTTTGTGCTCTCATCATTATAGACACATGTGTATTTTGTTTCAGGTCCCTATAAAAGAAAAATTTTTTTTAGTTCAGGGTAGTTTACCTTATATATAATTATATATACTTCACAATTGAAATATTGCAGGCTTATGGCCTTTATTTTCAAGTAGGTTACACATATTAGTCACATTTTCTTAAAATCAAAATGATGTGCTGAAATTATGTCATAGCAAGTGATAGTAACATGTAAGCTGAGATTTTCCTCATTTCTTAAGTCTGTCAGTCTCAACACAAGATATTTTTTACTCTGAATTATATACAAGGAAACATTTTAAAACCATTCTATATAAATATTTCATTAAATGCTTTGTGCAAAATAAAGTTAACCCACCTTTCCTCTGGGTGTAAATCTATATCTACATGTAGGTCACATGTATGCAGTGATATTCCCTTTATACTTTCTTTTCTGAACCTTAAGTCTTCTATTATTCTACTCGAGTGAATCTTTTCATATTTCCCCCCAAAAGAACTAGCCAAGAGTAAGTTAGGACAAGTTTTGTTTTGGGGGAAATTTATGTGAAGAATGTTTTCGTACTCATATCTACTTCTGTCCCACCTCAATATCAATCATATACCAACTTTTGAAAGTCTAAATATTAGAAGTTTTATTCTGTGGACTAACTTATTGGAAGTTACCTTCCTCTGCTGATAGGAGCTATTTCAACTCTGCATCTAGCTGACAAGCTAAGAAGAAAATATTTTCATATAGAGTGAGATAAAAGATGGGACTTTTCATATTTGAAGTAATTTCTATCCTGGAAGCATAAACCAAATGAGATAAAGTATTTCCTTTAAATAAACTTTTAATATTATATACTTTTTGAAAAAACATATAATTAAATGTTGTAACCTCTTGGCAGGTTAAATTTTTTTAAATATCTGGCTTTTGAACTCATTTTCTAATTTTCACATAATTTTATCTTAATTTTGCATCAAGAATTTAGAGAGTTTTCTGATGTTGGTCAAAAATTTTAGAGCCAGCCTCTTGACATAGATGAGAAGCTGAGTCTCTCATTGTCTAGATGACAGTGATATCAATATACTTTTTAAAATATTAAAGGGAAAGAAATAGTCTACTAATACAGTGATCCCTATTTGGAAACAACTAGCTAACACATTTTTAGACAGTTGGTCTACTCTGATTAAAAGCATGCTATTTATGTAGGATACCTATTAACTCATGAAGTTTGTGCTTTGGCAGATGGGATGAGAAAAGAGAACCATCACCTGAGTCCCTTGTATATTTCATGCTTCCTGTGTGTTTAAAAATACTTAAAGCTCTGAAAGTATTACCTATAAATAAGGAGTTCATATCTAGTCTATTGGCCATTTTAATGGTTGCTGTTTTTTAGACATATCTCTTAGTCTTTCCAGTAATGATAGGGAAACCCCATAAAAGGCCTTTCAGATAATCAGAATTCGTTATTCTGGAAAACAGTCTGAAGAGATTAAAAAATATGTAATGAAACCTGTCTGCTTTCTGTGAAATTCTATTAGTGTCTTTTCCTAACTCACAGCTTTGTGTTAATGTGAGGGGTGGCAGTACAGAGGTGGGAGCTTGTCCCTGAATGGGTGGCAGGCAGAAACCCTCTGGCTCTTAGACTTCCATCTTAACACTTCGCAACTCCACAGTGTATCATCTCACATAAAAATGATTTCATGTTCACAGTGTACTCCACAGACACCAAAACTGCTCTCTATACCACTCTAAAGTGCCCCTCATTTATCTTGTTACCAGAAGAGCAAACGAGTAATGCTTTACCTTTAGTTTCTGAGCTGTTACGTTGATATTGCTCACTGACTCCTTGATGTCTGAGTGAGAGTTTTTGCTTTGAGCTATAGTTAGCACTTCCTCCAAAGGTTTGAGTTCGTCCACGAGGCACTGCAGATGATTCAGTTCTGTGGCCTTGAATGATAAAAATAATTACGAGGTCAGTTTGCCCAGACCAAAGGTCAGAACCAAGAAGTAATCTCAAATTTAAGAGTAGCAGTATGTAGTTTTCACCATTCCCTCTGTTCTCGGCACTACTATAAAGACAGACCGATATAATTTTCATTGTAAGACTGGAAAAACTCGGGTTCAGCTACCTTGATTAGCATTAACTGTTAGTTAACAAATGAGTCATTAATTTCAGCTTAATTTGGTATTGCAAAAAGTCAAACTTTCTGCACCCAACTACAAATCACAGATACAGGCTGAATTCTTTCCTAATCTGCATAGAAATTACTAGGACCAGAGTAGTCAGAATGTAGAAGAAGTATGAGATCACATCCTATGATTCTAATGTTTAATAATTTAAGATTTGAGAATCATAGAATGTTAGGGAGAGAAGGTGCTTTTGGATGCCATCTGTCACAGTCCCCACATTTTATAGATTAGGCAATTGTAACTATAGTAATGACTCAATATAGCAAGTCACATATAACTGCATCTTAATTTTTTACTTTTCTATAATTACAGTAAGGTGCATTTTAAAAAATTATTTGTCCAAGCAAATAAAACATGAACAATATTTGGAGGATTTGGGGAAGGCCTCCTGATTTAGACACACACACATTATAATATTTCAGACTTCTACAGTACATTATAATTTCAAAGTGTTTTCTCCTAAATAATCCCATTTAAGTCTCACAGCCACCTTTTGTGTTACTACTACATTTAGCAGTAACTCTATTTTACAAATAAGAAAAGTAAATCTCATAATTTAAGAGTTTTCTCTAATACCACATGACTAGGTGGAGCCAAGTTTAAATTTCAGTTTTTTTTCTTTATAACATTAACATAGCATTTTAATTAAATGTTTTTATAGTTTTCTGAAATCTTTTGGAAACATGGAATGGTAGTAAGAAGAAAAAATGAATGGAGTTTATCACATTACTTTTGGTTTCAAATAGATTTCGAGTTGTCATTTAGAAACTGCTGGATTTCAAAGAATCTACCACCCTCTAAATTATGCACATACTCACATGTTATCTTTCTAACAATCTTTACAGGGAGAAATAGGACTATATCATACACATTATGACATTTTCATCTACGGCCTCTCAACTTGCTACTGCAAGTTCTACAAGTTCAAGCCTTAAGTTTTTGGCATGAGCAACTTGGAGCTGTTTCGCTCAGAATACAGTCTAGTGTCTTTAAGCTGCTAGAGGTATGAGTTATGTGGCTCTGATTAAGCTAGAGGAGCATCTCTAAGTTACTTCCTTGTCATCTGTCAAAAGAGTAGTTTGAAGCATAATTTCCTTGAATAAATAAGAAGTAGATCAATGGAATTGTACCTATGGCCCTTTAAACCCCATTTCCTCCCCTGAGCTTGGATTCAGCCTGAGACAAGCTCTTCCTAGCACCAGAGTTCTGCCCATTCCCGTTTGACCCACATAGCTGCTAGGAGCTCAGATGACCTATGCTTATTAACTACCTGAATCCCAAAACAACCAAATGATGCTTTTAAGCTTGGAAAATAAGTCATATAGTATAAGTCTCTAGGTCTATTGGCATAAAAGATGTGTAAGTCCCAAATTTCGCTTTATACTCTCCAGGAGGAAGAATTTTGTCTATGACTGCTACTAATAGCTCTAGCTTATATGGTATTGACCATATACCAGATACTATTATAAGTCCTTTACATTTACTCATTAATTCTCACAAAACCATATGAAGTGTATGCATTCACAGAAGTAGGTGAGAAACTGAGTCACAAATTGAGTAGGTAACTTGCCCAAGTTCACAAAAGTCAGGACATAGCAGAGCTTTCGGTTCAGATCATTTGGCCCTAGGGTCTGTGCTGTTGATTAGTGCTATGCTACCTCTCAGAGATAGACCCTTAGGAATCTTTCCTAAAAATAATAAAGGATTTTTTAAAAGTGGGCCCCTCTAAAATCAATTTTGACAATTTGCATGGTATATAATCCAGTATCTCTAGAGTGTTATATTTTCAAATAAAACAGGAAATCAGCATAATCTTGTTTTAAAACTGTCCCAGCAATAAAGTAAGAATATTATTACTCTTCCCACTCCCTCTCCCCCCAAACACAGACAGATACATATAAAAATATATACAGACAAAGACATATTACAAAAGCCCCATTATCAAACTTGGGCTTTTACAAAATACATTGAAGTTACTAATTCTTTTTCTCAGATGAGATGCTATTAATACAATCAGTGTGCAAATTTTCATGCTATTTTTAATTTTATTAAAACAAATTGAACTTAGAAAGTTGCACTTACATTGGGCATGTAAAATTTAAAGGTGAGCATGCTGGAAAGTTCGTGATTCTTGTAATTCTGAGAAAACATAACAGATTGTTATTAAAAAGCGAACTCCAGTTAGAAAAATTAAACAATAACTTTAGAAGGAAAGGGAATAGACTTACATTAACTGTCTCCAAAAGCCGCTGTAAGTCCTTCAGCAAATGCTCCAGCTGTTGCTGTGTTTCCTTCCTAGAGCTTGAAGTAGGTGCACCGTCTGCCACCAGTGCAAGAGTTAGTGCAATGCAAGACAAGAAGTACATCTTGTGCATCGTGGCAGGGCTTGAGGTTACTGTGAGTAGTGATTAGAGAGGCTGATGGGAAGCTCTTGAACAAGAAGAGCAATTTATACTGTTAATTCTGGAAAAATATCATGGGGGTGTCGAAATGTTTTACATATTACACATATTTTCAAAGATTCTACTACCTGTGTGGCAAAAAGCGTTACCTTTATTTTTCCTCTTCTGATGACTCTTTGGAATTTCTTTAAACCCCCATAAACTGACTGAATGGATTTAGGTGAAATCCCTCTTGGTTACATTAGCCCACACTTAGGTGGCAGTTCCAATTCATACGCCTAACGCCTTCTGTATGAAACAGTTTTTCCTCTCTCCTTCTTTAAGGGGGTGGGGATACAAAAGTGGCTCATGAAAATTTTCTCTTTGTCATAAAACTATGCTGAACTTGTGAAGCACCGTGCTGTGGTGGACAAAAGCCAGAGTAAATAGTTGAAAAGAATAAATTTTTAGATTTGTTGATTAAACAGGAAGAATATTGGTTTCCTGTTTCAGGATGGCTTTACCTTTTTATCTACTCAGTGACTGAGCTAATGCATGCAACATGATAGAATGCTTCTTACAGAATCAGCTACAGAAGTATTAAGATTAGAATACATAAAATGGTCAGTGAGCTTGAGGTACTGTTATATGCTGTTTTAATCTTAATATGTTACTTCTTTCTGTTTAAATCTCTTACTTTGTTGTATTTTCTTTTTTTTTTAAGTATGGTGTTAAACAAGTACTCAGAAAAGGTTTTGCATCCAAGGGCACTGATGCTAGTTTTATTTGTGTGTGTGTGCACGTGTGTGACAGATTTTTTTGCTCCTATTTCTGGTGGGCATCAAGGGGATAGAATGAGAGTTGGAATGTCGCCAAACCCCAGGATGCCTTTCTTCCTCTTGGTTTCTCAGGGACCACCTGAGCTATCAGGTCACCCTCCATCAACCATGTACATTTCATTTCTCTCTATGTATATTGAACAGGTTGCTTATATTTCTTTAAGGCAGAAAACAGGCATAACGATAGGAATCTTAAGTTTTTCTGTCTGTAGGGCACTTTCTGGGTACCATTTACATTCTTTAGGAGAAAGATAATGTGATTGGCCAGCATGTGGTGTACCAATACTGGCCCAGTTAGTGTGGCTGAGGGGAGAGAGGCGTGATGGTGGTGGCCCAGAAGGACATGGTGGGCCAGGTGAGGGGAGGGGTGCGTGTGTGCATGCCTCGTGGAGTGAGAGCAGTCCTCAGAGCAGGGGGACCTGGGCTCATGCATTCTGTAACAGAGGCCAGATACAAGTTACTGAGAAGGGTATCCCTTACCTCTCCTTTATTCACTTTGTGAACAAATGAGTAAAGTACTGCAAACATCTCGTGACAGGCAAATGCTCAGAGCAGGCTTTGCATTTAAGGGTACTGATGCTAGTTTTATAGTAGATTTCACCTGTGTTGTAAGTAAACCAATCCATATGTTTCTAGTTTTTATCTTTTTCCTCTTTAATAGATTTATCCTCTTTAATAGATTTATCCTCTAAAGCACCCGGGACACGATAATAGTAACGGAATAAGATCAGTGTTTTTCAGTTGGTGCATTGGGTAGGGTCCTGGGGTATGTGTGAGCTGTGCTCAGTGCGGTTCACTGACGGCCTGAGTGAGGGTGTGGGCAGGTGCTTCTCATGCAAACCAGGGAGAATCGAGGAAACCCACTCTCAGAGAGATCGCTTGTAACTCCTCCATTTTCAGTCCCTTATACGTTTCTTGCCTAATCTTTGAACAGACACTCATCCAGCACTTATAACACCCAAAGGTATATAGAACGGGAATCAAAAAGCACAACATGCAGGCACCCAGTCTAGTTGAAGCCTTACAGCCAACCCGTGAGGTGATGCTTCTCATTCTGTGGATAGAAAACTAAAGCTCAGAGAAGATAGGTAGTTTGTTCTAGGTCCTTTCACCCTTACTGCCAGGAGGGGCAGGGCAAGGATTTGAAACCAGAATATTCTGACTCCAAAATCCACTCTCTACCATTTGTATTGTTTCTAAAGAACCCAATGTGTGGCAGGGAAAACATGCACAGAAACAAGTGTAATTCTGGGTGAAGGAGGACCACTGCCTCAAGAGAGGTGGGCATAAAGAATCTTGAAGAAGGAACAGACCTTAAACTATATTTTGACAACATGGTCAAACTGTAGATACATAGCTCAAGACCAGGAGGAGGGTGGGGAGGCAGGCAACATTAAGTGTTCTAAGGAGCACTTAATAAGTGTACTTGGCAAAAAAAAAAACCCAAAAAAAACAAAAAATGTTTTGGTGCTATTTATGCATTTGGCAATATTCTGAAGAACATAAAACATCTTACTGAAATTAAAAAATTAGCATTATAGTTTCTCAGGTGGAAAAAAACAATGAAGGAAAAGCCAGGTTAGAGACAAATGATCTTTTCATTTAGAAAAGAGTAGAGACAGATTAGGGACAAATGGTCTTTTCTTTTTATTACTAAAACATGCAAATTGTCTCTCTCTACCTTTCAAATCAAAACCGCAAAGTTAGCATCAGTTCTGAGGGAAAGGCTATTCAGTGATCTTGTTTCGCTTCTCTAAAGATTTCAGTGTCTCATCCCAGCATCACCAGCTCAGGCCTCTACCCTTCCAGAATGGAAGGATTCAGGCCCACGCATTTCTCCGTGTGGGGGCTTTTCCAGTGAGGCTTTTGATCTTCTCATAGTCTTGATCTTTATATTTCTCCAGCTATTTCCATTAGAGCATGGGTCAGCATATGGCTGCATTTATGGGAGGGGCCCTGTAGAAATATTAGTGCACAGTGGGCACCACTATGGAAGTCAGTCTTAGAAATTTCTTGAAATGCTTAGGGAGAAAGCGCCCTCACGCTGTGGCGTACTTTCGCTTTTCAACTTGTCTGACACATCAGCTGGCTTTTCTGGCTGCAGTGGTGATAAAAGTCAGTAGTAGACTGCTAACTACCACATGTGTCACACCCCTCACTTCCCCTTTGAAAATAAATTTTGTCTATTCAGTAATAAGCTAGTTTAGTTGCTTATTAGCATCATTCGTGACTCAGCCTCTCAGACTCATGAGCAGCCGAAGCTCTGAGAAAGGGAGCCCAGTGCCTGGAGCTGCCCCTCGAGGGGCTGGGCAGCGCCTTGTGCTCACCGTCCATCCATCACAGCTGACATTCAAGGATTCCACCGCTGGCGGGAACTTCTCCCAGCCCCTCTCTCACAGCTTGGTAAACTTTGATTTGGTCTGGCTCTTGATGCCTGTCTTAACACATCTCTCACCTCTTTTTCTAAAGGCCTCTTGGCTTTTCAAGATGCAGTTCTCTCCCTTAGATGTTTGGACATAGTGTTGGGTAATCACCCAGAGAGAGAGCAGCTCGAAGACTGGTGTTTCCTGTGAAAACCCGATTTCCGCAGGCGGAGGTTGGTGCCCGGTGTTTGGCCTTACCAGCCCTGTGGTCCTCCTTTGTGTGATGCCTTTGCAGGTCTTCCCGTCTGTGGACCACAGTTAAGTCTCACTAGTGTGTGCTCCTCTTCCTGTGGTAAATTGTAATGATGCTCATAACCTTTTGGAATGGAGGAATTATTTCCTTGGTGCTTGAATTTTGCAAGTTACATTTTACTGATAAGAAACTTCACATGTGTAGAGATTAAATGACTTGCCCAAGATCACATTCTTAAATTAGAGGTGAAGTTAGAGCAACAGCTCAAGCCTTCTTGCCCCATAGCGATCTCATTTATTTCCCATGTAAAGTGGTAATGCCAAATCCTAGGCCTACGCGGGCCTGCGGAGGAGGCTGGATTAGGTTCCGCCTCCTATTCCATCTTGCTTCACTGTCAGGGTTGCCCACCTTCACCTGGCCAACACCTTGTCTGGGCAGCTTTACGACTTCTAAGAATTTAGAGCAGCTGAATTCACACAGTAGATGCAAAAGCAGGGTTTTGCTCATGTTTTGAATCTCTTTCTGGAGTGCTTAAAAGTACCAGGGCACTCGATGTTTGCTGACACTTCTCCCATATCTCAGGCAAGGAGGCAGTTGCATCCACAGTGGGTCTGTTAGGAGTGCAATGTTCTAAGACTGACGTGGGGGTGTTACAGTAGACAGTTGTCTGCATTCGGCAGCCAAGAGATGCCTCATGTGATGACAATGTGATGACAATGGGAGTATCTTTGAAACCTTTGTAAATTTACATTTTGTGTCAACGTAAGACCCGTATGTCAAGGCACACAGCAGTTATTAGAAGTGGAATGTGATAAGCTTCTGATAGAAATAGATTTGCAAAGCCCTTCAAGTTCATAAGATACTTTCACATCCATTTATCTCATTTTATGGCAAAATACTTAAAGAAACAAATTTTCTGTCTGTATGTATTTAATGAAGAACTTTATTTATTTATTTTTGTACATTAAGAATTAAGCCATGCAACTTACAGATAAATATTAGTTGTCTCTTCTGCCAAGATAAATGCCTTCATTGAAATCTTGTGAGAATAAAGTTATATACGTTTAAGCTGATCTTCATCTAATTGCTTGTCCTGCCTGAGTTTAAGTTCTCTGTTAACCGTGTGTCCTTCTCTTTTCCACAGTAGCTCTGGAGGTATGATTGACAGTCCATTGCTCCATCACTCCGAATATTAAAAGATAAGCTGAAGCATGTGAAAATTTTTAAGAATTTATTTGAACAAAAATAGATTCTAATAGGGCAGTATCCAATCTAGCAGAGAGAAGGGAGCTCTGAGGAGCTGTACAAAATGAGAGGCTTTTATAGGCAGAAGGGAGCAGGAGAAGGACAGCAAACCCAGGTGTGTGCTGCAAGGCCGTTTTCCTGTAGAGATGGCTGTGCTCTGTCAGGCAGATGACCTCTCTGGTGCTGATCAAGTGGTTCCTTTTTTTTTTTAAGTGTGTTCATTCAAGTGTAGTTGGTATATAGTCTTTATTGGTTATATTAGTTTCAGGTGCACAGTGTACCTGATTGTGTACATTTTCTTGATTGGTGCAAGATTCCATTTCCGGAAGTGCTGAGATTGTAATTAAGTCACGGTTTGGTGCTTGGGGTTTAGCATAAGGGACTCCATTTGGGGCCTGTTGTCTTGTTTTTGACACTAACTAATGTATTTTTTAAAGAACATAGCCTTATTTTCTGTTTAAAAATTGTAGCATTTTAATCTAATTATAAAATAACACAGATTCATCATAGAAAATTTGGAAGACATTTTAAAAAATTAAATGAAAATCAACTGTAATTTTACAGTCGTAAGAGATAACTAGATAATGGGTAGAGATAACTATTATTATCACATCATTAGTATGTCTTTCTGGTTTTTTTTTTTTCCTTTGGTGCAGTTTTATGTGCTGCTTTATAATGTGTTATAAATATATTGCATATTAAGTATTCTTTTATAACATTCATTTTAATAGAATTCTGTTGTGACTGTTATTGGAATTTACATTAATTCTGGTCATTCACAATTACAAATAGTGCTGTAATTCACTAAAATCTTTTGCACATAAATATTCATGCAAGTTTCTGATTATCCTCTTAGAATAAAATCCTAGAGGTGGGATTACTGGGTCAAAGAATATGAGCATTTTAAGATTTTTGATGCTTATTCTGAAATTTCTTAACAACTTAATACTCTGTGTCAGTGGCATGCCCCTCTTTTCCTGTATCACGTACATGGTCTCCACATTCTTAAACGGAGGATGGGGCGAGAGTGGGGAGAGAAGGGAGTGGGGAAGGGCACGCCGATTGGTGGCTGTCCTGCTACGCTCAGGTTCACGCTTGGAGCTGGGAGTCAGCCAGACCCGGGCACAAGTCTTATTTATCACTCACTGGCTGTGTGACCGAACAGATTACTTATCCTCCCTGAACCATCTCTAAAATGACAATATGGACCTCACTGGATTCTTAGGAATGACAAGCAAGGTGGCATAAATGAAAGCACACAACACTAATCTGTTGAATGAATGAGTGACCCCACGACCTGTTTCTGATGTGCTACACCCTCCTCCTCCTTTTCTACCAAGGTATTTTTTTAAATGATGGCATTTGCTTTGCATAATTTCTTGATATCATCCAGGTTTACCAGTCTACCCTAATCTAAGGATTGAGGAAGAGACAGTACTATGCCAGCATTGCCCAGATTAAATTCAGAGAAAATGTAATTCGCCAAATAATTTTAATCATTCTTTATGTAACAGAGTTATCATTCCACACCACGTCAGCTCCATCTAAGGGCCCCTGTCCGTTGCAGGGCAGTAGCAATCATTTTCTCTGTACTCTTCGAGGTGCTTGGCTGAGACCAACCCCCCAGTCCAGCTGTGATAAAAGGCACATTAATAGGGGAAAAAAATATACAATTTAAAATACATATGTACATACCTACGGGAGCCCTACAAAGATGTGAGATTTATAGGCGGCCAGGCAATGGAGGCGTATATACCATCCTGAGCTAAGGAAAAGGGATCTTGTCCTTCAGTGGGGAAGAGGGAGAGGCAGTTCATGGGAAGATGAGAACAGTAAATATTTGGAAAACAAAGGTTGCCCTGCCCTGCAGGTAAGTCTCTCAGGTGTCAGTTATCTCTGGTAATAGCTCTCTTCCTGGTATAGGCCCCCTTTCCAATGTAAATTTCCTTTATAAACGTAGGTTTCCCTTACAAAAAAGTTGACTTCTATTCTGTTTTATGAGCTTCTCTCTCTGCAGTCTCTCAAAATAATTAACTCAAAACATAATCCTTATGCCAAAGAGGCATATTTTGATGTGGCATGTTCTGCTACCCTTCACCATCAAATCTGGCGTATCTTGAGCTGTAAAACAGAAAAATATATAGGGATGTTTTAAAATAAGACAGTGAATGTAAGGGGATGGGAAGGCAGTTAATTGCAAAAGGTAAAATTTGCTAGCTTCTACTGGCATAAGTATAGACATAGATCAATGGAATAGAATTGAGATATAAACCCTTACATTTATGGACAATTGATTTTTGATAAAGGTGCCAAGACAATTCAATGGAGGAAGAATAGTCTTTTCTACAGTTGGTGCTGAGACAATTGGATATCTTCATGCAAAAGAATGAAGGTAGACCCCTGTCTCACACCAGTTAATGCAAGCATTAACTCAAAACAGATCGTAGACCTAAATTTTAGAGCTAAACCTGTAAGACTTAGAATAAACCTAGGTCTAAATGTTTTTTACTTTGAATTAGGCAATGGTTTCTCAAATATGTCACTAAAACCAAAATTAAAATAAAGAAATTGGGCTTTATCAAAAAGTAAAATTTATATTCTTCAAAGGAGATTATAAAAGTGAAGACAATCCACGAAATGGGAGAAAATATTTGCGGATCATATGTCTTATAAGTGATTTGTATCCAAAATGTATAAAAACTCTTGCAACTCGATAAAAAGACCAGTAACCCAACTTAAAAATAGCCAAATGATTTGAATACACAGTTCTTAAAAAAAGATGTGCACGTGACCAAAAAGCACGTAAAAAAGTACTTATTACCATGAATCATTATGGAAAGGCAGGCCAGACCACAGTGAGCTGCCTCTTTATACCCATTAGGATAACTAAAATAAAGAAGACAATAGCAGGTACTAGCAAGGAGGTGAAAAAGCTAGAACCAGGATGTATTGCTGATGGGAATGTAAAGATAATGGTAAGCTGCTTTGGAAAACACCTTGGCAGTTTTTTAAAATATTAAAAATAAGGGTACCGTATCACCCAGCAATTCTACCTAAGAGAAATGAACCATAGCCACACAAAAACTTGTACATAGATGTTCATCGCAGCATTAATCAAAATAGGCAAACAGTGGAAGCAACCCAAATGCTCAACTGACACATGGGTAAATAGACGTGGTCGATCCATACAATGTAACATTGTTTGGCAATAAAAATACTGAAGTTCTGAAACATTTTACAGCACAGGAGAGCCTTGAAAACGTTAGGCTAATTTCAAGAACCTGGTCACAAAAGGCCAAAAATTGTATGATTCCATTTATGAAATGTTCAGAAAAAGTGAATCCATTGTGGCAAGAAGTAGGCTCGTGGTTTCCTGGCACTGGGGACGGGAGAATGGAGAGTGACTGCTAATGGCATGGGGCTTCTTCCTGGGGTGATGACCATGTTCTGAACTTAGACGGTGACGATGGCTGCACAACTTTGTGAATATACTAAAAACCACTAAATTTTACACTTATGGTATGTAAATTATATCTCAAAGCTGTTAAAAAAATTTTTTTTGCTAGATTCACAGTTGTGGTTGAAACATACACAGTTTGCTTTTGGTTTGTGGCTATACTGAAATAAGTTAACAGCCCCAAATGAAACTGTATTTATCTCTAAGAATTGTGTATATAACGAGCAAATATAAAACAATGGTATTATTATAATTAAGAAGAACGAACTAAATAAAATGTATATTGTCTTTATTAAATAGTAAGATACCACATGACATTCAATCACTACTACTGTTACCAATTATCGTCACCTAATTAAGTCCCAAACATTGTAGAAGTGGTAATGCTTTTTCTTCAAGTAGTAAATATAAATGGTGTCCTTCAACACATCAGTATTTTTTTAATTTTTCAAAATATATATTAAGATAAGTGTACTAACAAATACTAAATAATGTGGAAATGGCTCCAGAAAAGAAGGTTCAATGATCTTCTCTGTCCCTTCTTAATGGGATATAAGTGTTGCTTGACTATATATATTGGGCTTAAAATTTCTATCCGAATCATAAATAAGTCAGTAACTAGAAATAGAGCAGGTAAATCATTAAATTTATTAAGTTAGTGAAAAATGGTTAACTTCCCACTGTCTCAAAATTTATTTTTGCTATTCAATCCAAATTATCCAACGTGACGTGTCTTCTATTTCTCTAGAGGAACAACAGGAGGGCTTGGGGGTGGGGATTGGCATTGGTGAGCTTGGGAAGAAACCTATCCCCCTACTCAGTGTTCATTCTCAGAGATTCACTTTCTGAGAAAAAGCAACACTGCAATTTTAAGTCAGTATGAGATCTAAGATTGAAAAAAACAGAGATAAAACCACAAACCCATGGCATGTAGGAGAGGTTAATATATTCTATGAATGAACAGTCATAGAAATGGCCATTATCTTTTAATTCTGTCTGCACTATGTGTGTGACTCAAAGATCTTTCATAACTAGAGGTATTTTTTCATGGACAAACACTTTATTGAATTGGAAAAAAATTATTTTATAAATGACCATATTAAAGAGATAGTTCAACTATATCTGAACTCCAATTTCTAAGAATACAAATGCTTTCTGGCATTATTTTTTTCCCAATAGCTTTGTTGAGGCATAATTGAATATAAAACACTGCACATATTTAATGTGTACAATTTGACAAGTTTGGACAAATACGTACCCATGAAACCATCACCACAGTCAGGCCAGTAAACATGACTACCCCGTGCCTGCCTCTTTGTGGTAATAACACTTAACATGAGATCTCCTCTGTTAGCAGGTTTTTAAAGCACACAGTACAATACTGTACAGCAGATCTGTAGAACTTACAAGTCTCGCACAAATGAACCATTGTACCTACAGAACAGCAACTCCCCATTTCCCCCTGGCAACCACCATTCTACCCTCTGTTTCTATGAGTTTGACTATTGTAGGACTGTGACTGGCTTATTTCACTTACAATGTCCTCCAGGTTCATCCATGTTACTGCAAATGACAGGATTTCTTTCTTTAAAGGCTGAATAATATTCCATTGTATGCATATACAATTTCTTTTTCTATTCATCTGTTGATGGTTATTTAAGTTGTTTCCGTATCTTGGCTGTTGTGAATAGTGCTGTGGTGAATGTGAGAATGCAGGGATCTCTTCTAGACCTTAACTGCAATTCTTTTGAATATATCCAGAAGTGAAATAGCTGGATCATATGCTAGTTCTATTTTTAATTTTTTGAGAAACAACCATACTGTTTCCCATAGCAGCTGTACCATTTGACATTGCCATCAACAGTGTACAAGGGTTCCAATTTCTCGATTTCTCCACATTCTTACCAACATTTATCTTTTTTTTTTCTTTAATAATAGAAAAATCCTAACAGGTGTGAGGTGATAGCTCATTATGGTTTTGATTTGCACTTCCATAATAATTGGTGATGTTGAGCTTCTTTTCACACGTATGTTGGCCATTTATACATCTTCTCTGAAGAAATGTCTATTCAAGACTTTTGCTCATGTTTTAAATGGATTATTTGTTTTTGATTTTGTTTGTTTCCCTATTGAATTGTAGGAGTTTCTTATATATTTTGGATATTAATCTCTTGTCAAATATATGTTTTGCAGAAATTTTCTTCCATTCTGTAGGGTGCTTTTCATTCTGTTGATTGTTCTTTGCTGTGCAAAAGCTTTTTAGTTTCGATGTAGTCCCACTTGTCGATTTTTGCTTTTATTGTGTGTAGTATTGATGTCATATCCAAGAAATCATTGCCAAGACTAGCATCAAGAAGCTTTTCTCCCCTTTTTTTTTCTAGGAGTTTTACAGTTTCAGGTCTTAAAATGAAGACTTAAATCCATTTGGAGTTGATTTTTGTGTGTGGTGTAAGATAAGGGTCCAGTTTCATTTTCGTGCATGGGGATATCCAGTTTTCGCTACACAATTTGTTGAAAAGATTATCCTTTCTCCATTGTGTATTTTTGGTACTTTCAATGAAAAATTAATTGACAATAGAGGCATGGATTTATTCTGTTCCTTTGGGCCACATGTCTGTCTTTATACCAGTGTCATACAGTTTTACTTAATGTAGTTTTGTAATATATTTTGAAGTCAGGAAGTATATGGCTCCAGCTTTGTTTCTCTTTCTTTGCTTTGGCTATATGGAGACTTTTATGGTTCCAAATGAATTTTAGGATTTTTTTTATTTCTTTAAAAAATGTCATTGAGATTTTGATGGGGATAAAATTGAATCTATAAATTGCTTCGGGTAGTATGAACATTAAACAATATTAAGTCTTCCAATTCATGAACATGGATGTCTTTCCATTTATTTGTGCCTTCTTTAACTCCTTTCACCCATGTTTTGTAGTTTTCAGGGTACAAGTCTTTCACCTCCTTGGTTAAGTTTATTCCTAAGTATTTTATTCTTTTTGATACTAGTACAAATGGGATTGTTTTCATAATTTTTGTTCAGATAGCCCATTTATAGTATGTAAAAATGCAACTGATTTTCATATGTTGATTTTGTATTCTCCAATTTTACTGTATTTATTAGTTCTAACAGTTTTTTGTAGAATCATTAGAGTTTTCTATAAATAAGATCATGTCATCTGCAAAGAGATAATTTTCATTCTTCTTTTACTATTTGAATGGCTTTTAGTTCTTTTTCTTGCCTCATACCTCTGGCCAGGAATTGCAGTACTGTGTTGCTAGAAGCAAGCATGGGCATGCCTTGTCTTGTTAATGATCTTAGAGGAAAAGCTCTGAGTTTTTCACTGTTGAATATGACATTCTACATGGCCTTTATTATGTTGAGGTAATTCCTTCATTATTTCTTTAAATAAGCTTTCTGTCCCTTTTTCCCTGTTTTCGTTATACTCCACAATGTACATATTGGTTCATTTGATGATGTCCCATAAGTCCCTTAAACTTTCTTCCTTCTTTTGCATAATTTCCAATGACTCGCCTTTGAGTTTGCTGATCCTTTCTTCTGCTTCACCAAGCCCGATGTTGAGGTTCTCTATTGAATTTTTCAGTTCAACATTAAATTCTTAAGCTCCAGAATTTTTGTTTGGATTCTTTTTTATGTTTTTTATGTCTTTGTTGATATTCTCATTTTGTTTATATATTGTTTATTTGATTTCATTTAGTTGTCTGTGTTATTTTGTAATTCACTAAGCTTAAGATAATTAGTTTGAGTTCTTTTTCAAGAAGTACATAGATTTTCATTTCTTTAAGGTTGGTTACTGGAGATTTTGTTCTTTGTTTGTGTCATATCCCCTGAATCTTTGTGCTCCTTGTACCTTTGCATCCGTGTCTGGACATCTGAAAGAACAGCCACCTCTCCTGGTCTTTACAGATTGGCTTCAACGAGGAAAGACCTTCAGCAACCATCTTGGCTAGAGTTTCTGGGAGCCTTGCAAACTTTTTGTGGGAATGCGTACACTCCACTTCTCTTTCTCCCTTCTGGGGGAAAAGTCTTTGGTGTTGTTTTGGTTTTTCTGTTTGTCTTCAACCTGCGACTCAAAATTATTAAACTCTCAACAAACTTAGGTTATAGGCCATAGACAGAAAGGGCCTCTCTTGGAAAAGATCTGTAGTTCCTTCCTTCTCTGATATCTGCTGGGACACCTTTAGTCCCAGCTTATCACTTTCTTCTAGGGTTTTACTAAGGCAGCAAGAAGCAGCTGATCCATTTCAACATTCCTACTTTTTCCTATTATCTCCTAGAATATTACAGCTTCAGTAGGCATATATCTGTCTCCCAAGGAAAAACAGTTTTATCAACTATTTCCCAAAAAGTTTCTAGAACCTCTTAACCAAGAATAGTAGCAGGGTGCCTATTGCCATTGGTTCCACTTTCTCTGCTCAACAAATTTCACATTATGCTTCAGGCCTGAGACTTGTACCGTTTCATTTTCAGGTACCAAATTCCGTGTTAAGTAGGATACTCCCCACCATAAGTGACAGAAACCCTGCTTCGAATTGGCCTGAACACCAAGGGCATTTATTTCATATATTAGAAAATCTAAAAGTAGGATTGACTCCAGGACCAATTGATTTGGTAGCTTAGAGATGTCATCAAGGCCATATTCTTAGCTGTCATGGAGTTGGTGTCCTGCTAAGATTGATTTCTCTCATAATACGGCTACTGACAACCAGAAAAAAAATGTACTTATTGTTCATATCCACCAGGGGAGAGTGAAACTAGATTCTCTTTCCAGAAACTTAAGTAGGTCCTTGGCCCAAATTGTCTTAGGTCTGCCCATCCCCTGATTAACCATTTCCGATGGGGATAGTCTTACATGATTGGCTTACACTGATCAGAGATAGAATGGATGTTGGAGCATTAGCTCCGGTATCCTTCATAGCTAAGCCTATTCCATTGTGCGCTAAAGTGCAAATGAATGTTCTGGCTTCCTAATATCTCTCCTCTTGACACTAGCTAAGTTTCTCCCTGTGCTCCCCTACACGTAAGATCTTAGAGTGAAGACTGTTGCATGCTCCAGGAAATTTTGGCAGAAAAAGTTGTTTGACCAAGCTATACATTTGTTATTCCACTGTTGACTTAAGTCAACAACCAACACTTCAATAATTCAGTAAAGCTAGCTGGACTCCCTGTATCTTTTAGGAAAGTTTTAAGGTTGAAAGTAACAATCCAAATGTAGTGCTTAAACAATAGGGTTTTATTTGTGTTATATAAGAAATATGGCCATACGTACTTGCTTGTGTTAGCTTAGTAATTTTAAATGTCAAGGTTAATGTCTGTGATTCTCAGCTTTATTTATATGTCTGTTACCTCATGGTGACAAAGTGACTGCTGCAATCTAGACATTGAGTTTATATTTTAAGTAGGAGGAAGTGGGAAGGGTGATCCTACTTACAACATTATCATCCAGAACTAATGACTCATGGCCACCCTTAGCTGGTAGGTGACTATGTAGAAGGAATCTGGGTAAACCAAACACAGTATCTGCTGCACACTGCAGGCTGGTAAAGTATATAAGCATATGCAGTTCAGTGCAGAGTAACTTACTTTCTTCCGGAAGCTGAAAATGAATTTATACGTGGTGATAGGCATAAGGATCTAGATATGCTCAATCAAGCTGCCCCATCCTGTAGGAGTGCTTTATGGTGTCTACCTGTGGCACCTGTCCTGGCCTTGGGAGATTGTGTGCCATCCATGGCTCCCTGCTACCTTGTGAGTTTCAGCTCAACTTCCTGGGTTCCTGTCCAGAGGCATCCAGTTGGTTTGGAGTTGAACTGTAATTGAGGCTGCAGCAAGCTGTGGCTGACCTGGTTTCTTGTTGCCTCACAAATAGCCTACATGATCTTATTCTGATAACTCCTTCACAGTGTCCGTGTGAGGAATAAGAGATCCCTTGAGTCTCCCCTTCCTCCTCTGACTCTAAAAGAGGCTTTTATTATATTAGGGTTGGCTAGCTCGGACAGACTATTGAGAGAGCTTTGCTTCCTTGCCTGAGACTCAAGAGTTGTCTCCTTCTTGAGTTGTCATCTGTGTAGCTCACTGGACAGTGGGTGTGCAGAGGCTGCAGTAGGAGAAAGGTTTATAGCAAAGAGGACTTTACTTCGGCCTTCATTAAGTCCCGCTTTGTTCTCATGGCATCTAGGAGCTGGATGCAGAAGAGGGCAGGACTGGAGGATCTGCTTCCCACACCTCCACCATTCCCAGGCTAGTCCTGCTCTGAACAGAGAAAAGATCGAAGCCCTCCTGATGAATCAAAACTAGCCAAGCCTCCTTGGAATCCCAGAGCTACTTGGAACCAAGGCAGCAAGTAGGAGGTAATTGTCTTCTGTTGCCTTCAGTTCTTGTTCTCTTCTCTGTCAGAACAGAGCATCACTCTCCTCCACATGAATTTTCCTGCTGAGTTTGCTTCTCAAATCCTGCCAAGGAGCCACCCCACCCCTCACCCCTGCCGTCCGACACGTGCTAGTGGTTCTGTCTGTGGCCAAGAGAAGTAGAAAGTCTAGATTTCTAAATTGAAGGAACTGGCTAATAGTTTTCACAAGTGGACTTTGAGGGAAAATGGTATGTATTTTCATTTTTTGGTGGAAACTGAACATTCATTCAGAGAAGTGGTGTACGAGTAGGAAGGCGACACCCCGAGGAGATCCACAGCTCTTATGAACAGGCGTGGCTTCCCAGGCAGTGAGGGTTAGGTAGCAGGAAGTGTCCGCATCTGAAGAAGCTAATTGATGACAGCCCTTACAGGTATCCAGGGTTCCCTCTGCTCTTCTTCTCTGTACACTTCAGGCTTTGGCCAAGAGGCTTAAGTTTAAAATAGGCAGGGCCTGTTTGGGAAGGCAGAGTTCTCATAGGGCTTTTCTTCCCATCCCAGTGCTGGGTGTATTACTACTTGTTATACTCAGAAGCAGCCCTGTGTTTTCTAGATCCTTCAGCAACTGTTGGCGTCCTAACAGTCTCTCTGTGCTGTCTATCGTTGGGAGGGATGGAGTGTCCTTGGTTTTAAAACACATCCCTGATTCCCCGAATCGGTTTTTGGCTCCTCAGGAGTGAATCCTAAAGATGTCACTAAGGGGAAAGGGAAGGAAATCTTAAAAGGTGTTTAGTTTATTTCACTGTCTCTAGAAAAAGCCTGGCCCAGATCTTTTCACACAAATGGATCTCTGGTTGAATCCCTTATATCCAGCAGTGGAGTCCAGAGCTTTTGTTTAAAAGGTGATTTTTTTTTTTCATTAAAAAAAAAAAAAGTATATTCATTGTAGAAATTTTGAGAAATTTAAAAGCACAAAAAATACAAAAATTATCTACAGTCCTATATGTCCAGCAATAGTCACCCCTAACCATTTGAGGTGTTTCTTTCCAGTCTCCTCTTCTGTTTTTTTTTTCAACTAATGTGTGTTCATGCCCTTACAAAATTGGGATATTAATCACATACCTGATTTCGTGTTCTTCTTTTTCACCTAACATTATATCATGACTTTTCTCAGGCAAAGGAATATTTTTAAAAGCACATTTTAAAGTGATTTTATAATATCTCATCAAATGAATGCATTGAAATTATTTCGTCATTCTTTTAATAATCCATTCCTTTTCTGGACACATTTTTATAGTATTATAGCATTTTCAAATAGCAGCTATGTTAAAATAAAATTAATTAAGACTTAATAAGCACATGAAATGTTCAATGATGTGTCCTAAATGTTATAAAGCATGTAAAAAAATTTAAGGCCAGTTCTCTGATCTCAGAGAGATTTCAGGTTTATTATAGCATGATTTTTTTTTAATTAAAAATACCACATGACTTAAAACATATAGCTTATAATTTAAAATAATTAGTACTTACACTTAAGTATTTTAAAATATGATTTATTTTACATTCTTTCTACTTTCCAAAACCACATGAGGCAACTTTACCATAAAAGAGACAGCTAAAATAAAAGTGAAGATCATTATAAGAAGGGGGAAAAGATCGGGCTCAGCCTCAAAGGGTAAGGAAGGGAGGAAGAAGAGGCCGATGAAACCAGAAAACCCAGCCTACGAAAAACGACTGCACTGAGAGGCTCCAGCTTTTACTACCTAAACTTCACGCCTTCCATTACTCATCTGTTCTTTCAGCCCACACGTGTCAGTGAGCACTTCCAATGTGCCGGGCACTGAGCTGGGGCCTGGGAAACGAAGACAGACGAGACACACACGTTCGCATAGAACCTGTTTTTCACAGAGAGACAGAACTTCTCCTAGCTCTGAGGGACAGTGTCCTCCGTGGGAAATTCAGAGATCTACACTTCTTCATCTCTTATAGGTCCTCAGAAGAAGCAGTGGACACTATGTTAAGTCAAAGAATTCAGCATCAGTTTAAAAAATATAGTCTATCAATGTAGGATTTGAACTAGAGAAAATAAAGCTTAGAGAATCTAGAAATATGACTGTTTAACACGTTCTTTATGAAACTCCATATGCATATTAATTATTCTTGCTGCTCCTTTGATAATAATACAGTTGACTATTTTTAAATGTTTTATTTTTAATTATCTAAGAAACATGAACGTATTACTAACTTTTGGAAAAAGGAAAACTCTCCCTAAGGCCTTGACCTGACCTAATCATTAATAGCATTTATATTGCTTTCCCATCTTTCAGATTGTCATATTCTTGTAATTGTACACATAAAACTGTCCTTGACTTTTTTCACAAACCATTAAATCACAAGCATATATATTTCCACTCAATTATTAAGGCTGAGGAGACCCGAGATCTACAGACAGCAAGCCTTAGCCGTAGGAGAGCTGATGCGTAGCTCCCGTCTGAAAGCCAGCAGGCTCAAGACCTGGGAGGAAGCAGTGTTTTAGTTCAAGTCCAAAGTCTGGAGAAAACCAACGTCCCACTCAGGCAGTTAGGCAGGACGTGTGCTCTCTGACTCCGCCTTCTTGTTCTATTCAGGCCTTCAGCTGATTGGGTCAGCCCTCCTACACTAGGGAGGGCCAGCCACTCAGATGTTAGCCTCACCTAGAATCACCCTCTCAGCCTCACACAGAATAGGGTCTGACCAGATGTCTGGGCACCCCATGGCCTAGTCAAGATGACACACAAAATCGACCATGAGAAGCATCATTCATGATTTACAGTCTTCGTGAGCATAATTTATGTAGCCATATTGATTACTATATTTTTATTTCCTTTTTTTTTCCACTTATAAATAATACCATGATGAACATGTTCATGACATGAATATTTCCCTCTTTTAAACTACATCTTTGGACTAGCTCCCCCTTATGGGTTTCTTTTTGTTTGAGGGTCGGGTTGTGTGTTGAGTTTCCTGGCACTGCTGTAACAAAACACCACCCACAAGGGCGCTTAAAAAACAATATTTACTCTTTGTCAGTTCTGGAGTCTAGACATCCAGAATCAAGATTTTGGCAGAGTTCTGTCTTCCTTACTTCTCTCCTATTTTCTGGTGGCTGTTGGCAAGTCTTGGCATTCCATGGCTTACGGATGCATCACTCCGATCTCTGTCTCTGTAGTCTTCACATGGCCTTTTTATAGGACACCAGTCATTGGATTTGGGGCCCACCCTAATCCAGTGTGACTTCATCATAACTAATTACCTCTGCAAAGACCCTATTTACAAATAAGGTCACATTCACAGGTACCAGGTGTTAGGACTACAGCATATATTTTTAGGGGGCACAGTTCAACCCATCGCTGGGTATCTTGCTGCTCCTGATAGATACTGTCAAAATGTATCATAAAAGGCTTGTATTTGAAATGTGCCAATAGGGTATGAGAGAAGTTTTATTTTATGTGTTTTATATTCTTAAAATAGTTACAGGCATACATCAGAGATATCACGGATTTAGTTCCAGGCCACTACAATAAAATGCATATTGCAATAAAGAGAATCAGGTGAATTTCTTGTTTCTCAGTGCATATAAAGTCATGTTTATACTATACTGGACTCTATTAACTGAGCAATAGCATTATGTCTTAAAAACAATATACATATCCTGATTAAAAATAATTTATCACTAAAAATGTTAACCATCCTCTGAGCCTTCAGTAAGTCATAAACTTTTTGCTGGTGAAGGGTCTGGCTTCAATGTTCATGGCTGCTGACCTGTCAAGGTGGTTGTTGCTGAAGGACAGGGATGCTGTGCTGATTTCTTAAAACCACCCAGCAACAAAGTTTGCCCCATCGAACGACTCTTCCCTTCATGAATGATTTCTCTGTAGAGTGCGAGGCGGTTTGATAGCTTTTTACCCATAAGAGAACTTCTTTTAAAATTGGGGCCCTCTCAAACCCTGCCACTGCTTTGTCGACTGAGTTTATGTCGTATTACAAGTCCTTAGTTGTCATCTCAACAGTCTTCGCTGCATCCTCACTGGGAGTAGATTCCATCTCAAGAACCACCTCCTCTGCTCCTCAAGAAGCAGCTCCTCATCCTTTCGAGCTCGATCACGAGACTGCAGTGATCCGGTCCCTTCTTCAGGCTCCGCCTCTGCTTCTCGTTCCCCGGCCGTTCCCGGCGTGTCTCCGGTTACCTCCTCCACTGCAGTCTTGAGCCCCTCAGGGTCACCCACGGGGGCTGGAATCAACTTCTTCCACACTCCTGTACGCGTGGACATTTTGACCTCTTCCCATGAATTGCGAATGTTTTTCAGGACACCTGGAGTGGTGAGCCCTTTCTGAAAGGTTTCCTATCGACTTTGTGCACATCCATCTGTGGTAGCTATAACTTTACTAAATGTATTTCTTAAATCATAAGACTTGAAAGCCAAAATTACTCCTTGATCCATGGGCTGCAGAATGGACGAGTGCATTGTCAATGAACAGTAGGTCTCAACAGTAGATTTAAAATATTCAAGAAACCTATTGTAAACAGATGCGCTATCATGTGGGCTTTGTTGTTCCTTTTACAGAGCACAGGCAGCATTGATTTAGCATAATTCTTAAGAGCCTAGGATTTTCAGAATGGTAAATGAGCACTGGCTTCAACTTAAGGTCACCAGCTGCATTAGCACCTGACAAGAGTCCGCCTGTCCTTTGAAGCCAGGCACAGACTTCTCCTCTCTAGCTGTGAAGGTCCTGGATGGCATCTCCTTCCAGCGTAAGGCTGTTTCATCTGCAGTGAAGATCTGTGGTTTAGTGCAGCCACCTTCATTAATCATCTTAGCCAGATCTCCCGGATGACTGGCTGCAGCTTTGACATCGTCACTTGCTGCTTCACCATGTACTTCTGTGGAGATGGAATCTCTCCTTAAGCCTCATGAACCAACCTCTGCCAGCTTCAGCCTTTTCTTCTGCAGCTTCCTCACCAGTCTCAGCCTTCAGAGAATTGAAGGGAGTTGGGGTCGTGTTCTGGATTAGGCTTTGGCTTAAGGGAATGTGGTGGCTGGTTTGGTCTTCTATTCAGACCATTAAATTTTTCTTTATATCAGCAATAAGGCTGTTTTGTTTTCATATCATTCGTGTGTTCACTGAAGTAGCACTTCTCATTTCCTTCAAGAACTTTTTCTTTGCATTCACAACTTGGCTAACTGTTTGGCTTTGGAGGCCCAGCTTCCGGCCTGTCTCAGCTAATGGCATGCCTTCCTCACTGAGCTTAATCATTTCTAGCTTTTGATTTAAAGTAGAGATGTGTGACTCTTCCTTTCACATAGAGGCCATTGCAGGGTTATTAATTTCAGTCACCCTAACAGATATAATAATCATGAAAATGTTTGCAATATTGCGAGAATTACCAAAATGTGACACAGACATGAAGTGAATAAATTCTGTTGGAAGGATGGCGCCGGTAGACTTACTTGAAGCAGGATTGCCCCAAACCTTTAATCTGTAAAAACTGAGAAGTGTGATAAAAGCCCGTGTTGCTTGCTGACGATTTGACTCTCTAGTCATTTCATAATGACCCCCTTTCTCTCAAGTCAGGCTTTTTGGCTGGGCCAGAACTGCTGGCACTATTTTTGCAGAGGGGAGATATGCAGTACCGGCTCTCACGGCTGCTACAAGAGCCAGACAGCCAGCAGGGGGACGCTGGGCGCTCCAGCCCTCCCGAGTTGGAGCGTGCACAGGTTACCTCGGGGACAGGGATTCTTAGAGGGATGTGCTCAGGGCTGTTCAGGCGTGGCCACCTTGGGAAGACTTGGACTTCGCTCTGCAAATTTCTGCGGTTCCCCATCAGACCCCAGGAACGGCTGTGGAACACTCGCTCGGGGCACGAGGCTTGCTCCAGTGCCCGACACGTTTATTTTTCTCTCAGGAGTGGGTGTCAGTGACTTCGTAGCAGACTAAGCTCCACCAAATGGGCCGTCCGTTGCTAAAGGTTACCTGACTGTAATCTTACAGCTTCTGTTCACTCATGGCTTCTACTCCACTATGGCTTCTATTTTGCCGCTCGATGTCTCTTGGCTTCCATCCATACTGTTGTCTGCTGGTTCTGATGCTGAGTATTGTAGGTTCAAACTCCCCAAGAGGGTGGCTCAGACTAGACTGGCCCGTTCTCACCCCTGCTGAGCACAGCGCTGGGTTAATTAGAGCTCCTATGACAAGCCTTGTGGGTAAGGGCCTGTGCACTGGTGACTGCGTGATCTGCTGGCCGTCCCTGGCACAGTCAACTATAACCATGGTGGTGGGTCCTATATTAATAAGTGTAGAGACATGGGCCGAGAAAACCCTGTTCGCCAAGTTACAGAGCTTGGACTTTTGGTAAAAGGAAGTCACTGACATATTTTAAGCAGAGAGATGAAATAGCTTTTTCTAGTTCAAGTGTAAAATATAGGTTGACAGGGAGCAGAACTGGCAGCCTATTAACTGAGTAGGAAGCTATTGAATATCGGTGCGGGAGACAGGGCGGTGGTGGCACTGAGGGACAACAGTGCAGACAAGCGGACCGTCTGGAAGATAAAACTGGTCAAACTCGAAAACCAAGTTGATAGAGTGAGTGTCAGGATTGAGTGCAGAATGAGTCCCAGGTGTCTGGCATGGCAGCCTAGGAGTGGTATACCTTTAACTGAAGTTTAGGGACTTAGGAGAAAAGACAGATTTCCGGGGAAGGGATGAAAGGTGCTGAGTTCAGTTTTGGCCATTTTGAGTTTCACACATTTGGCTACATGCCTCCAAGGTTAAGTGTCATTTCTACAAAGCAAGTTTCTCTGACCAGTTACAGGGGACAGGTCTCCATCTTGTAACGCCCTCTCCTCCTCTGTATAACCACAGTTCAAGGTCAGCGACTGTTGTGTGGCTGTTTACCGTGATCTCCAGGAGGAGGGCGTACTCCTGGCCCAGGCCAGAGCCTGCTCCACAGGAGGCCTCAGCAGATCCTACTGAACGAGCACTAGGTGCTGCTCCATGACCCAAGGGCCACCTACTGTGTTCTTGCTCCTTACGCAGCACTGGAGACTGAGAAAGAGAGTCCCCGTGTGTGGTCACACGTTGAGTGAGTATAGGATGCCAGGTTCAGCAAATAAAAATCAGGACGCCCAGATCAAATGGCATTTCCGATCAATCATAGATACTTCTTTGGTGAAAATGTGTCCTCGAAGTTGCACAGGATATACCACCATGGGCTAAGTGGGTGGCATTGGCCTCAGAATTATGTGACCCCCAAGCCCAAGTCTCTGCCCCGCCGCTAGGAGGAAGCGCCACTGCTCCACGGAGAGCCTACCGCATTGTTCCCGCAGTAACGGCTTTGGTTTTGCTTTATGTCGGTTTTTTATTATTATTCTTGCCTTAATGGACAGTAAGTCAGTTTGTTCTGCATTCAGACCAGGAACTAATGGGTTCCAAAAATTCTGTTAGAGTCTTCCTGGGGCCTTCCGCACATACCAGGGTACACAACACGGCTTGGATTTCGTGTGGTGTCATGCAGGGAAGTTAGAGGACTCTCCCGTGGTGGGGGAGAGGGCTCCCCACCCACATCTGTGGTATTTTGAGCCACTCAGGAGCTGTGGCCCCTATCAGATGATGGCGTACGTCAAAGAGAGTGCTTTATAGTTTGTGAGTTTCCTCACCAATATTCTGAATTGTACTGGAAACAAGATAATGATGTGGTTCTAGCAGTTTTCCTGAGCAGTCTTGGGGCTGTCCTGTGTGGTTGATTTGATCTGTGGAGCTGCTGCGTTATGGGTAATTTTGAAACAGGGTTTGCTTATCTGTCTTCCCTCAGTTACAGCATCTTGGCACTGGTTCAAGGGGCAGTACTGGGCTTTTCTTGAAGGACCTAGAAAGACTCTCTCCCCCTCTCTGTGCGTGTGTGTGTGCTGTACATGGAGATCACATGCAAGTTGTTTACTAGAACATTAATATTGATTATATTTCAAATAGTGTGATTTGGGAATCATTTTCACTTTTCCTTTAAATCTGTTTATATGTTTTTTTGAATTTCTGACATAAGCAGTATTACCTTTATAATAACAGTAGGGACCACTCTCTTTTCAGGAGAAAAACAGCTCCAGCCTTCCTGCTATAGGCCCTGGGTTGTCTTCATATCTGATACTCTTCTGTTTCTTCTTCTTCGTCTCCACTTACAAAAGAAAAATAAAAGAGAAATAAGATAAAGAAAAAGGAAAGAATCTTCTAAAAGATTATTCCATAAAACAGCAAAAAAAATTTAAAAAGCAAACAACTCTTAAAAAAGGAAACTATAATATCGTTCAAATCTCCAAAAAGAGAGAGGTTTAAGTTGTAAGCAGCTCAGGATGTGAGGTGCAGGCTCTTTTCAGGGGAAGCCTGCTGGCACTCACTCCTAGATGATGGGGCTTCGCCTGGCAGGGAACTTCGTGGCCAAGAGCACCTGCCAGTGTCAGCCTGGAGGCTCAGGCGTGGCTACATGTCACCGCTACCATCACCGTGGACAGGACAGAGAGCTCCACTGCTCCACTCCTAAAGGCTGGTTCTCACCTGGCAGCACAGCCCACTTCCCAGATCGCTCTCTCCCTGCAGCCCCCAAGCTGCCACCTCCGTTTGTAAGGGTTCCTATCAAATAGTGTTTGAAACCGTTTTCTCTGCAGAGCACAGACGGAATGCAGGAGACCTGGCGTGGCCCCAGACATTTAAGCTTAACTATACTTTAGTCTGTGTGTCCCTAACCCAGACCAGGGGACAGCAGAGTCAGAGTAACAGTCGCAAAACAGTGTTTATCTTGCTGTGCTTCTACCTGCTCTGCAGAAGTTCCTCTCGGCTAATTCTGAAACGGGCCGATGGGAGGTCACTTGTGTTCGCTCACCACTCTGACTCCCACTTAGCACTTTCTATCCCTGCTCTCCTCCTGCTCTCCCTGGTGATGTCCTAAAGCCCCCGGCACTGTGAAGGCCCTGCTGGCTTCTGCCTGAGCTCCTGTTGGTCTGATGCAGGGAAAACCCTCCCCTCCTCTGAGTCCCCTGGGAAAGCACTGCTGTGGGTTTCTCAAGGAACACGAAGTGTAGCGAAACAGCTTTCGGTTTTTATTCACACTTTCCTGCAGCACCTTCTACCCGGGACACAGAAGTTAAGTCCATGGGAGCTGGGCCGGCAGACAGTCTGCGTGGTGGATGCCCTGGTCCGCCCCTCCCTTCACTTCTCTTCCACCGCCCACTCCTGTCCTTGCTCTTGGACCAGACTTGAGGGCGTGGACCCTCATGTAAGCCTGTTTATGTGTCACCCAGATGCCTTCTGGACGTGCTCAGACACACCTGAATTCCTAGATGAATGTGGCATAAGGGACCAAACCACTCCACTTTCCATGAATTTAGATTTGGGGTTCCAGGCACAACAAAGTGCTTAGTAAGACAGCAATGCGAGGACCTCGGCCAGCACCGAGGCTACCAGGACTTGCCTGCTGTGGGTGGGCATGGCGGGTCTTCTTTTCAAGACAGGAGTGGTCAGTGATCCCAAATGGTCACATGAACAAAAGATACACAGACACCCGTGGCCCCAGGAGAAGGGTGAGACAGAATTGGGAAATGGCCTCTGTGGACCCCTCAGTGTGCATGGCTGGTTGGTTGCTGGAGAGGAGGGAGTTAATTTGCATAATGCCAAGCGGCCTCCTAGGAGAACAGGGTAGGCGGAAAGCCTCTGAAAGTTCAGTTCGTTAGAACCTCTCTGATGGATTGGGGATGGTTCTGATGCATTTCCCTGCAGCTCGAGAGGATAACAGGGCCCAGAGGCGAGCACACCATGAGGGTGAGGAGCCTGTCTGATGGGTTCATGGGCCAAAGGGCAGGTCTGGACCATGTGGCCGAGGCTGGAAGGAACATAGGCAGTGAACGTGTGGCCTGGCTGGCTCTTTCCTTAAAGCCTGGTGTGGCAGCATCTTGGCCTGGGCATGGTCCGTTCACCAGGAGACACGTCCATTGGCCTGTGTGGGACCTAGGGCAGCAGCCAAAGCAAGAATCTCTTCACTGAGCACTTAAACTTAGCACTGACCTTCACGGACTGAGTAGGCCATTCACGTAGCTTGGGCTTTGAGGAAGTAGGGAGCTCAAGACTGAGATACTGAACTTGTTGAGGCTAAAACAATTAACTGCTAAAATTAGAACACTGTGACTCCTTTTGTGCCTCTAAACTGATAAAGCCAGTCCCGTGGATTATATGAACAGGACAGGGCTCACTCACCCTGTGTTAATTTTAAGATGATTGTCCACTTGATTTAGGACCCAAATGAGGTTTCAGATTTATACTTTTAACTTTAATTCTTAAAACAGGGAATAATTCTGGGTTTTAAAAGCAGAAGTTGAAATGATTGTTTGCCTACCCCGATCTCTTTAATAAGCTGGACCCATCCACACAGGTCTTTGGAACTGATCCAGACCGCCCCCTCCTAGGTTGGGACCACTCCCCAGGTCTTCCCTTGTGTTTCTTGGGTCTTTGATTTGAGTTCACCTCTAGACCTCAGCAATCCCAGTCTGCCCAGCCCTCCTGGACTGTCTGTTCTGGGCTAGATTTTCTAGGCTGGCAGAGGACTTCTTTTCCTAGCCAGGCCCTTCGTGAATGCCCACCTTTCACCTGCCCTCAGCTCCCACTCCTGAGCTGCCTCTTTGTAAGTGGAGGAGGGTAAGCTGGAGCCCCAGGAAACAGGCAGAGTCCACTCCCCCGCCATGTACCTGTTTCATTCTCTGCTTCTTCACCTGTGAAAGATGGGTACTAAACTAGTTTGTCCCCCTGTGGATATGAATTAAGGAACAAACATTGTTTTTTGTGGCTCGTGGTGTTTGTAATAACTTTGAGATGCACATACAAAAGAACAGAAAATGTTTCCTTCCAATCAAATGTCAATTTTTGCCCCGAGTATTCATGGTACATTCATACTCTCAGTGTTTGACGTGTCATGGTCATGTATATTTTTTAAAAAGTTAAACCCTTGAAAAAATGGAAAACTAACAAATTACAGAGCATCATATCAAATATTGGTATGTATTTCCCCTTCTGAAGAGGGAAAGATGGAGGTTGATTAGAGAATTGATATAATGGAAAAAAAATGCTAAAATCCTGGCATTAATTTCAAAAATCTGGAGCTTTTATTCATATCAACTTGATAGCATAAGCAAAAACAATGGAGAAATTTGCCCAAGACATGGTCTTCCCACCTTTATTCAAATTACTGTCTTTATTACTTTCCATATCTTAACAAGGGAAAAACTGAAAGTAAGGGAGGTGTGTGCACCACGACGACAGTCATACCTTCCATCACTGAAAACGAGAATGAGCAAGCAATTTGTTTTTCCACATTCAGAAATTATAGTTTTTAAGAAAGCTCAATTTTAATGGCATTAAGAGTAAAAGTAATCAACAAAGGCAAGGAAATTCACTGTGGAGGAAATGAAATTCCTTCTGAAATCGCAAACCCAAGAAAACATGGTCTGATGGTTTGCTCATTTCAGGAATCCCCTGCCCGTTCTCAGGAAGAATCTCTTTTCCCTGTAACACATCTTTTTAGTACACGCAAAGGTGTGTCTCCTGCACACAGTCGTGGAGTTTTTAAAATCAAATTCTTAAGAGGCTTGTTAAGTGAGGACTGCTTTTACTTATCTTTGATAAAGAATTATCAAACTACAAAAACTTTCTAAGATTTCAAACCTGAAAAGATTATGCTTCAATTTTTTTTTTTTCCTGGCAGGGTGGTTAGTCAGTAGACAGGCCTACGTTTTATCTTTAGGGAAATCAAGGTGAGTAGACTGAGAGGAAGATTGGGTTGGGGTTTATGCGAACACTGGTTCTTCCTCCTTACCCTTCCACGCTGCCCTGCCTGCAGACGTTCATCACGTGTTTCTGCAGTCCACCCCTTTGTCAGTCCTGGGCAATTCTAGCATTTCTTGTGTAAAGTCTCAGAGTGAACGAACAAGCTCAGCTTTCCTAGGCTCAGCCTAGGAAAGCAGAGTCTCCAAACTGAAAAATGTTGTAACAACTCTCACTGTTCATTCAAACCGACACGAACCGGAATCATTTGGAGCCATGCGGCCATAGCTATCAAGAACTATTGACTGGGTGCCCACTTGTATATCAGATGGAACTAAGTAAAATGTACGTGAACATTTTACCACAGGTAGAGAGTCCCGACCCTCAAAGGCACAGCCAATAGCACTTAGCAGGTGCTCGTCCTGTGTCAGGCATTTTTATTCTCATTTAATCCCTACAGTCACTCTAGTAATTAGATACCATTATGACTGTGTTATGGAGAAGAAACATCAAGCCATTTGCCCCAGGTTGCGTGGCATGCTCTGTCCTTGTCCCTGAAGAGCACACTGCTAGGTGGCATTTCCTAAGAGAAGAGGGCACGTATGGGATGGGGGCAGCCTCCCTGCCTGAGTGCTTGATGGTAAATGTGCAAGTGTCTGGGGTCCCTGGGTGGAGAAGAAGTAGAGAAAATGACAGAATTACTTCCCCAGGTGGTGCAGGAGACCAGCCGCCTGGAATGACTCCCTGGAGAGGAGTAAGGTAGAAGCAGATAATTAAGAAACCATGAAATATCTGTATAGTTTTTTTCCCCTTAGGGAAAAGAAATTACAAAAGAAATATATTCTAGTTAAAAAAATCAAAGAATACAGAAATGTGTAGAATAATTTCACCAGAGAAGATTGCCGTTAATGGTTTACATATATTCTTCTAGATTTTTCCCACATATCAATATGTAATCATTTAAAAATAGGATAATGATATACACACGTTCTTTTCATCTAATGACATATAATTCTTTTCATATCTTTATATCATTTTTTTCCAGGATTTCTTAGTATTTCATTGTATAACTATACCATAATTTATTTATCTAATATTTCTACTGATTTGGACTTTTAAATTTGTTTTCAATTTTCCATTATTAAGAGCATTCTCCAATAACTTTTTTATGCACACACGTGTAATATAAATCCCTGGAAGCAGAATTGTGAGGTCAAAGGAAAGTCATATTTAAAATTTTAAGGAATGTTGTCAAACACCCTCCAGTAGACGGACGGTACCATTTTCTATTTCCGCCATCAGTGTGGGAGAGTACTCATGCCCCTACACTTTTGCCAGAACTAGATAATATTAACCTTTTTAATATTTGGCAGCACGATAGGTGGAAAATTGTATATTGTTATTTTGATTAGAATTTCTTTCATTATTAAGTTACAGCGTCTTTTCACATGTTTGATCATTCGTATTTTTCTTCTGTGAATTTTTAATTTTACGTTTTGGATGAGAATTTAATCATTTTCTTATTGGTTTCAATGGATTTCTTACTATAAACTATATTAGGGATAGTTTAGCATTTGTCTGCTTACATATTGTAAATTTCGTTTCCTAATTTGTCTTTTGACTTCTTCATTTTCTCTTCTTCTTCCTTCTCTCTCTCTCTCGTTCCCTCCTCCTCCCTCCCTCCCTTCCTCCTTCCCACTCTATGCTATATAGATGTTTTTAATTTTTATGTGAAAAAGTTTTTGTGACATTAGGGCTTCATATATTATTAGAAAGGCCTTTCACAGACCCAAGAGTGTGCAAGTGTCAATTCATGTTTTCTTCTTGCACTTTTTCCTCACTCAGTTATTCGATCTATTTGAAAACTTTAATTTATTCAAATTCAGCGAGGAATTCAAGTTTTCATGTAAAATTATCTGCTTCAAAATGTCTACTTTTAAAATATATACATATTTTAATGTGTGAGCCAAATAAAACAAACTTGGTAGCCAGATTTGGCCATGGACTGCCAGTTGGTAACTTCTAGTTGTGAAGATTCCACATAAGAAATTAAACTAGACCAGACTGTGTCACATCGCTGATAAAAGGAGTGCGTGCCATGTGTCCGGCCGGGAAAACTCTAGCTACCTTTCTGAAGGTAATGACCTTCGAGCTCTATCTCCTGAGGAAAATTACTTAACTGCTCTCTCAGTTTTCTCATCTGCAAAATGGATATAGTAAAAGGTTTCAAGCAGCATTACCTTGGATGGGGTCTGGCAAATGGAATAAGTCATTAAGTGATAGTTACTACGAGGGGTTTTTGGGAGTTACAGGTTTTAGGGCTCTGCCACTCCTGTAGCCGTCTTCACGGCATGTGCTGAGTTTGTTTCAGAAAGAACTCATTCAAGTGGAGATCCCCTTAAAGTCAGGTAGAGCCGATGGCCCCCGTTTGACTGCGGTTCAGTGATGGGCGCCGTAGGAGAGACACAAAGGAGCATTAGATATAGGCTTTACTCGCCGGAAGTCTACAACTCGGTTGAGAAAATCGAATTTTCACTCAGAAAACAAATAACACAAATAAGGATGCTATAATTAAGTACCAAGGGATTGATATAGATGAGATGTGTTTTAGCTCAAGAAGATGAAAGTGGTGACGTGGCTAGAACCGAAGGCCCTGAGGAACACGTAGGACTTGTTTGTGCGGAGACGAGGATGGTCCAGGCTGGCTGAACAGCACAAACGAAAACATAGATACGGGTTGCGTGTCTCATTGTGCTTTACTGCAGATGTTGGAGGAGCGGGAGAGGGGGTATGAATGGGGACAGAGAGGAAGGGACATGGCCGGGGCAGACACATTGAGCTCAATAAACAGAGAGGGCTACAACTGTGGGCCGAGTGCTTAGGAGGAAGAATCTGTGACAGTGTCAGGTTTGGTAACACAGGCTAATCAGTAATTGGGAATTGCGAGCATTCACATGGAAATCGAAGTTGTGACCATGGATGAGAATGTATAATTAACAATAACTAGCATTTATTGTCACTAACGTTATCAATAATATGTCACTAACATGAAATACAGTTTCAAGAGCTTTTTGTGTTGTTTAAGCTCATCTCATCACTTAAACATTACAACTGGAATAAGTTAGGTGCCATTATTCTCATTTTGGAGATGAAAACGTTGAGGTGCAAAGAGGCTGAAAGACTTGCCGAGGAAGAGAGCGGTATCCTCAGCAACACCCAAAGGTCTCCCCCTCTGGAGCCTTCTGTGGAAAAGCCACTCGCGGAATCAGTCCAGAAGCCACCTTTCCAAGGACATGCCAAGCTCTCACCCTCTTTCGTGTGCGCCTGAGGACATAGGTCGATAGGCAAGGTGAGGATGGGGTCACCATGGCCCGCTGATGTCTGTACCTCACTGTGTGGTATCTCCAAGAGACTTTCAGATGATTAGGAATTAGTGAAACAGCAGGGCTCACCAAGCGGAGAAAGTCGATTCCGGTGGAAATTGTTCAATTTTGACTCATGGATTTTCTCCGCTCATTGAGTCATGCTCGTTTAATGCTGCCGGGGGCTTGAATAACTCCCTCTTTCCCTTTTTGACTATTAGGTACTTTCTCTCACTCTTCTTTTTCAGTTTTGGGGATTTTTCAGATTTTAATGTGCTACTAAACAACAGGGAGAGAACCATTGGTTTTTATAACTGTTTAACATTTAGGTAAACCAAGTCACAGAATAATCGAGAATCTCGTCCAAGACAACAGTTAACCTCTGTCAGCAATGGGACTAAAATGTCAAAACATTCTTCTCTGGACCTTTATCATGCAAGCACATTTTATGCTTCTGGGATATTGTGCTAATTTCCTTCTTGAGAACCAGTAAATGCAGCTTTTATTTCTCAAGTTCCTAAAAGCAAAGCAAGTCATTCTCTCAGTAGCCAGAGGCCAGTCGATGGCTAACTGGCGAAGGAAGAGTGAGGAAGGTGGAGAGTCTGACATAACCTGTCTTGACGTTCACCTCCTCGGAAGGCAATTGTGGGAAAGTTCTTTCACACAACGAGCAGAAATCTGTCTTCCTAGAATAGCGACTCACAGATCTAAAGTTGAACCACAACCAGTGTTTAATGGTGTGAACCCAGATGAGCCTGGGACCTGCATTCCACACCGAGGAGCAGAGGCGTGCAGCCTCCGTGGCTGTTTTGGATTATCCTTCTTTTCATTCATGTTTTCAGAATAGCTAGTGCTCAATGTTTCACGTCTGGAATAGGAACAAGCTCTGCTACATGTTATTTTGTTATTTTTTTTAAGACAACAACGACAAGTTTTTCTGCATGAAAAAAAATACCTCTTTTTGGTTTGTAAGAATCCATTAATACATGCATTTTTTTGATAGATGATATATGAGCAAACCGTTGTTAGCACCTCCATAATAGATCTCAGATTTATCAATTTATCTTCAGCCTCACTACAGCCACCTGGGTCCAAGCCACTCACTGTCAACTCTTGCCTGGATCACTACTGTTGCCTCCCAGCTTGGTTTCTAGCAGCCAGACTACTTTTAAATTAAAAGCCACTTCTTAGTTCCGTCCTGCTCAGAACTCCCGTGACTTCGCAGACCCCATGTGACCTGGCCTTTGCCTACCTTCCAGTCTTGTCCTGTCTTCTCTGGCTCCTGTCCTCTAGCCTCCCGTCGGTTTTAAAACCGAACCAAGGTCGCCCTCCCTGACGCCGCTGCACAGTAGGCTTCTTCTTCTCACTGGGCATGGCAGTCTCCTTCCGCTTTTTAGGTCTTAGCTTGATGTCAGTGCCGCTGAGAAACTTTCTCCCACTCCTGATCTGAGCAGACCCATCATTTTTACTCCATTTCTTTGTCCTTTTTCTTTCTTTTATAGCAATTATATTAATTTGTTGATTGTTTCCTTTTTTATAATTAGTTGTTCTTTCTAGAAAAATTGGAAGTTCTCAATAGCAGGGGCCTCCTCTGTTTGTCCACTGCCATATACCTAGCACCTGGCACCCTGCCAGGAACACCCGTGGGTTCCGCTACATGTCAGTTTCCGTGTGTTCCAAAGAGGAAGGGTGATGCATTTTTGCTAGTCATCCTTTGATAATAAGAGAATAGTTTGAATCTGATTGTTGTCAACAAGCTCGATTTTGAGAAGACAGCCATGACTGGGTCAGAGATAGCTAAAACATGCCCACATGCATTTGAGACACTGGTCTCTAGACTAAAATGTTCAAGTACCCTGATTAATCAACAGATTCTTTGGCGCTATTCCAGTGATAGCTTCCATGGTCAGTTTCCAAAGCACTGTGGCAAACCCCAGTTGTGTTCAGAATGAGACAGTTGAGACCAGGAAGGATCTGGAAGCCATGAAGTTGTAGAAGAGTGTACATGGAGAAGGGGGAACATAGATGAGGAGTTTAATGTCAGCTAGGGATAGAACTGTTCAAAGAGTGGGATGAGGTGAACGTCAAAGTGTCGTTATATTGAGGAAATATTCGATTTGTTCTAAATTGTTCTAGAAAGAGAACTAAGATCAGAAAAACGTATTTCAGACCATTACAAAGAAAATCTTGCACAGTTGTCCGAAAATGAAGATAAACTTTGTAAGGAACTAAGTAAGCTTTTTGTCATGACGAATGTTCAGGCAAGACCAGTAACATCTTTAAATATATTAGTGTGAAAATTCTTACACATAGTGACTTGTACAAAATAAACACTCAAGTCATGTTGGTAAATAATTATAACTACGTGAAAGGATGGGTATGTTAATTAGCTTGATGTGGTAATCATTTCACAATTCATCCGTATTTTAAAATATCATGTTGTTCACCTTACATATACATGATTTTTATTTGTCAATTATAACTTCAGCAAAACTGGGGGAAAAATGCACATTTGGTAAATGAGCGTATTACTGTGCAAGGTTAGGCCAGGCGGCCACGGAAGGTGAGAAGAATACTGGCACTCTTTGATTTGTCTACTATCCACTCTCACCATGTGGGGGATACAGAGAGAAATCCATGCCTTAAAAGTAGCTGAAAAGATAAAAGAAACACTTGAAACAATGAGAAATTGTAATAAATTGTTGTAACAGAGGATTTCAGAGAAGGTAAATATGCTGAGCCAGGTAGAAGTTTTCCTAGAGGAGGTGTAAGTTGGTTCTCGAAGGATTAAGAAGAACAATAGCTCTTTTCTTCCCTGGCTGCTTGAGGCTCGGCTGCCACCATGAACAAAAGGAAGTTCATGACCAACAGACTGCTTCAGTGGAAACGAATGGTCATTGACATTCTTCACTCTGGGTGGGAGGGCAACAGTAACTAAGACAGAAATTCGGGAAAAACTATCCAGAATGTACGAGGCCACACCAGATGCCATCTTCATACTGAATTCAGAACCCATTTCGGAGGCAGCATGAATTATGGTTCCTGGGGTTATGCAAAGCAAGATGAACTCATAGACATGGGAGACGTGGCCAGTGTGAGGAAAAGACCTCAAGAGAACAGTGAAAGGAGTGAAAGAACAGAACAAAGAAAGTTAGGGGGACGGCAGAGGCCGACGTTGGTGCTGGCGAAAAGGAGTAAAAATTCGTCAGTGACTTTATCTGTGGTGATCGAGTGGAGTTTTCATGAGAGGATTAATAAACTAAGAACTTTTATATGAAGGAAAAAAACAGAATAAAGAAAATGTGGCACTTTAGAGAATGAATTCGAAGGTCCAGAAATAAAAATGAGTATAACATGACCTAAGGGACAGTGAGCAGACAAGTCGGTTGGAGTACTCTGTCCCCCGAGGCAGGAGGAAATGAGGCAGCAGACACATAGGAGCCAGACTGGGAGTCACACGTGATTAGAATGTAAGAGAAACTTTTCACTTGATAGATGTGCCACGGACAAAATAGAGGTGTGCTTCTCAAATAGAGGTGTCCACCCCTCGCACTCACACCAAAGTGTTCACTGAGCACTCACTCTACTGGAAGATTTGGGAGCACAGATAATTTAGCTTGTAGGTAATTGAAGACATTATTTTATATCAAACAAGTATGGCAAAACCTAAGACTTCACAGCAGTGACATTCCTGTAGCAGAATAGCCTTACGTTCTGCCCCAGGGGCCACTGGCTCTCTGGGGCTCTTAGTGGCAGGTGGTTCTTGGATGGGGAGGTGTGAGCAGCCTGTGAGAAGAGGTTAAAGAGCAGAAGGTGGTCACGATTGACTTAGACAATGAATGAACACTGAGGACTGCCGCTCTGGGCGCCGTGCTGGGCGCAGGGGTAGCGGTGTGGACGGTGCTGCCCTCAGTAGCTGTCCGTCTGCTGTGGGAGCCGGGCGGGCACGTAAACAGGTGACTTCGGTATGATGGCCGTGGAAGTGAAAGGCGGCGAAGCAGGCCAGACCAGAGTTGTGCGCCAGAGGCCCAGAGCAAAGCTGCTGCTGACAGAAAAGGCAGGAGTGTGATTGGGTTCCCGAAGCGGGGCTGTTCCTGAACACCTTGTGTGTGATGCGGCTGAGAACTCGTGCCCGGGAGAAGTCAGTCCACGAAGAAGACTCACACCCACTTGGAACTGAGCCCGTCATTCGCACCCACGCTGTCTGACCTCGCCCCGTGGCGCTTACTGTGCTGATTGGGAACAAACTCAGCTGAAAACTCCAGAATAACCTTTTCAGTAAAGAACCCAGTATCCTGCAGCTCTTGGTAAGAATTATGATAAAGAACTAACAGAAATAGAATATACCTTTCCGAGGTTGGGAATTGAACTATCTACATAACGTAGTTTTTCAGTTTTTTTCAAAGAAAAAATTGTAGCCAATATGAAACAATTTCTACCTTTCTTCTAAAGCAGTGGTTTATATTCATCAGATTAAAATGACTACCGAGGCACATTGGTAAAAAGAGTCATTTTTCATTAATAATAGTTTTCAAATAATCACAAGTAATTAGTTATGGCTACTGGCTAACATTTATTGAATGTTTGGTAAATGCTAGGCAGTGTTCTAGCTCAGCAGTTCTCACTCACGGTGCAAGACGTGAATTCAGTTAATTGTCATACAACCAAATTTAGTGGATATCATTATTTGTACTTTATGAATGAGACAAATGAAGCGGGAGAGGTGAGGATATTTGCCCAAGGTAACGTAGGTAGACAGTTACCTTGAGCAGTGGCAGCTGCTCGGTTGTTTGAGACATCCAGAGCTTAAATGCTTAAGCACCGTACTTCACTCTCTAACAGCACTAATAATCATTCTGCATGATATTTTAACATTTTTCAAATGGTTACCCATAGGTGACTCTCTCCGTAGACATTCCCTTGAGTAGGAGAGAGAGGAGGGGAATGAATGGACCACACTGAGAATGCCAGGAGTGGCCCCCATCTCAGGGGAGCACCCCCATGCCAGGGGAGCCCCCATTTCAGGGGAGTCCTGGGAGTCTGTAACGCCCAGGTCCATTGCCTGGCTGTGCATCTCACTAGAAAACGGCTTCAGCCTTCTGCCACAGACAATGATTTGAGGTTCAATTAAATTCTATCCCACGCAACATTCGAGAATACTCAGGGAGCAACATTTTTGTATATTGCCAATAAACAGCAGCATGTGACACATTTGGGAGAAAATTTATCCCAAAGGAGTTCGGAAAACATGGGCTACCTTTCAATAGGTATTTTCAACTACCAGATCACCCACAGCAATTAGGCTTTCGGAGACTCCTCAGGCCTGGCTTGTGCACCTCTCCGGACTGGCTCGGGCCCACCTGCCCTCCAGGTTCTCCCTGCCTGGTCAGCGGAGTGCCCTGGACATTATTCCAGTCACCCTGTTGCCTGATGCCACCTGCTGTCGCCGCCTGCTCAGGGTGATTGTTGGGCCCCAGCGCGGTCTCTGCTGTGCATACTGGGAACATAGATGGGGTCTGACCAGACCTGCAGAGGCTCTGGCCCCTCCCAACGCCTGGTCTCAAATAAAGCACTTGCCGTAAGGCTTCCCCAGCGACTACCTGGACAAGCAAGACTACGACAAAGGGCAGAAGCGTCATGTGCCATGTGGCAAACGTGGACCACTGAGGCATGGGAGATGAAGAAGAGTTGGCTGATAATTCCCTTTCTTGAGGGGTTGTTTCAAAGCACTATGGTTCCAAAGAGCCTGTTTGAGAAATACCCAATACGACTGAGCCGTCGGCTTTGCTTCCTTGTGAAGCTGACCAGTTTGCCGATACAGCAACTTGTACTTGCTTTCTCTGCTTCCCTGCCACACGCTGCTCCTCACTCTCGCTGCCCCAAGACTGTGTTTCCCAAAACAGCCTTCACACGCAAACTTTGCCTCAGGCTGGGGGACTGGGCCCAGTCAAACTATCAATTATTTAAATGACTATTGATTTTACACACACCTGCATCTTCAGAGAATCCATCTCCTCAAGATTTCTGCTCCTGACAGAAACCTGCTGTTTGTTTCTCTCTTCTCTATGAGCCATTTCCAAAGTGTGTTTGTACAGGAGTTATGATATGACAAAAATGTTTAAGATAGCTGAGTGACAAATGAAATCTAGGAAACAAGACTTTAGAAGCCTGTTAGAAAATCAAATAGAAGTGGTAAAAGTGGACATCCTTGCCTTGTTTCAGATCTCAGGGAGAAGGTAGTCAGTCTTTTACCATTAGCGAGATAGTGGATGTAATTTCTTATAGATGTCTTTTATCAACATGAGGATGTTCAAATCTATTTTTAGTTATCTGAAAGTTTTTATCATGAATGGGTGTTGAATTTTGTCAGATGTTTTCCTGTCTCTGTTGAGATCATCATATGATTTATTCCTTTAGTCTATTAATATGGCGACTTACATTAATTTTCTGACCGTTCAACCAACTTTTCATTCATAGGATAAACTTCACTTGGTCATGATGTATTATCATTTTTATATATTGTGGGTTTGATTTGTTAATATTTTGTTCAGTGTTTTGTATCTATGTTCATGAGGGATATTGACCTATAATTTTTCTTGTGATATCTGTCTGATTTTAGTATCAGAGTAATGCTGGCCTCTGTAAACAGAGTTTGGAAGTGTTCCTTGCCCCTCACTTTTCTGAAAGAGATTCTATTAAATGTTTAATAGAATTCTTCAGTGAAGAAATTGGGCCTAAAATTTTATTTATAGAAAGGTTTATAATTATGAATTCAACTTCTTTAGTAGTCAGAGGACTATTCAGTTTCCTATTTCTTCTTGCATGGGTTTTAGTAATTTGTATCTTTCAAAGAATTTATCTATTTCATCTGGTTGTCAAATTTTTATGACAAAGTTCTTTATAACATTTTCTAAATACCATTTAATCTGTATTGGTGTCTCTTTTTTCATTCCCAAATTTGGTAATTCAAATTTTCTCTCCTTTTTGTCTTGATCATTATAGCTGCAGGTTTATGAATTTTATTGATTTTTTTTTTTTAAAGAATCACCTCTTGGTTTCATTGATTTTATCTGTAGTTTGTCCATTTTGTTTCATTGATTTCTACTCTTTTACTTAGTATTCCCTTCCTTGTACGTGCTAGCCAGTGAGAAAACAGTTTTCAAAATGGAGACCAGTAGATTTATTTGCATCTCTGAGGAAAGTCTGTCTCTAATATAACTTGGTTTTTTAGCATAACAGATGGTACAATAAACTAAGAAATTACTTTGTGATTATTTGAAGAATTAATGTTCTGATCACTTTAAGGGCTGTATGAGTGCTATTTTCTGATGTCTGCTTTTCATTTTTTTCTACCTTTATTGGAATATAATTGGTATGTAACATCATGTAAGTTTAAAGTATACAGCATGATGATTTGATATGAATATAGTGAAATGACTTCCACAATAGGGTGTTAACACATCCATCGCCTCACATAACTGACTTTTGTGTGTATGTGGTGAGAACATTTAAGATCTCTCTTAGCAACTTCCAAGTGTAAATACAGTATTGTTAACTGTAGTCGCCATGCTCTACATTACACTAAATGTTCTAAGGGTTAGAACTAGAGCAAATGAGAAAAGTTAGTGTGGGAGGGAGGGAGCAGAGTGGGCACTAAGCTACTGATGAAAATTAGGTCTCTAAGTGAACTCTTTTTTTTAAATCCTTAGAAATATTTGTATTTGGGGTGAAAAATAAACAGTATTCCCCCTGAACGTTCTGTGTCTATAACAGGAAAGATCCTAGGTTACTTTCTCTGTTACTGTTAATATTTATAATAATTTAACTTGAAAATATCCCATTTAACTCGTGTCTTTTAAATATATTGCTTGCTTCCTCTCCCCACTCTTCCCCTCATGATCATTTCCTTTTGCTGAGGAGAAATAGAAGTTTACTAACAATAACAGCAGGACTAAAGGAGAGGTCCCCAACATTCGTCCTGTGGAATTTTAGAAAATATGGAACGGCATGTTTGTCAGGGAGATGCTGGTGTCAGACCATTGGGCTTCGAAGCCGAGCTCCGGCTGGGTGGTCTCGGGCAAGGCATTACCCTCTCTGCACTGCAGCTTCTGCAGCCGTGAAGTGGAAATGGTACCACCCACCACCAGGTCCTCCTGAGTCCATACGTAACGTGCCTAAGAGGTGACCACAGGGAACTCCCCAGGAGGCCATAGGTGCTGGCAGGAAAGGGATGGCAGTGTACCAACTGTGAAACAGACCTGAGCCGCAACCCCACCGACCACCTGAGCTCCGTGAGTGCAGTGGTACCTCGGCTCTCCCGGATCCAGTGTCGATCTGGAGCCAGGGAGGTGCTCCCGGAAAGCCCGGCTTATTTTCTCTCCCCAGGGCACAAATTGCTTGGGAGGAGGCTGGGAGGAAGATTGCCAGGGTGTTTTTGGCAGTATTCCATGATTCTTCCTTGGGGGACCCAGCCTCCCCTTCAAGAAATTCTGGGCAAGTAAATTGGCTCAAGTCTAGGAGTTGATTGACAGGCTGTGACTCTCTGGTTTTATAACTCAGGTTAGACTTTTGTTCACTTGGCCTAGAATTTTTCTGCATATATAGATCAAATAAGAATTTAGTAGGCATCCTATCTACTTCACTTCTAGGAACACCAAGGTCAACTAGCCAACTCCATAGGTCCGTGAGAGTCAGACTATTCTGACTGCTGCTTTGACTTTTCCATCCATCGTGGTAACCAAGCCACCGTAACTTTAGTGGTTGGGTGCTGCCACTTGGCCCGTGCCCCAGGATCCAATGAGTCTCATTGCATCGGTTTCCCAACTCAGTGACTCCAGTTCCCACTTTAAGGTCTGGCCTACAGAGAAGAGCAATCAAAGGGCTCTTCGAGGATTCGGGGGCTCCTCCACAAATTTGTCTCTCACAGTACTGGTGAAAGGCCTGCCTTCTGGGCTGCCCCAGTGTGGGCAAGGAGGTCTGAAACGGCGAATCCACTCTAAAGCTCCAGTCTCTCTAAGCCATCGGAGCCCTTCCTCTGCATTAAACCAAGGCTGGGCCAGTGTCTCCAACTTGCTCACCGTGGGCTGCTTTGGGGCCATGTCTCAGCCACCCAACCAAATGGCCAGAGCCCTTTCTAACTCCCCGAGCTGCAACACTGTCTGTAGAAGCTCTGCTTAGGGAGACCATACCAATAAAGCTCCTCCCACCATTATCCCACACCCATGATACCCATTCTTACACATGTCCCCTGCATGTCTGTCTGTGTAAATCAGAAAATGCCAAGTAGCTCTTTAAAGTGTAGCTTGCCTCCTCGTGGATCACACTCTGTACTGTACCCACAGGCGCTTGCTGGGCATGAGTCTGCTTAAAGATCTAGGAGCCAGGGTGGGTGGCAGGACGGTTCTGAGAAGAACCGGCATCCTCTTCTATGGCGACTGCCTCAGGGGAGGCCATTACCGTTGTCTCAGGAAATGCAGGTCTTTTCCCCTCAGGCAGGGGAAGAGAGGCTGCTTCCACTGGAAGCGGGCTGACTTCTTCCACTGACAAAGAAGAGTCACCAGAATTTAGGGACTCAATGACCCTAGCTTCACCAAGGTCTCATCACACATCTCTATCCCAACTTTCAGGATCCTCCTCCTCATTCAGTGCCCTCACCTCCACAGTAGACACCGCAGGGAGGCTGGGCCTTCAGCTCGGTTGTAATTCAGCCGGCGCCAGGATGAGAGTCTGCACTTGGTGTTCGGCACTCAGCCCCGTGGCCACAGGAGACAAGGATCTCCTTCAGGGCACACACGGCAGCTTTCAGATGGTGCGTGCGATGCTCGGGCCGGGGATTCCCATTCCCGAGCTCACTCTTTTCTTTCTCCGCTTTGTCCAGCATCATTAGGAGAAACCAGCCAGCCTCATTATATTCATTAGTTTGCCAAAGACGCTTGAAAGTATGATGTACTCAGTCACCCAGATCCTTGCTTCTTCTAAGTGGTTGGTTAGAAGTATCCAGTTGTGATATTTATCCTATCTATATTGTCAGATCACACCCTAAAATTACTGGAAAGAAATCAAGTAATATCTTTAATCACACTAGGGAACCAATTCTAGAAAACTCAGAAACAATTCAGAAAATGAATCTTTAATATTTTGTTCCTCTAGAACCACTCTCTGTACTGAAATCTGTATTAGAGTTCTCTAGAGAAACGGAACCAATAGGAGATTATATAGATGAGAGAGAGAGAGAGAGAATGAATATGATAGATAGGTAGGTGATAGGTGATAGCTAGATAAGGAATTGCCTCACACAAATATGGAGGCAAAGAAGTGCCAAGATCTGCAGTTGGCAAGCTGTAGACTCAAGAGAGCCAAGGTGTAAGTTCCAGTCTGAAGGCCAGGAAAGTCCAATGTCCCGGCTCAGTCAGGCAGGGCACTTCCACCTAACTGAGCCTCTGTGTTCTGTTCAGGCCTTCAATTGGTTGGATGAGGACCAACCACACTGGGGGGTTGGAAAGGTAATTTGCTTTACTCAGTCTGCAGATTCAGATCCCATCCAGAAACACCCTCACAGACACACCCAGAACAAGGTTTGACCAGATATCTGGGCACCCCACGGTCACAGCCATCTCATTATCTTCATAAGTACTGTCTATAATGCTTGCAGAGTAGATTTAATTCAGGTCTTCATCATATCTCACCTAAACTAATGAAACAGACTTACAAGTAATCTCATAATACCCAACTTCTCCTTCCTTGCATGTATCCCCTAAACTCCCACCAAAATTACAGTGCTTTCGAATAGTGCAGGCAGCAGTTTTCATGCCAGCCCTCTGCTGGAGCACCGTAGCAGCCGTCAGTGGTCCTGGGCTGCCGGGTCAGTGTGATCTCAGTAGTGGGGCATGAGAGACTCTGCTCATCACCTTCTTCCGCCCCACTTCTCCACCTGAGAAGGCCTCCGTATCCTTCTGATGATAAGTCAGTGCTATACAATGTAATAACTGTGGGTCGAACTATATAAAATTGCCATTTCTGTAGGTTAAAAAATGGTAAATTGGCAGAGTATAATGCAGTTCGAGCCCATAATACAAAAGCAGGACACCTGGGACTTCTTGGGAGCAGAGCCCCGGCCTCCGTCATGTCACACCCAAGCGCTGTGGGCCCCTAAAAACGTTTTCTGAATTAATGAATCATTTTACACACAAGGAGTAAAAACTTTGGAGTATGTAGTAAATTTTCATTATCTTAAGTTTTACTTTATACACATGAGTTTACCTTTTATAAAATTAGAATTATGTTTAAATATTTAAGTTGAAAAAGCAGTTATTCTCAGAGATAAGAAGTATTTCTAGTTTATCTAGACATTTAGAAATGTTCTTAGTCTTAACGGAAGAAAATAAAAACAGAGCCTATCTTAAATTCAACTTAAGTAAGTTTCACTTAAGTTGGAGCTAAGTTTTACTCTAGTGATTTGAAAAGTAGTCCACTGCTTGTGGCCAGAAAACTCCCTTTTGAAAATAGCACTCTGGGGTTTATTGGGATTTTTGGTGACTTTTTTTCTGGCTTCAGAAAAATGCTAAAAATATAACTATTGAACTCATGGGAAAAGTGAACCATATGATCAAATAGAGCCTGTTCAATCCATGAATGCACTGGAAACATTTTTTTAATTTGACAGGAAATAGAAAGTTCTTCAGTAGAGGACTCTCCGGGCTCATTATAATCTGCTCAGACAATTGAATGGCTGGCAGTGCCTTTGGAAGACCAGTTTATCTCCTGTCTTCTAGTAGTACAACATTTTAACCATCCCCAACAGGTAAGAATCTATCCTGTTTTTTAAAAGACTTGTCAAAAAGTAGAAATTTTAAATTATAAAGCCTCTTATAGACTTAAATGAATAGTATATTCCCTACAAGGTTTGTCAGTACTATAATTAATCTAACACATGAAGTGCTTGGGACATAACAAATGATCAATAATTATTGGCTTTAGTTATTTTTGCATAATTAAGATGGCCACTTAAAAAAATAAACACCTTCCTGAGACCAAGAAAACTAGCTTCTCTCAATGACAAAAAGCAGAGTGCATCTACTTATCTGCCTTATTATTTTGGAACCGGGTGGTGCTCATGAACCACAGAAAACACGCTCCATAGAGCCCCTAGTAGATGCGATTTCCATTCGTTCCCTTAAATTTCTTCTTACAATGGGGACAGTTACACAGACCCACCTTGCAGGCCTGTTGTGCAGATCCCTTATGTAGAATACTCTGTGTGGTGGCAGCGCCTGCCGGCGCCCTGCTCAGGTGGTCTCCAGTCCTAGCGCGAGCGCTCCACTGAAGCTTTCACTCACGGCCGGCCAAGAGCCAGTGATGGGCGCCGTGCAGTCTTAGTGGGATGAGGTGACGCAGGGGGGTCTCATTTCTGACACGGTTCCTACGAAAGCTGGATGTTCACAGATAAAACATGTTAAAGTCCACATTCCTCTGTCCCAACCGCACGGGGACTCAACAGGGAGTCACAGCAGCCAGCCCTCTGAATCATCCGGGGAACTTCTAAAAGTACAAATCCTGGTCAGAAAGTCAGCATCTCTGGGGGCGGGGAAAAGAGGGAAGGAATGTGGCATAAAAAAAAAAACAAAACAGAAAACAACCTAGGTGATTCCCATGGCAAGTCAGTGAGAAGACTTCTCTGTTCCTTCCAAGATTTAGATTCTGTGATTCTAATCACACCTTCTGAGTCAGAGCTAAGAATTATGTAAAGTGAGGTAATTTGTGGTTTCCTGTCTTTAGATTAGGGCAGAGGGAAGTATCACATAATGGGCATTATCTGATGTGATAGTGGAGATTTGCTATAACATAGGAAAAGGGAAAAATGCCTCATTAAACCTTAAACTTTGATCCCGATATAAGATCCCTAATGATCCCTATATCAAATCCCTTCGTTCTGATGAATGAAGTGAACGGAGCAGGCTAGATTTTAACATAATGGATCTATTCTGCGTCATAAAAAAAAAAAAACCTAACAAAAGAAAAAATTCACTCAAGGATTACTCAAGCAAGCAGCAGTCAAGGGAGCCATGGAGGATCAAGGTCAAGGTAGTAACAAACAGAAAGCTACCTTCTTTTACTTCATAACTGAACAACTGCTGCCTTGAGGCTGAATCAGTAAAGAAAAAGAACATGGTTTCGTAGGACCAGAGTGATGTTTTAGATAGACGAATGGGGCATGGTTGCTGGCCGAGCCCCATCGGTCCAGGGAAACGCGCTGAATGGGAGTCCACAGGCGTTCTTGATTCAGTCAAAGGAAGACCTCTCAAGCCAGCCTGCTTATGGGTCACAGACTGAAGCGGCAAATTGTGACCTCCAGGAGAAGTCGCTCTTCTGGAGACTAAGAGCAGATTCACCTTTCCTGCACGGTCTGTCTTCCAGAAAGAAATGAGTATATTATGGCTGCCAGGTTCTAGAAAGCAGATCAAGTTTTGGTGAAGTCTCTTCACTCTGGGCAGGGAGCGGGTGGGTTGTCGTTCACCGCAGAATGGAGACAGACAGAATGAAAAGGTTCAGGCGCTTGGCGGTGCCCTCTGCTCGGAAATGTTGCCTGCTGCATCCACAGGCCGTGGGTCAGCTCCTTTGTGGCCAGGGCGGATCGCATGGTGCACTAACCTGGGCGGCGAGCGGGTGCCCTGAAGACCTCAGGTCCTAACAAAACAGTGGAACCACACACTAGGCTTTCAACCAGGTGTGTATTTTTTTAAAAAAAATTCTCATTAATTTACATAATCCTACCTGCGGTTTCAGCTGCGGAGTGTTAACGTCCTTTGGGAAGGACAAGTACCCAGCAGGGCCATCTCCAAGCCCCTAATCAGGGAAGAGGGTCAGTGACAAGGTGGAGGGGAGTCTGACCCTGAAGCGTCTCGTTCCGGCTGTAACCTAGCCCTCTAGTGTCCACTGGCTTTACACCTGTGCACCATCTCAAAGCTGGAAAATGCTGTCCTGTCCCTTGCCAGTCTACAGCACGGTGACCTGGGTCACGGCTGAGAAAGTTGAGGTCTGGAGCCCATTGTTGACCTCTCTACAGGAAGGAGTCCTCAAGGGCTCCATATCCCATCCTGTTTTTTACTTTCTGAAGTGTATTCACCTATTCACCCCGTGTGTAGATGACACAGAAAAGGAAACGATCAGGTTTTATAACTATTTATAACTTTCTGATTCATTCTCGGTCTCAGAGATCTGTGGGTGTTTACTACAGCTTAGCAACTTTCTTTCATAAAATGATGCCCAGTGAACGTGTTCTTGGACCACAGCCAGGTGCAGATGGCATCATAGCCCTCATTCACATCAGCGTGCCTGATCATCTTCAGAGACTGTGGAGACCATGCCCAGAGACCCTTCTCCCGGGAACTGGCCGCTAGCTGAGAAAGGATTCTTGATACCAGTGAATGGCATTTTGAGTTTCAGCTCCTAGATTCAGGGCTGTATTCAGAGAGGCCCCCTTAACGGAAGAATGTAAGTCTAGTTGTAGAACGTTTTAGGGGGAAAGCAAATAAAGCTGTTTGCTCTTCCTGTGACAATAAGCAAAAGGAAAACCGGAGTCCTCGGCACTGTCCCCGGGCCGAGGCACTGAGTTTGGAGTAATCCCAGAGCGCCTGAATCAGCACTTCTCGCAGCTTCCTCTCTCTGAGGAAATTAAGGTGCTTCATCTTATGGGCTTTCCTCACTTTCTCTTTCTTTTTCAAACTCACACTGCATCCCCTTGTTCTACTGCGTTTCCCTCACCTAACTTCTTACCCCATGTCCCTCTCCTCTCCCCCCCTCGCCCTTGAAGACCCTCTCAGATGGGGTGCAGAAGGGGACGGGAGGAAAAACACTGTCATCTGACTTAAAAGCCACATGGGAAACAGGTACAGTCCGGGGATCTGTTTGCTGGTTTTGTAAATTCAAAATTGCTAAACACGTTCGGGTATCATGGCTGCGGAAACCCAGTCACAGCAGCTGTGAGACCCCGAAACTGTCCCAGCCAGCCCGGGGCTGCCGTCGTCCCAAGCCTGCCATCGATGAGAACATGGTCTGGGGTGGGCCTGGGCCCGCTGCCCCGAACCTGAGGTGCCTCTGACTAGAGCGGGACAGGCAGCCTGGCAGGGTGCGCGGTAAGGAGCCGGGCGGGCGGGGGCGCCCACTGCGACGTCGCACAGACTGGGGAAACCCGTCTTTTTCCTAAAGTGGAAGAAGAATCATTGGAAACAGTCTGTGAGGTCTCCCCAGCACCGGGAAGGTTTCCTGACGGTCGTCTGGACTGTTGGCAAATGATACAGAATTCTTCATTTCAAAACTAGGATCCTCAGACGGCCCATCACGTGGTTTTACCGACTGAAGGGCAGCTTGCGGTCTTTTGCTGTTTAAATTATAACAGAGCATTTGACTGCTTGACCTAGAGCTGTGCACGCCTACTGTGTTGAACTTCCTCCCCCCTTACCCCTCCCCTCTACACCCCCAAAAGTAGTTTTTGCATCCACAGAAATCAGGAGAATTTGGGAAGGAGAAGGGGTTGGAGGGAGAAGTTTCCTGGGGTCTGAGCCACAGCAGAATGAAGATATTGAGCACATTGGAATGATTTGTGTCTGTCCCCATCTGGCTCTTAGAACTGGGTCTGAGCCTAGGCAATGGGGTGGACATGGTGCTTGTCCTCTGCCACCCTTTGGACAGGGAAGATGAGAGAGCCAGTGGGCAGAGGAACCATGTTCTGGATAGAATGAGTGAGCGGGGACCCCAGGTTACAGAGGAGACTGCTTGCCAGCATGGCCGCGTTGCCTTGAGGACAGTCAGCTCTGGGAGCCCTGGAGGGGCACCTTAGCACAGCCTTGGTGTTCTCACAAGGGCTACAGCGATGATCCTTGCAGTGGCCTCTGGGCCTCCGACACTGTGGGAAAGTGTAGCACATCCAAGGCAGGTGCATGTGAAGTGCCCTTTGTCCGGGTGCTGAAGGGGAGTTGGAATCCTGCGATCAAGTGTGGGAACATAGTAATTTGGGAGTTTCTGATGAAGCCCGATCTATACCTGTTAGGAAAATCAGAAATGGCCTCCACATGACCTCTCTACAGGAGAGGTCAGTGTGTCTGTGTCTGTGTCTGTGTCTGTGGGAACCCAGGTCTGTGTCTGTGTTCAGGCTCCTGTGTCTGTGTCTGTGTCTGTGTCTGTGTCTGTGTCTGTGTCTGTGTTGAAGGCAGTCAGAATTTCATATCAAGTATAGTAACATACAGTGAGGGGTGTATTTGTTTTAAATCAGAGGATCTTCCTGGCCTCCCCTTTCCTATATAATTTTTTGACCGTCCTTAATCTTTGGTGATTAAGAATTGGTGGAAACTAGGTCTAATTACAACATTGTATATTGTAGAAAATATTTTTCACCAAAATTTATTTCAGGAAAAATATTCTAGCCCCAGTGATATTTTCGTCTTTTTCTATCCAGAAGCTTATAATTAATGTACTCTTTTAGATTGCTTATACTTTTCTCAGGTAAAATAAAAGCATATGAATTATAGGACATTTGAACTTATGGAAATTTAGAAAGGGGAAAATATCACAGATCGTAGACTGCCACGGACCTTTTTTGAAAGGTGCAGCCAGAACTTGCAGGCCCGGAGAGGCAGAGGTCAGCCCCCCACTCCCACCCCCCACTCCCCGCAGCGAGCAGCAGAGTGGCCGCTCAGCTCACTAAGGGCAGACACGGGGCTGACGCAGGCTTCCAGGCCGTGTGTGAGCATGTGATGCCTTTCGTGTTGGCCTTCTGCAGACAGCGTCCTCGCTGCTGTCAGGAAGGCCTTGGAGAGCGCCTGCTTTTGGGATCTCAGACCACCACGGGGTAGCAGCCCAGGAAGCTGCTGGAGAACCTCCGTGGGCGCACTGGAGCCCTGCACCGCCGGCTGCCCCGTAAGGGCAGATTCTGACCCCAAACCATCTATTTCTGCCCCTATTTGCCACAGGCAGAAGGTGATATTTCTTTTCTACCCCCCACCCTGTTCAGTCCAAAGCAAAATATCAGAAAAAAGAATTTATTCCAATCTAAATTTAATACCTCTCCCAGAGACAGTTGAAGTTTTAAAGAGGGACCGAAGATTTGTCGGGGGACTTCGTTTCTAACTGTGCAGGCAGCGTCACTAATAAGATGAGGAAGCACTGACCCAGGGGTGGTGACTTCGTATCACACTGAGAAGGTGGCTCCTGGAAAGCCACGCCAAGTACCGGCTCCAGGGCAGTCCGCAGGCGTTCTCAACCCTGGTCGCGTCCCACGGAAGCAAGTTCAAGCACTCCCATGCTCCTATCTCAGGGAGCAGGATAAGCCCAGGAGCAACTTAGCAGAGCGAAGACGTTCACCCGTTCACCCGTTCACCCGTGCGTTCAGCATGCGTTCGTGGAGCACAGGCTGCACGTGAGGCTCAGTCTTAGACTTTGGAGAAAATGAAAGGTGTTTACATTTTATTTTCTGGCCTTAAGGAGTCTTCATTCTAGTAAAAGACATAATAAAACATATGCACAAATAACTTCAGCACAGCTAACACATGAGAAAGGTTTTTTTTTTTTAAGACTGGGAGGTGCTAGAGCAGATTATTGATAAAAGAAGAAAATGTCAGTGAAGAGGGGATGATTAAAGCATCAAGAGAAAGATTTTTGAGAGAATGGTGCTTTGGGCGTGCAGCGTGGTGGCATCAGTTTTGCAGAGGGGTTGGGAAAGAGACGAAGGGACAAAAGGTGTGGGTGTGTGTGTGGGAAATGCTGAGAAGATGTCAGCTGAAAGGGAAGAGAGCATGGGAGGTTTCTACTGCGTGGCCTTGACCCACATTCAGCAGAGTGGGGAGCTGTTTGCTGAGAGTGAGTTTGGCAGCAGTGACGCTGGGGCTCGGTAGAGAGAAAGGTTTAGAATAAGCGGCCGAGACCGGTGTCGGTGCATCTAGTGAAGAGAGAGACTTGTCGGGTGGCAGCGGGGGCCAGGCTCACGTCACACAGCTCCACTGCGGTCCATCCAGCCCAGCTTAGTGACTTTGTTCCGAGGTTGACAGCAAGCGCAGAAACTGTAATGGGGTTTGGCAAAGAAGGCACAGGTGGAGGGGAGAAAGGAAAGAACCGAGAGTGCTAGCGGGGACGGCACGAAGAGGGTGAACCCTGGTCGTGGGCTTACTTTGTGAGCTGGAAGAAGCAGGGGCCTGATAGGCCCGGTGCAGGCTCCTCTCCCTGGCCTGTGGATCTCATTTATCCCTCGTGATCTCCTCTATCTGCCCTGTGGGTGAATCTCTTCAGATCTGAACGTTGGCGGGAGAGGAGGGGGTGAGTGCGGTGACAGGGCTCCAAAGGACAGAATATTTATGATGCAGTGGCTGACTTCCTATAGATATAATTAATGGAAATTAAAAAAAAAAAAACAACTTATAGCCTTTCCCACTTAGAATGTTTAAAATGTGAACAAACACTACAAAGCAAAAACATACATCTACATAAGTCATATTGTTTAAAAAAAATACAGAAAAGATTTAAATGTATAAAAACACTTAGGAACAATTTGGCGCTTTACAAATTCCTAGCTGTCATCAGACGTTATTTAATCTTACCCTTTTACCCAGGGTTTGAGTGCATGTTTTTTCTTTTCACCTTGAATCTTCATACTTAAAGTTGAAAGCCATTCCAGAATTGAAAACCCTATACCAGGAGTCAGTATATCTTTGGCCTTTTTTTTCTTGCTATAGGATTTAATTTCCCTGAAATGAGGATTGTTTATTCTTTGTTGACTCTTAATCGGTTCTTTGGGTTCTAAAATGAGGAAGAAACTGTTTTTTTCCATTGTCACTTCTGAAAGTGAACAGGTGAAATCACTCAGTAAAACCCCGTCTTCTCCAGAGTCAAGATTTTCTAGTTACTTTTCTTCTCAGAAAGGACGTTCTTCTGTCCCTGTCCCCCAATCAATGCCCTTGAATGTCACCTCCTTTAGGACAGTGGCAGCCCCACACCGATGGATGGATTCTGACTGGAATTTTGGTTGTAAAGTTAGGCTTACCCAGACGTGGCTTTTAAGGAGAGGGTTCACCAAGCTTGTAAGGCAGAACTGAAGTCCTAGGCAGACCTCTCCTGGTAGATGAATCACTTCCCACGTCCGTGGCCGTTTGGGAACCGGAGGCTCTGGGGACGGAACCTCCAGAGCATTGTCCGTGGCCCTGGCTCCTTCTGGCTGATCCAGCCGTGCAGTCCCGCGGTCGCCCAGTCCTGCTTTAACCACTGTGCCAGGCCAGGCCTCCCTCCAGGCCCTTCTGATTGATTGATTGATTGATTGATTGATTATGTGGGTGACTTTGAAAGGAAAAGGCTTTTTAAAACATTCATGTAGACTAATAAAAAGGATAAAGATCTCCATTGGAACCGTAGCTTTTTCCTGGAAGGAGCAGACAGGGCCGAGCGTGGCTTCCTATTTCTCTCCCTCTGCAAACCCAGGCTGGGTGCCAGCCCTCCGGCAGTCGACTGCCTCGGCCAGAGCCACGTGCGGGGAGCGCTGAGTGAAGCCCTTTGCACCCTGCCCCAGCGCTCCTCTCCTGGTCTCAGTGGGAGTCACCCCAACATGCGGAGCAAACAATATGTCTTAGGTATATCCATTTTTGCAGCCTAAATCCAAGTACATTTAATATGATTTTAATTTCCCAGGAAGGTTTGCAAAGCAATTGAAATAGGGCAAGATGACTTGGTACAAGGAGGTGACCAGGCTGATGTGGCTCAATGTAGATTAGCATGGGATGTGGAATCCGAGTGCAGTGGAGTGTATTGTATCCCACCCTGAAAAAGACCACGTTGACGTCCCCACCCCAATTACCTCAGATGGCGACCTACTTGGAATAGGGTCCTTGCAGATGTAATGAGTTAAGGTGAGGTCACGCTGGAGTAGGGTAGGCCCCTCGACCGATCTGACTGGTGTCCTTATAAGAAGATGGCCATGTGAAGACATAGACACACGGGGAGGACACCATGTGACAACAAAGGCAGGGACCGGAGTTGTGCAGCTGCAAGTTAAGGCATGTCGGAGGCTGCCAACAGTCCCTAGATGCTGGGAGGAGGCAAGGACAGATTCCTCTAAGGGTTTCAGAGGGAGAATGGCCCTGGTGACACCTTGACTTTGGACTTGGAGCTTCAGAAGTGTGAGACAATCAATTTCTGTTATTTTAAGCCACATAGTTTGTGGTCCTTTGTCATGACTGCCCTAAGAAACTAGTACATCAAAGGAGGCAGAAGTGAGTCAGGAGGCGATGCAAACCCAGCACGGGAAAAGAGGAAGAGGGTCTGGACAGCACCCGAGCCAACATTACCTAGTCACCTGCGACAGGTGTTCTACTGGTGAGGAATTCACACCAGCATGACACTGCAGTGGCACCTGCTCATTATTGGTGCTCTGGTGTGTGTATTACTGTGTAAATTATTAGAGCTCTTACCAATTTTCTGTCATAATATAAGTTTATGGGTTCTCAGCGGGCTCTTTGGTATAGGTACGACCATCATCTCCAATTGACCTATGAGAAAATTTAGGCACTGAGAGGTTACATGAGGACCAACAGTCAGCCCTAGGGTCCATGTGCCTGAGCACAGGTGTCTTCGACACCAGTACACAGGGCAGCTTTGGGAGGGGAGAAGCAGCAGCCCGGGACGCCTGTCTGTGGGGCCGGGCTGGCTGGGCAGCCTGCACTGCTCCTGGGAGCAGGAGGCACAGGTTGTCCAGCCTTGAGGACACAGTGCCATGTGCGCGTCCTATGCCCTGGGCTCCATCCGTTCTCCACCCACTCGCTGGGATTCCGACTGAACGGCAAAGGAACAGAAGTGGAAGCAGTTCTCAATGGCAACCACACTGGGTCCTCGAAAATTTCGCTCTATCGAGAAAATGAGATAATTAAGACTTCTGGAGCATAGTCGATTGAACTTTATTTTTTGTGGTTGGTAGTCAAACGTCTAAAACACAGAGGCCACTGTACTCACAGGCATGCTTGCTACTTAGAGCGCGGCTGTGCGTGAGGCTCCACACAACAGGAGTGCTGGTGGGTTCTGTTTGTGTGGTGCATGTGTGATGGCACATGTCGCATCATCATCGCAAGGAAAACTTCCATTTTTGACTTAATATCCCTATGAACTAAATCCATCACTTATACACGCATCTGTCTGGTGATGACAGCAGTTTTTCCCAGAGCAGCCTCTAACGTTGTACGTTTTGAACACTTTTTCTCTCTGCTCCCTGTATCTTCTGGGGCTGGGCCTGGTAGGGCGCATTTACGTTGTGATGCGGCCTCTGACCCTGGCTCCTTGTATCCTACCACAGGTAAGCTGGCCAGTCCTTCATAGCTTAACTGTAGACAAAGGGACTGCAGACCACATGAGCCTACGCCACTAACCCGAAACCAAGTGTGTTTCCAGCTTAATTTCCCCTTAGCCTGCTGTTTCTCAGCCTTTCATTCATTTATTGCCTCTTTTAAATCTTGTTTCCCTAATTGTCCCTGCATGAAATTTTCATGCCAAAGACATATTGTCTATCTGTTTAGGTAATGTCTGTATCTGTACTTCAGACATGAAAAGAGTAAGAGGTTTGCCCCTTCTGGGGACAGTTTCACTTCCATTGAGAAAGCAGGCCTTAGACAAATCACAAATGTTCGTGCCATGTTAATGCCACAGCCTGAGTGGGAAACGTGGCCGAGGGTGGTGTGGAAGGGTGAGAAGCGCGGCCGTGCGGGGCACGCTGATGGGGAGCCCCCCGCCCCCGCCCCGGTCCCTCGGAAGGGGTCAGCTTAAGGGAGGCGGCCCGCGCACGGCTTCGCCTCATTCCTCACGGTCAGTACACCGCTGCCAACTGGGCGAATGTCCTCACATATTCTTACTCCTCAGAAACGGGGCACCCGCTCCCTCCAGGCCTGAGAGAGCAAAGAAACAGACTAACAAAAGTCCCAGAAAAGGTCGTGAGAAGCCTGCAGACAAACTAGGCTCTCTTCCTGTTGCTTCAGAATAGAGCGACTGCTCAGGCAAAGTGACAGCTGGTTTTGTAATATAACTGTGTATTTTTTAAAGATAAAGTTTTATTGTAAAGTGTTCATTGGTTTTACAATGATGACTGAAAACATTTAAAATAATTAAAATGTTTATACAGTCGTCAATGAATTACTCTAATTTTTGGTTTTGAAAACAACTTTAAATTCATTTTTAAAATGTTTTAAGTTTTGACAAGTAATAAGAAAGCTTTCAAACAATAGCCAGCACATGTAAATATTGGACATTTGATACTGTGGTCCTACAGATAGGATTGACTGATTTTCACATGCTTTTTTCCTGCTCTGAGTGAAAGGTAAATTTGAAGGATGAGCACATCGCTCTTACTGTGATCGTAGCGATGTGTTTGGAGGATCGGTAGGGTCTCGTGTGGCTACTTAAGTGAAGTTATGTGGCCTTTGAGCCGTGAGCGGCTGCTCCATGGAGCTGTTGGCTCTGTTAGGCCTGACGACATCAACAGTGGCGTGAAGGACCATGCAACCTGTTTTTACAGGCTTAAAATAGAAAGACAGGTTTTACTTTTTTTCCCATGTAGGAGAGAGTGGAACATTTTAAAATTGAGAAACTTAAGAAGAATTCCCAGATAAAAGAAAGTGAGACTTGAAATTTCTAAGTAGTCCTGAGTCTTTTAGTCACAGCCCCAAGTGATTTCTCATAAGGTGCTTTTATCTCTGGTGCATTGTGCCCTTGTTTATGTATGAAGAACTCTTATTTACAGGGGTTTGCTTTAGAAAATTGATTATAATTATCAGATAACATTTTAGTACAGAAATACCCATAACAGACGCACCACATGTTGTTGTCACTGAAACGTGAAAGTCGCCCGTCAGAGGAGCAGCTTCCCTGAGCCACAGCTTCCTCTTCTGTAAAGAGTTAGAATAAACTATTTTTCAAAGAAGTTGTTATATGGGTCAAATGAGATGATGTGTTATGACAGTTTAGAACTTGTCTCGTGCTTTGTAAGTATGAAGAATTGCTACCATTATTACTGTTGTTATGAGTTGGGGTATCATGGAAAACACAGAGCCCTCACCCAAGCTCTTCCGAGCACTGTGGGGCGGCCCTCCGGTTTTCATTTCTTAAATGTAGGGATGCTCAAGATTTGCTTTGACTATACTGCACATAATTGCCTATCGATTGCGTTGTGATGTGCTCTATTGAAATTTCCTGTTTACTTGTCAGTATCCACTACTAGACTATATGCTAGTAAGGCAGCTTGTCTGTCTCATTCATTCATCATGCTGCATATGTGACTTAGCACCCAGTAGGTGCTCAGTTGTGTGCTGAATGAATACAAGGATAGATAGTGGTGATGTCATGATAGATAGTTATATACTTCGATTTCCTTAGGTAAAGTGTTTTTCCCATGTGGTTTTAAAACCTGTCTCCATTGTGACCTGAGGCCTCCGTGACTCATTCAGCCCCCCAGCCAAAAACACCAGGAGTGCTAATTACTGTAAAAGGCAATGTCTTCAGAAATAAAGTTGTCTACCTACAATATCTAAACAGAAACCACCTACCGTCTAATTTCATGTTGGCCCATGAACCACCAAAGAGCAGGAATTTTCCGTCCCCACCTAAGAAGTGGCTTGTTTACCAAGTGGCTTAAATCGCTTTGGAAGGTGTTGCGTTGGAGCAAAGACAGGCCTCTGCCAGGTACTCTTTAAGGCTTTCTTGTGTCTACAGCGTGGACGACAGGGTGTTGGGTTCTCTGTGGGTGATGAGGGAGCTGGAAGCCCCTGCCCCAAAGAACTCGCTACGCGTTGAGGAGGGAGTCTGCCCTAGAAAAGGGGCGCCTGATGCAGAAGTGTCTCAAGGGACAGCAGGTGTACGGCTCACTGGCTCTTGGCTGTGACTGCTAGGGGCTTCTCCTGGAAGAAAAACAATAACCCTGTTGATGTTGCTTAGTTTTTTAAATTTTAGTCTTAGAATTAAGAATTATTTAACTCTTAGTTTTATTTGTATGAAGAGAACATAAAAGGGTGGGTGATTTCAGAAGAAAGAGCCTAGTACATTTCTTGAATTAGGCTTTGTGCAGTGTTTTGCTCCTTATGCACAGCACTGTGGCTGAGAAGAACCTTTGGCCTAGGTCCTTCCTGTCCCTCTGAAGATGTGACAGTTTATAAACTTAATGCTGCCTTCAAGAAGCCAATGAGAGACTTCATTCTGGTCAGAGGTTGAGCGGGGCATGGAACTGGGTCCTCCCATGCTCCCCACCCCTTTTTCCCCACAATGTTATCTCTGCCCTGTCTGAGCCAGACAGGGTAAGGCAGGTGGGAGCAACTGAGAGCAGCAGGGTGTCCAGGCTAGAACAGGTGGCAAAGTGACGGGGACTGAGAGCTGCTGGATGGGAACAGCACTGGAAGGCGAAGGACCTGAAGCAAGGGAGATTCTGGGACCAGTGAGACGGTGATGGAGACGGCACAGTTAGGTGGGGAGAGCGTGATGAGCGGTTCAGATTCAAGGCCAGGTTAGAAGCAAGGTGTTGCCGGCAGGACCATCCCATAGCAATGGGTTCAGAGCTAGGCTTAAGCACTTTTCTTGGGCTTGTCACCTTCTCATCAAGGAAACGTTCAGGTGAAGCAGTGGCCGGTGCCTCCTGCCAGCCCCAGCCTGGCTCAGGCTTAGAAGGACCCATAGACTCTGTCATTTAGGCCTGCTTTCTTTTTCTTTGTCATTTCATGATTACAGGGTGGACCCTGCAGCTCTGGACACCACATCTGTGTTCTCTCAAGGCAGTAGGAGAGGGGCAGGGGGAAAGTGGTCAGTGTCAACAGATCTTCCCTAATGTCTTATTGCCAGAATGATGCCAGGTAATGCCTGGAGATTCTGCAAGGGAGACTGGGAAATAAACTTTTGGCTTTGCATCCTCTCAAGCAGACAGAGTCAGAGCTGGAACAACATACGATATCTGTCACCAGCTCGGAGACAATCCTCACCATCTGCTTCCTTCCCACCTCACCCCTCGTTACAGTTTTCTTAAGGAGAGAATACTAAAGGGTGTTTCTAGTGGAATAGTCATCAGACTCGTGCGAGTCCTCATCTTACACCCTCCCTGCCCTCAGTCTGCTCAGATACCAGGAAACCTGTCTCTCTCGTTTCATCACCTTTCCGTCCTGTAGCAGTCGTGTTTCCTCTCAGGCCACGTCCGAGTTTAGCTGCCGCCACGGTGGACAGTCCTGTGCATGTTACTAGCCTCCCGCTTCAGACGCCCGCCATAGAGCCCTCCGCTCTCCGGCCCCGGGCGTCAGCAAGCCCACAGGCACCCGTCGGCCTGCACACGTGAGCAGCCCTGAGTGCAGGAGAGTTTGTTCTCCTGGAGATACCCTCCTCCAAGGGTGGACGGGAGCCAGCAAACACCCCGATCTCCCGCACCAAACGGGCAGTCGAGGGGGGCCTTCCAATACTTCTTGAGAGCATCCCAGTTAGTTGCCAACAGTGGAAACCAGCCCAATAAATTCCTCTTTCCTGGTTTTCTTCCTCTGCTTCACTCTCCCTCTCCTGTACTGTCGTGGGATCACCGCACGGACACATCATGAGGCTGCGCCCGTGTCCCTCCTCCCAGGTGCTGCTTTGCGGGGAGCCCCAACTGGGGCAGCCTCTCCTCTGGGACTCCTGACCGCTCTGACGCTGACATTTCCGCAGGTTCCTTCTCTTTACATACTCCCTTTTAAAGGGAGGGCGAGCTCGATTTCTCTACAGAAACTAAAAATCTAGGTGCGTGAACTGTAATCCATTATACAAATAGACATATCAAATGCCCTTCTGTTGAGAGAAACAAGTCACAGAGTGTTCTTCTCTCAGAGTCCCTTATTGGACCTGGGTATTGAGCGACTGCTGTAAATGTGTATGTGTCCAAAAGTGTCAGCAATGATATAGAAGCATTTACAAAGCAGTCAGTGTGCCAAGTCCCCAGTCCACTGGTGTGGGCCAAGGACCCACAAGAGAGCGGACACAATTTCTGCTCTCACATGACTCACGGAGAACAGGTGGAGTGTGGAGAGGGTCCATGATTATCTGTGTGGTGTGTGCTATAAGAATCCACAGGCCCCTGTGACTGGTGAAATGGGGGGTGGCAACAGAAAAGACGTTGAGATCACGGATAGCTGCAATCTTCCTAGCCTGGGCGACGAGGGGATGGACATCACTGACCAACAGGAAATGAAAGGGCAATAGCAAATTTGAAGAGAAAGATGACGTATTCAGTTTTAAATGGCTATAAGTCACTGAGGTAGACAGATCTAGTAGACAGCAATATGGCTCTAGACATTAGGAGTCAGGATGGACACGTGGATTTGGAAGTCACTGGTGCATAAAGTTGATGCCATGGGAATAAATTAGACCAGCAGGAAAGCAGCAGGACTAAGAAAGAGTTCAGAGACGGGACCCAGCAATGAGACTGAGGAGGTGTGACTGCAGTGGTAGGAGGGTGCTCGAGGAGGAGGTGCGTCACAGTGCCTGTGCTGTGCTGTGCAGAGGTCAGGGAGGGTGGACGAGGACAAGGGCCTTCAGTGCCGGTGGCCTGAGAGATGGCAGTTTCAGTAGAGAGGTGGACAGAGGACATCTGGCATATTATCTTACTCACCTCAACCTGTGTCTTCTTAGAAGCCATGAAAGTGGGCATCGACATGGCCTTCGAGAGCCTCTATTTATAATGTCGTCTTTTTGTAACAACCGGAAGCAGATTTCTGCACTTTCCCTTTTTCCTTGTCCCCCAGAAACACACAGAAATTTATCTCCCCGCTCTGTGCAGGGGTCTTATTCTCCCCTCCCCCACACTTCTGTCCACCACGTAGAAGGCGCGGCTTCTTGGCTTATTTGCACAGCAAGTTCTGGGAGAAAGAGTTCTGCTCGTAGCTGAGCAGACGCTCACTGAGCTGGTGGATGGATTCTGATTGTGTGAGTGAACTCCGTGAATGGCACTCCTGTTGGACCCTCACTCTGCCGACAAGGCCACGTGGCACACACCAGATGAGCTGATTAAAAACAATTTGATTGAAAAGACAAGTTGGCAGAAACCAGACTGGTTGTACAGCCGTATTTCCGGTCGCTTTGCACCCTTTCAGGCAGTGATGCTTATTGTACTTTGTAATGATGAGTCGTGTAAAGAGTCTACTGCCACACCTTGGAGAGGCTTTGCTAAACGCAAAAAAAATACCAAAAATGTACAGAATGGTAATGGGAACCGTATAAAATCAGAAGTAAATTGCGATGTGAAGCATATACAGGTCACAGCAAGCTGAAGACCTGACCACTGAGGGGACTGGAAAACTGGGCTGGTCGTGAGAACGTTGGCCTTCGGCTTCAGAGAACTATGTGGAAGCTGGATTGGGGGTCAGTAAGATGGTTATAGATTTGGTTCTAGACATATTGAATTTGAGATTTTAATCTAGAGAAAGGTCTGGATGTAAAAGCCAACCAGGAAGGAGTAAACGGGAAGAGAGTGCTGAGGAGAAACTGAGGCCGCAGGAGATGGTGAGGCCGTCCACAAAACCGCGGGAGCGTAGAGTGAGGTAGAAGGTTTGATGGGAGCCGTCTACCCCGGTGCCCACCCCTCCGTCTTCCTCATGGCGGAGCGCAGACTGGCCCAGCACATCGCCTCCTGACGGAAAAGGCCACGTCCCTCAACCTCCCCCACAGGCACTGGCCACCAGGCTAAGTTCTGGCCACGCACTTGCTGTCAGAAGTGCTGTGGGACTGTAGGGCAGAGCGTGCCGTCCTGCATTTCCCCTTCCTGCTGCTTGGGATGCACAGGTGACGGCTGACTCTGGCAGTCACGTTGGCTAGGTGGCCTTGAGGGAGCCGCGTGTGGGGCACCAAACAGAAGAAGGACCCAGATTTCTGTTAGCTTCGTGAGGCTGTTATATGCCAGCTCCAGACGTCCTGAAACTAGATTTTCTTTTATTGGCCAGAAGAAGCCCTTGTGTGTGAAGCCACTGTGGCAGGTTCTTTGTTACTTTCAACCGAGCATACTCTGAACATGATGTCAGGGTGGCAAAGGAAGAGGTGCGGAAGAAAACGACAAGGAAGGCAGGGTCAGAGAGATGGAGGAGGGGGACAGGGCGTGTCAGGGGACCAGAGGGGGCCGACCGTATTACATACCGAAGAAAGGACGACTGCGTTTCTTCCTAAGAACATCTGACTTGTGGCAAGGAAAGCAATTCTATTCACTAACCGGAACGGATTGTGCGTCATTTGTTTGGTGTTGCGAAACACCCAGAGCTCACCATTTTCTATTATTCTAAAAGACATTATAACACATTGCTCAATTCTTTTTGAACTCAGACTAATGCGAGCCCCAGAGCTTCGTAAATCGTATTTCATGTATGAGTTTGACAGCAGTGGCTATATTATGAACAGGTAGTACAAAGAGGCCACGGGAAAAGCTCTCTGTGTGAAAAGGGAATTTCTAAATCTAAGGAAGCTAATAGTGGCAGTTCCCAATAGATTCTGAAAGATGCGATGGTACTGGAATTTCGTTCGTGTAGTTTTCAGTGCCTTCATTCTGGGGTAGAAAAATTATATCCATCTTATCCTCAACGTTCATTTTCAACAAAAGTAATAAACATGAATTTTTTCCCTACTCATACATAACAGACTAGATTCATGTTTATTTTCTTTTGCATAATACAGTCAAAATCACCCATTGGTTGTTAATTGTAGGATTGGATTTTACAACCTGTAGTATTTCAAAGTCTCCAAAGAACCTTCTAGGCAAACAGAAAGGGGAAGTGCCTGAATGAGCCAAAATTAGAATTATTTTCAAGGGGCAGAGTACAGGAAGAGAGAGGGCTCTCTCACGACAATGGTGTCCTGCCCTCCAAGACAATCCGTAGCCTGCGCGTGGGGCGGGGCCGCTGTGCCTGGGCCGGAGCTCACCTGCAGCGTCCTCCTGGACCAACCCAGTTTTCGTTAAACAGCATCATCAGCAGATTGTTCTGTGTGACGGAGGTGACCAATTAGTAGAATGTCAGGTCTGCAGCAGCTTGAGTCTGATGATCTGCTAAGATTTCTGTCTCAAAATACACAGTGTGGTTGTGCTTTGGTTTATATTTATGATGCTCCTGTTACCGATTTACTTGGCAGCCAAACGGCGTGATTCTCCCGTCACTGCCCCGGAATAGACTCTCCATCCCCCACAGCCGGATAACCTGTGCGGCAGATTCCAGTCCTTTCCAGTCACTTCGGGAAGTCCGAACAATCCTATTTTCAGCTTTTAAGACATACAGCCCAATCTGATGTCAAAATTTAAATCTTCCATCCACTTAAAGCTCTTTCCTTCCCCTACCTGCTAGCCTCAGACTGACTCATGGCTTTAAACCAGTCCCGGGGCGTCATGGTGGGCGACTCTGCACCTTGCACACTCCCCCTTGTCTGGCAGACCCGCCCCGCCCCGCCTGGCTTTGCTGCCCACTGTGCCCTCGGGGACAGGGGTGAGGCCGTGGGCTGCTCCCGCACCGGGAGCGGGGGGGGAGGGGGGGTTCCCAGGCTGACTCTCATGGCCCACGGGGCGTTCCTCGGAGACCCCCACGGGCCGTGGTCCTCGACAGGCCATTCCCTCTCCCGACGACCTCTCGTGACAACCCACTGGTCCCCTCCCTGGTGGCCAGGAATACTTCGCCCCGGTGGACGGCCTTTGGACTGGGGCCCTGGGGGAACGGCCCTGTGGCCCCTCCACTGCCGTCCACCGCCCCCACCCGGGGACCTCACCCTGCCCTCCCAGGCTACCGTGGTTTCTTCTGCACTCGCGCCCCACCGCTCCTGGGGGCACACGTGCTTTTGACCCCAAAACTCATCTGTGGACACTCTAGTGGTGGCAGCACATGGCAGGTGCTGAGCCAAGAGATGCCCCCTTCCGGCAGATGACCCCAGTCTCTAGGAGCACGTCTGACCCCCACCCCGTACTCAGGGGGCCGTAGCCCACATCTTCCTCAGGTAGGGAGCGCCTTCTCCCCCTCAGCTCCCTGCAGACCCTTCTTCCCAGGGGAGCCTTCCTGGCTTTGAGCGGTGTGTGACGTGAAGGTCACCAGACTGGGTTGGGACTCTAACCCAGTCAGCAGGTGTGTATAGTGACTCTCTGGAATGTGGAGGAATTACCCATTTTCTTCAACTTAGTGCTTTAGCTGCAATTTCAAGGCAGTAGAAAAAGTTCTGTTACGCTTCATTTGAAGGATGTGCAGTAATTTTCATGGATTATGTATAAAACGAGGAAATTGAATTAGTTCATCTTTCTAAGGGCCTCTCTGTTGGTAAAGTATGCTGAGATTCATCCCAAATTCCTTTATTTGGTAGTCTAGCTTTTTGAGAAAGCCAAAAATCAGGAAGTAACCCCAACAGGCCTTAGAACAGGTAAAAATAGTGTCTACCTGCTCTCCCCCCCCACCCCAACACACACCCAAGACCCAGCACTTGGTTAACTAGGAGAGTCCCTTCCATTGCCTCTCAGTGCCCAGTTACTCCGACCTTTTCATATTCCCCTTTCCTCTACAGCAGGTTCAAGTCCCTCAATACTACCAAGTTGGTCTTCTTGTGTCGCAAATGACAGAAGTCATCTCAAAACGGCTTATTAACCTGGCTGCCGTTAGTTGTAAGCAACCAAAAACCTAACTCAAATTGACTTGAAAAATAAAAGAAATGTATTGTGCACGTGACATATCTAGAGGCTTCAGGCAAAGCTTGAGCCAGGTTCTCGTCAAGGACTCAGTTTTGTTTTTTTTTCTTCATAGTTTTGATTTTGTGTTGAATCTGACTTCTCTTATAGTTGTAAGGTGTCGGTCAGAAGCACCTGGCACTTAAGTATCTCTTCATTCATGTCCACTGGACATCCTTTTTGCAAACTCCTAAGAATGAGGAAGGGAAACCCCCTTCTCCAAAGCTCCTAGGAAATTCTCTTAATTGCTCAGGCAGCGCGAACGTGGTTATGTGCTCACTTCTGCTCCAACCGCCAGATCCAGGAACATGGTTGCGCTCGCTGGCCTCAGTCAGGGCCCTGGAGCTGGGGGTTAGGGTCAGTTCTATCTCAAACATATGATGGGTGCTGGGGAAGCGCCAACAATGTCCCCTCCACCCACTGAAGGGAGGGAAGCAAAATTAATTACCAGGAAACGGAAATGCCTGTAGGACCGAAGGGTCAGAACATTCTGGGCCACAGGAAGGAGAGGAGCGGGTAATAAGTCTATTGCGAGTCCTGGGCACACTTACACCGTCTCTCACTTCTCCTCGTCAAGCATCTATCTACTTTATGAAGGACGTAGGAGATAGCTTCTTGTGGCTCCCAAGTTCACGTATTATAGTTACAGACACACAGACAACTTGCACTCAGTCTGGCTCCAGATTCCACATTACCTGGGAAGGATCCCTGGTTGGCCCAGTCAGGTGCCCACCCTTCATGCAATCGCTGCACACACGGGGGCACTCTAAGCAAACACAGGCACGGGGGACACTCTGAGCAAATGTGGCTTCTTCTAGGAACCTGCCCCTATGTACCAGGGAGGCGTTAGGGAGCCACAGAGAGTGAGGCAGCCTTCCCGCAGAGTCTGCCACAGGCACCTTGTCTTATTGTGACCTGTGAACAACAAGAGAAAGGAAAATCACTGACAGATCAGACGCAGAAGGTTTAAGGGTATGGCAGAGCACCAGCACAGACAGCTCCACATGCCCCTCCACGTGCTCCAGCTTTATGACAATAATTCTGGGTCACTTAATGTTAATATTAGGTTCAGTCTGTTCTAGTTAAATTGAAACTTGGCTCTTATGGAACAATGTATGACCGTTACTATACTAGTTAGTGTAACCTACAGTTGCCCTATTCCATCTTTTGTGGTTTCCTCAGCCCCTATACCTTGTCGAGATTAATTAAGTTTCCGGCATTGCATATCTGCAGTCTTCTGATGCCAGTTCTGAATCACTACAGTTGTTTCTACCATGAATATTTTCAACAAACATTTCTCTCTCACTAAATAGAGTGCTTGCCTTTTCCTGTAACGCATGCAGTTTTATTTACCTAATTTTGACTGAACTGATGAAGGTGAGTGATAAAACTACCTCCTGTCATAAAGTCAACCAGCTGACATATGGTCACCCTCACTACCAGGTCAAGTTAAGGCCACCTATGTGTGACAAATGGTGCTATTTATAGAAAGATTTCCTTATTCCCAAGTTTTGGAGGCAAAACTCAGCATATTTACTGGATGATTTCTCTGTGCTGAAGTCTGATTCTCTTGAGAAGCAGCGCATGTCTGCACTGAAGGACCCTCAGGCACAGTACAGCAATAAAGAAACAGAAATTTATTAGTTCCCAGAGAAACACAAATAAATTATCCTCATCCATCAGCGTGGCAGGAATGTTGAGATCTAGACCCAGGGCCAACTCCCTTGAGCCTCTGCCTGCCTTTGCTACCTTGTCACAGATGCACAGACCCTCTGGAGGGATGGTTAGAATGCAGACTCCGGAGTCCGAAGGCAAGGTAGCATTGAGAACATGGGCTGGATTAGAGCCCCACCTCTCCGGCTGGGGCCTCTGGGGGGACACCTCCACTCACCCAACCCCATTCTCTGCTCATCCTCTGCTCAAGGGCAGTAACAGCAACAATGCATGCCCCCAGGTGGCTCCGGGGATCCTAGGGAAGTGCCTGAAGCCTGGACACACTCCCTGTAAAATTGCCTTCCTTCCCTGTTCTTTCCTAACCTGTTTTCTTTTAGAGAGAAAAAAAAAAAAACCACCCTAGTTTTATCATTGAATAAGCGTTAAACCTGAATGTGATGCACATCACAGGCGATCTGCTAAAAAACTGCAGAGACAGAAAGAAAGTGCACCCCTTCCGTAGCCAAGCAGATACAACCAACTGATAGATGTTTCCAGATAAACAATAATTGGTCCTCAAATGAATCGCTTGGCTAGCACCATTTGTCACACATAGGTGGCCCTAACTTGACCTGGTAGTGAGGGTGACCATCTATGTCAGCTGGTTGACTTTATGACAGGAGGTAGTTTTATCACTTGAGAGCCATCTAAGCGAGGCTCCCCCGCCCCTAGGAACTGGGAGAAGAGGCGCCCTCTCCCCTGACCCCCACCCACCTGCTCTGCTCTGCTCTGCCTTACTTAGCCGTTTGGGTCTCTCTTTCCAGCCTTTTCTCTTTAGGAAGTTAAATCGAGATATAGCTGACAATATGACATTATAGTGGTTTCATATGTACGACCGCACTACTCAATATTTGTGTATACTGCGAAATGATCTCCACAATAAGTGTAGTTCTTTTCAGTCTTAATGGATCTGTGTGCCAGTGTAAGACACCAGGAAAACTGTCACCGTGCTTGAATATCAGATCATCTTTATTTTCTTTTTTAATATTTCTCAGCACTTTTCTGGAGGCCACCCTCCTCCATCAGTGCTCCCAAGTTCATGTATTATAGTTACAGACACACAGACAACTTGAGTTTAAAAGTGGAGAGTAAAAACATCAGGGAGAAAGACACAAGATGTGGAATGATTTTACTGCAAAAACTTGCTAGCCTGGAGCAGCAAGCCTGCAACCCCCGGTTTCTTTAACTGCACTGCCCCCTCGTGGTAAGATGGCTTCACACCAGGCAAGGAGGCCAGCTGGGAGTGGAAACGATGAGAGGCTGGAACCAGGCAGAGGCCACCGGTCAGCTAAGAAATCAAATAGAGAAGAAGTTTCCTGGCAGAGCGGATGGGAGGGGCTGTCAGGGAGAATGCTGGGGACACCTTGGCACCACAGGCGCTGCCTTTGCTGCCCATCTGTGTTGGTCAGCTCTCTTGGATTCCCCCGGAGAGGAGCTATTGGTCTGTTTTGTTTTGTTTTGCTTTGCCTTGAAGTCCTGCGTAGGGTGGGTGTCATCATACTGAGCCCCCTGCCCACCCACCGCTGTCTCCTGCACTCCCATCATCTCGGAGAAATGTGGCCTAGGAAATTGGATGACACTAGTCCGCAAGCACGCGTTTGGCAGAGGAGATGGCAGAATAGCTCCGTGTCCCCCAGGAAGCCCTCCTGCCGGCCATTTGACCCTTCAGCTACTTCGGAGGCTCACGGCCGGCGGAGGGCCTTGTTCATAATTTATGGCCGGGCGTCTGATTCCAGTGAGAAATTCACGCTTACAGTAACTGTCACATTCAGAGAGATGTTTCAAAAACGGAGAAAGAGATTGTTGGGGAGGGAGCAGAAGGGCAGGGACCGTGGCACTCCATGATGGCCACAGCGGAGCATTACGCTTAGCTCTGAATCTCCTCGTAGCTGAGGAGAAATTGTAAATACAAGGAATTTTATTGTTTGCATTGTCTTGAAGGAGAAAATACTCAGAGATACAGAGTGTCTGTGATGGGATGGAGGTGTCAGCCAATGCTGTGGTGCTAATCAGTCTGCAACATATTAAGGTGTCAGATCAGTATCGGCCACCTTAAACTTACACAGTGTCACATGTCAATTCTTCCCGAAAGCTAGAAAAATTTTTAATAATTTTAAACACAGAGAGCGTGCACGGATTACATAGTTCCTGGCTTTATATTCCAAGAGGAATTCTAATATTTCTAGACCCATAAGCAAATGCTGAACTGAAAGACATCCAAATGCAGAATTGGTTCTTTCCACAGGAGCTTGCGGCACCTGTTACTACACCTGTTACGAGCTGAATGTGAGGAGTAGCTCCACTCGGTGGTTCCCAGCCCCCGGTGGGACCTCTAGCTGGCCACGGAGGGAAGGCAAAGAGTGTCCTTGAATCTAGATCTAGGCGCATAACTTCAGGAGGGAAAGAATGATGCATTGTGCAAATGTGCCAATATATATATTTTTTTAATATGAAGATGACCAGAACTAGTAAAATATAAATGTACATACCGTAACTCCTGACTTCACACGCTAGCTTTTGGCTACTTTAAATTTTTTAATTAGATGCTATTAACAACACATTAATTAAATATTTGACATTACAAGTAAGGCCTTGTGAACCATCATTGGTGCAGACTATCTAGCTGGTACCAGAGCAGAGAAGCCGACCCCCTACCCACCCCATCACTACTCTCAATAACTGTTTTTCACGGCGAGATGAGCCCAAAGGCCTCCATGTGCTCAGACGTGCTGGGGCCTTGCTCGGTACCCAGCTTTGTGGCTTCAGGAGGCCCAGAAGAACTGCAGGGCTTTCCACCCTGAGCACTTTGTTCAGGAAGCTTAAGAGACTTGTTGTGGTTTCAGAAATGACACACTTGAAGTTCTGGAGTTGGCACAGACTGGTGCCCCTGCTCAAACAGGGCAGGAAAGGAGGCCTCCACGGGGGCCGGCGGCCCGAAACCCGAAGCTGTGGTCGTCGCCACAGACAACTGCTCTGCAGTGAGCGCACAGTCGCTCCCCACTCCTTTCATGTGGGCACAGAAGGAACTTATCAGACACGGAGTCTCTATTCTCTTGAAACATTGGGGTAAGAGGGGAGGAAGTTGGGCAGCAAATCGGGGCAGAATTTACAACAGTGAAAATCACGTTTCTGTTGAGTTTTCCCTCTTCCATGGGCGACTCCGTGCTGTTGTGGATGCTGCACAGATGCGTGTGTGCTAGCGATGCTCAGGCTGCACTGTGAGCCCAGAGAGGGAAGGCCGAGCTCCCCGAGGCAGGCCGGGGGTCTCAGCCCCTGTTTCTGTGCCAGCGGGCAGGGACAGGCCAGCAGCAGCGAGAGTCCGGCATTGAAGTGGACGTTGAAAGCCTCGTGAGAGAAGCAGGGATGCGCAGTCGTGTTCCAGCTGCCACAGCGGTGCCATGACACCCAGCACCACCCCAGGGGCGGACAGGCACACCTGCCAAGGAAGATGCCGAGATCACACACTGTTTTCCGTTAGAACTCTACGGGGACATATAGACACATAGAAACTTGAGCGTCTACCCAAAAATGTCTCTCCCACTGTCTGTCATGGCTCCTCGGTTGTACCATTGGAAACATTTCTTTGAGTCAACAGCCTTTTTGATCTCTCTTAGAATGCAGCCATTCTGGTGGGTGGAATCTCGTCGACCCAGAGAGAGGAAGGTTTGGTGATAGGCCAGCCATGTGGTCCCTCTCAGTGATACCGGGCGAGTGGCCCTGTCCTCCATCCTAGTCTGTTCCGTAGCCCATTTTTATGTGGGAACTGTTCTCTCAAGGTGCCGGGCCGGAGGTACACGGCATCAGGCCCACTGGGGCCCCGACCACTGTCAGCACTTTCAGAGCCCAGGCATTTGATTTCTCCAAAATTACATCATAAATTCTTGGCAGAACTGCCGACCCTGTGTCCTCGGGGGATACACATATCTTTGCAGCCAATGGCTGAGGATTCAGCAGCTATTTATCGAATGACTATTATGTCTTCATGAGGCATCATATATGCAAAGATGAATGCATACTCACAAACTCATAGGAAAGTCTTTTCTTTTTTGCTCTATTTGATGAAGGTTAAAAACAATGGCTACACTCAGTATTAAGGAGGGCGTGGGCACCTGTCCTCTGCTACTGATGACTGGCATCCCTGCAGAGCAGTTTGGCAATGTGTATCAAAAGGAAAATGCCCACCTTTCACCTGGCAAGTCCCATTTCGGGACTTTAAAAAAAGTAAATAGAAAATGGGCTGAAAGCCGTGTATACAAATATTTTTATTGAAATATCGTTGATAGGAATGATTTCATTAAAGATCGTTTACAGTCTTGTTAGGTAATCGATGGCTCATCCCTTTGATGGACTTCTGTGCAGTGGACGATGTGTGCCTGCGTGAGGTAGCGATCCGTAAGGTCGGGGGAAGATAACAGTGCTGCATACGGTTTCTTTGTTTTTGTTTTTTTAAAGAATACATACGTACATGTATAGAAAGGAATTAAGAAAAAATTCTCCAGGATGATAAACATGGACTGATCTTTAATTTCTTTTGTATGCTTCTTTGTATTTACTGTATTTCTTTAATTTTTTTATTTTTATTTTTTTGCTGTGTTACTTTGTTATCTGAGAAACGAATTACTTTGTTATCTGAGAAAAGGTATTAAGACATAAGTATGAAGCAGTCTGACCTCAAGGATATCACATTTGTATACAAGAGCATGTTTTTTCCAAGATGGCGTGTGAGTTGCCTGCCAATTCTAGAATTTACGGAATTGGCAGAGCTCAGAAGGCTGTGAGTCCACCTCTCTTTTCAAAGCCCAAAGCCCCGTCCCAGGAAGAGGGCAAAGGGAGCCAAATGGGTCCTGCCTTCATGTCCGCCACGGAGCCAGCCTCTCTGGTCCTTTTCTCAGCATTTCCTGATCATGATACAGCAGGTCCAAGTGACACCATCTCTCTTGAGCAGGAAAGGAGCTAAGGTTTACTGGAAGGTCCCTGAGTCCCAGGCACTGTCCTGGACACTCACAGATCCGCCACTGGCCTCACACTGGCTGGGCCATGACTCATGTCTCGTCCTTTGATTCTAAAAGCCATGCTCTTTCTATAGGTTCCTTAGTGTCTGCTCTTGTGCGTTCGTGCATACAGATTCCTGCTTTAGTGGGAAATGGTTTGTGCCTAAAACTTTGCCCCTAAATGGATCTTCCTTAGAACAGGCCTGCAGTGGGCACCTTCTTCTCATGGTAACGCTTTCTTTAACGGGCTAGAGCCCTGTAGCTCACTGCCCGCCCACCCGTCCATCCTTATGCATGTCATCTCCATCCATCCACCCACCCACTTAGTATGTATGCTTATCCTAGTGTTGTTGAGAACGTAAAGCGAGTTAATTAATGTAAGAACTAAGCCGTGCCTGGCAGGTAATAAGTACATCTCCGTCACAACTGATTCTGTGTGCCAGGCACTGGAGCAGCTACTGAAATTTCAAAATAGAATGGACAGGGTTTCTGCCTTCCAGGAGTTGAGAGTCCAGTGGAAGAGACAGACAGACCATGACGTTGAGCGCAGAGTGCTGTGGGCAGCGCCGGAGAGGGTGGGGGCAGGGGCTCCCCAAAGAGCCATCTAATCGCAAGTAAGCCAGCTAATGGTGGGGGAGCAGGGACAAAGGCCTGGGGGAGGGCATGTGGCAAGCCGAGGCACCCAGTGGTTTGAATGACTGCATTGCAGAGTGCCAGAGGGAGGGATGGCCCTAGGGAGGGGCGGCCAGCTGGCTGCTATTCTTAGGGGACTTATAAAAGGCGACCTAAAGTTCCGACTGCCCTTAATCCATCACTACACGGCAGTCGGAAAAGATGAGGTTGGAGGCCACGGCGAGAGGCTCTGCTTCCACCGTGCGCTGGGTGTCCGGGGTGGAATGACGGCGTGTCCCGGCTGTGCCCGTGTCTGGAGTCACAGACCGACCGCAGGGTCACGCGTCCCCAGCTCTGGGGAGACTGACTCCCAGTGCCCGGGTTTGGCAGGCTCTTCTGGACCAGCTGCCTCCTGGCTCAGAGCAGGGACCTGCCGCTGGGCCCACACCCCGCCTCCGGGGAAGTGACAGCAGGCCGGGGGTGCGGGCCCAGCAGCCTCGGGGGGCGGGCTTACTTTCCAGTTCCTACACCTTTCTCCTCAAAAACAATTACGTCCCAAGGAGCAGACACGTGTGCCGTGGCGCCCGCTGACCCGGGTTTTGCGGCTGCTCCCCCTCTCCTTCTCTCTCTGCCTTCGGAGGACTAGGGTTAAGCTGTCTTCTGATTATTCAGCTTTAACTAACACCTCGCTCATCACAAAAGTCGTGTATTCTTAATTTCTGTCTCCAGTCAGCACATCGCCGAGGTGTTCTCTGTGAGAGACCCGCACCTCGCTCCGTGCCGAGCTTCCCTTCGCCCGTAGAGCGGGGATGGATGCCCGCCACGCTGGCGACTGTTTCCAGAGGCGGTTCAAGCCCCGTCGCCTGTGTTTATCTTCAAACGGATTCTTGCAGGTGTGTCACAACAGCCGCAGTGTGGCTCCGTCGGCTCCTGCTTGCTTTCTGTCCTTTGGTGCAGCCTCCTCCACGGGGTATTTTTGGCGACAGGGCTTGTCTGATTCAGTCTCCTTTCGTTTCTGGGACACGCCAGTGATTCATCCTTCGGACGGAAGGCCTTTCTCAAACACGCTGCGCTGTGTTGTGTCACTAGTGTTTGGTGCGGGGAAACAGATCAAGGAAGGTTATCTCAAAGGGCGCTAGGCTTTCTAATCAGGCCTTCACTGTCGTTCCTGTCAACGGCACTGGAGGGCTGTTGGGAGGGGATGGGCGGGGCGAGGAAGAAAGGCTGGAGGTCGAAGCTGCAAGTGCATTAAAAAATAATAAAACCATGTGTCAAAGAGGGGCACAGCACCACCTGCACTGTGCTCCTGCCAGCAACGTTTGCTTTGCATCTGCAGTGAGGAAACCATCAGGCACATCCGAACCGTGAGAGATTTTGCAAAACGGCTGGCTTGGGGTCTGCAAAAATGTCAGTGTAATGAAAAACAAAACAAAAGTTTGGGGAGTTATCCTAGATGAGTTCTCAAAAGGCGGCCCTAGGGCCAGCAGGGCCAGCATTGCCCGGATGCCGATTGGAAGTACAGAAGCTCAGGGCCCAGACTCAGAGGCAGAGTCTGCATTTCAACAAGGCCCCTGGCGATCTGTGGGCACCTGCAGTTCCAAAAAGCTCTTATCTTCGGATTTCCCCAGTTGTCCCAGTAGTATCCCCTTGGCTGTTCCCGCACCCACCTCCACCCCAAGTTTGACTCCAGTCAAACATCACATGTCGCATGTAGTTGTCAGATCTCTTTCATCCCTTTTTACCTAGAACATGGCTATCAAATGTTAGCATGCATCAGAATCACCTGTGGCTTTTGTTAACACAGAGATTGCTCCCCCGCAACACACACACCATCTGAGGGGTGAGGTCAGTTGCTGCTGGCCTGGAGCACACTTTGAGTAGCAAGGTATTAAATAATAGTACTAGTTCAGTATTAAATGTCTGAGTGCAATGATCATGTTTGTATAGGAAAATTGCCTTTTTTGAGATTGTTGCTGAAGTGTTTACAAATGAAGTGTCATGATATCTACAAGAAACTCTCAATGACTCAGTAAAATAAATAGCTCGATGGGCGGATGGATCGTGGCTACTGTGGCTACGTGGATGGGTGAATAGACAGAGCAAACATAGCAAAATGTTAATCAGTGAACATAGATGAATGAACAGTGAAGGAAAGAAATAGCTGAGATAACATATAAACAAACCAGCTGTGGGGGAGAAACATTTCCTCTATCCTCTTAGGTTCAGCACCTGGAGCCTGCAGATTACAGACCAACAAGAGGCAGGTTAACCGAAGAAGAGGCCTACAAGTTTTATTTGATGTTAATTTTTATGGGACATCAGAGCCTTCTGAGCAAAGAGGAGCGGTCCTAGACAAGCAAATAGCCCTGAGAGCTTAGGTACCATGTTAAACAAAGAATGACAGATGGTGGCCACCTGACAAGACAAAGGAAAAGAGTTTTGGCTTTCAAAGGCAGCAGTCTGGGAAGACAAACACGTGAGGAACCTCCTGGGAGATAAGGGCTATTTTAGCAAGCTTTCTTTGGGGGCGGCTACTGCTCACTGCCAGCTTTCTGTCTTCTTCACGGCTGTAAACGCCCCCAGGACAGGAGAGTTATGGCGGTGCTTATTTCCCAGGAGTTTCTGCTTTCGCTCAGACAAGGGAAGCTCTGGGAGGCTTCTTTCTGCATCTCTTGAACCTCAAATTATTCAACTGAAAATAATTCTTATGCCAATGTGGTAACAGGGTTCAGGACACACTGCCCCAAAATACTGCTCCTTGGCATGTTGACTGAGAGATGGCAGATGCAGGAAGGATTCTCTGACCTCCTGTGTGTCCCCGGAAGCAGGTCTTCAGACCTTCATGTGAGAGGTGCCCTGCTCACACCTGGAAGAAGCGGGGAGCCTTATCTCTGAGGACAGGGATGCCAAGAGGAGCCCGAACCAATGGGCCCTGCTGAGTGTCCCCTAGTTCACCACCCTAAGCTTGTCCTGCCACATTCCCATGACTTCCCACACTTCACACCGAGCGTAGAGATGCTCGGGCTCAACCAGCTCTTCAGGTCTTCGTTTGCTGAGGCTCCCACGCCTCACGTAATGGTTGGCACAGAGTGAGCCTTCAATAAATATTAGCTTTATTTGACCATTGCCTTTGGGGGGCATTAAATTAGACATTTTTTAATGTCATAAACTTTGATCTTGGCAAAGCAAAACATTTTACTTTCTAAGTTTTTCCTCTCAGTTGACATTACAGAAACTTGAGAATTGTCATCCAGTTTTTACTCACAACTTCTCCCCTGATACCCTGTGTGCCACCAACTTTCAGAAGCGAATGGCAGGCTAATGGGAAAATGGGAGTTCTTTGGGACTCGGATTTCCTCTGTCAGTAGTATCATCTCCTGACCCTTAGCACTCGCTCCTGCATTAAACTTGTAGGTTCTACTTCTCTATTGTCTCTCAGAGCTTTCTCTCTCCCTACAGGCCTCCCACCCCCAAGGCCAGGGCCCTCCCTGCTTCTGTCTGCCACCACTTTTGAGCCTGGCTTCCTGACCCTAGGCGCTCAAATCAGTCAACACGAAATGCCCCCCAATGGCTTTCTCTCGCTGTCAGGATGAACTCCAAATGTCTTAGTCCTCAAGGTCCTTTCCACGGGGCCTCGCCTTCCTTCTCTAGCTTTCTCTCCCCACCAGGCCCTCCTCCTGAAGGCATGTGCTGTTTCACATTTCCATGCCTTTCCACAAGTCCCACTGTCCACTTCAGATTCCCTCCCTCCCTCCTTCAGCTAGCCAGCTCCTACTTGTTCTTCGAATATCTGCTGAGGTTCCAATCATGGCTTTTATCTATTCAGGAAAAAATGTGCATTCAGTGAAATGCATAGATCTTAACTGTATAATTCAAGGAGTTTTCGTAAATGTTTGCACATCCATGTAACCTCTACCCCAGTCAAGATATACAAAATTCCCGTGTTCCTTCTCAGTGCATCTGTCCTTCTGATTTCTATCCTCACAGGTTAGTTTTACCTGTCCTTGAACTTCATATGAATGGAATCATATGGTATATACTCTTTTGTCCATATATGTGTGCATCTATTTTTGGACTCTAGTCTGTTCCTTTAATTTATTTGTCTATCTTTACACCTGTCTTAATTATCATAGCTTCATTTAAGTCTTGAATTCAGGTTATATGAGAACTTCAACTTTGTTCTTCAAGATATTTTGGCTAATCTAGGTATTTTGCATTTTCATGTAAATTTTAGAATCAACTTACCGACTTCTACCCAAAAAAGTGTTTGGATTGTGAATTTGATTATGATTTCACTGAATTTATAGATCACTTTGGGGGAAAATCGATTCTTAGCAATAGTCAGTCTTCCACTCCATGAACATAATACACTTCTCCATTTATTGAGATCTTAAATTGCTCTCAGCAATTTTTTTTTATTTATTCAAATTATTGGGGTACGTTGGTTAATAAAATCAAATAAATTTCAAGTGTACAACTTAACAGTATGACATATGTATATTGCATAGTGTGTCCACCACCCAAAGTTAGATTTTCTTCCGTCACCACATATTTGACCCCTTTTACCCCATCTACCTCCCCCCTCCCCTCTGGTAATCCACTGTCCACGTCCATGAGTCTCTATTTCTTTGTCATGTAAACTGGTATAGCCACTATGGAAAACAGTACGGAGGTTCCTCAAAAAACTAAGCATCGAATTACCATATGACCCAGCAATCCCTCTTCTCAGTATTTACCCCAAAACCCCAAAAACATTTATCAACAATGTTTTGTAGGTTTTAGTTTAGAAGTTTTACCTATCTTTTATAAAATATGTTGTTGAGCATTTTATAACTTTGATACTACTATGAATGAGATTTTAATCTCTGTCATTTCCCAGTTTTTTGCTGCTGGTGTATATAGTTACATATAATTGACTTTATATATTGAGACGTTGATAAATTTACTTATCAACTCTAGTAGAGTTTTTAGATTTCCATGGGATTTTCTGTGTAATCGATCACGTCATCTGTAAATAGAAACAGTTTTACTCTTCTTTTCCAATATTTATGCTTTCTGTGTTTTTGTATCCTTATTATACTTGTTTAAACTGCAAAGCAGTTTTGAATATAAGTGAGAGGAGACGTCCTTGCCTTACTCCTGATCTGAAATGAAAAGAGTTTAATAATTCACCGCTAAGTTTGTTGTTAGCAGTAGGTTTTTTAAACTATCAGAATAAGGAAGTTTTCTTCTGTTTTAGTTCACAGAGATTTTTTGTTGTTGTTAAATAATCACTAGGTATTAACTTTTGTCAAATGCTTATTCTGCATCAACTGAAATACTAATTTGCTTTTTCTCCTTTATTCTATTAATACATTGGATTAAGTTGATTGATTATTGAATGTTAAACAATCCGTCTATTCTTTGCATGAACTATAGTTGGTCATGATATAATGAACTTTTATATATTACAGAATAAAATTTGCCAATTTTAAAGTACTTTTTACATCTATATTTATGAAGGATATTGGTCTACGATTTTTTTTTCTCGGAAGATTTCTCTCAGGTTTTGGTGTCAGGATTATGATGGCCTTATAAGTATTCCCTCATCTTCTGTTTCTGAAAGAGCCTGGGTAAACTTGATATAATTTCTTTCATAAACGACTATATGCATATTATGCATATAGGCCGTATTATGCAGAAAATAATGGTGTACTTTGGGAAGGAGAAGATGTGATCTAAAGATGATTTGCTTCTTCATAGAGTCGATATTATTGCGATGGCTGTGTGCCCTGCCAGATGGCACTGGAGTAATTGGGGGATCACTTCATGGATTATAGGAACATCTAACCATTGTGCTGAATACCTGAAACTAATATTTTTTTAAAAGACGATTTAATCAATGTGTTTAAAGTGCTTCACCTTCGAATCTTTCTTCTGTGGCAACCACAAGGCACATTTTATTGCTTTATTAGAAAACTATTAAAATATAGTTTTATATTTTGACGGAGGCCTTGACGGAGGCCAAGATTGTGGAAGAGAGGTTCCCAAGCGAGCCTTTGTCGTGAGAGAAATTCCCTAAGCGGGATGAGGTGAATGCGAATTCAGCACAAGCTCACTGTCACCAGTGGCAGAAGAAGTCTGCAGACAAGCCCCACGTTATCAGCTGTGTAGGCGCCATGCGGGGCGCCTTCCTGCGCCTGATTCATTTTGTGTTTGTAAGCGCCCTGCGATGCGACGTTGGGGACGCCGAATCATCGCAGCCCCTCTGCAAGTGAGGGAATCTGCAGTGTGTTTCCGGCTCCGTCCTAAGCGAAGGATGGCAATGTCTGGTGCAAGGGCCCCTAGAGAGGACCGACCCCTGCCAGATTAAGGCCGCTTTCCCGGGAGCCAGTGGTGCTGGTGCAGCGACAGGCTTCCCACACCCGTGGGGACGGCGTCCTGGCCCTGAAGCCCCACTTAGAAATGACCTTGGCAGTGGACATCTGTGGAGAGTCCAGGACAGAGAGCTCAGAAAACCTCGTGGAGTTTATACCTTTTGCTTTTTGCCAGGTGTATGATGACAAGGTACTGACGTCAGAATTTGGCTCTCTGTATGTATTCGAATGGTTTCAATAGGTGGCAGCATGTCCTCTCCTTTAAAAGGTATCTTCTTAAAAGGGTATGTTCAGTGAAAAGCTTCCGTTGGGAAATTAAGAGGTGCTATTAATCATAATAAGGCAGACGGCAAGTATTCTGTGTTACCCAGCGTGACTGTCTTCTTGCGGTCACCACTGGGCTCATTTCACGGGGTTTGCCCGCCTGTGACAACTTTACAACAAAAGCTGTATCGTGACACTTCTACCTCGAATTCTACTTTGGGGAAAACCCAACCAAGGCAGATACTTCCTGGTTTTTTCTCTCTCTTTCTTTCTTCTTTTGTAAGTTGGATTTAGGAAATTGCTTGAGTTAAGATCTTAGGGAACAAACACCAACCCGCACTTGTCTTCTCCGAATCAGCCACCTCCCTGCCTAACAGGAGGATGGTAATATCATCAGAGCGAGGTTAGTAAGATGATTTCCAAGACGTTATTTTTAACTCAGGTACCACAACCTGGAATCTTCCTTTATGGCGACCGATGGGCTTTCCCTTCGCTCTCCTCCCTGATATCACTCTGCCGGCCCTGTTCCCTCCCACGCCCTTAGCTTCTGCATTTGTAGGAGAGCTGTGATTATCTGATAGAGAGGGTTTCTTTAAAACGCCTTTCTCTTATTTATTTTCAACTTTTTATTAATTTATACTATAGAGAAAATGGTATAAATCACAAGCTAAATAAATAGCACCCTCTGGGTCAAGAAGTGCAGCATTACTGGGGCCCCAGGGCACCCCATCATTTACTTCAATTACCGTTGTCATTTTCTCCCTAAGGATAACCACCATCGACCTTCTACTGCTATCTGTTTTACATATTCTCTTGTGTCTACCATCTTTTGTTCAACACTGTGTTTCTGAGGTTCAGCCATATAGCTACTGTTCATTTGTTTATTGCTGTATTCAATTCTATTATATGATTATTCCATAATCTATCATTTCTTTTTTAAACAGATAATCCTATTTAAAACATCTCCAAAGTAATCTTTATATAAAGAGTAAGCACATCTTTGGGTGCTATCTTTGTTGTTAGGAGCTCAGAGAGAATTAAATTGTAGCAGAAAGAAAATGACCCAAAAAATTACATGCATGGACTAATAATTCCGTAGTGCATATCATCTCTCTCTCTCTCAGCCGTGAAGTGTCAGCATTTCCTGGGCTCTCTCAGTGGTTCTCATCCCTGACTACAAGACAGCCATGCCCAGGCCCTCAGACATTCTGCTTTTATTTTAATTAAAACCCAAAAGTATTTTTATAAGCTCCCTTGATGACTGTCATGCATGCCAGGGTTGAAGACCACTTGCCAATTTGTTAACACTTGTTAGATAATTCATTTGAACTGAAGTCCATTTCAACACTGTATTTTAAAGAGTTCTCTCTCAGATTTTATTATTATTTTTTTTTGTAATCGTGTGATTGCCACTAACCTTTATGTTATCCCTCATTTAACCTCACTGAAAACAAGCAAAAGATTCCGTCGAATGCAGGTGTCCACCCTGTCTACAGCGGCCCTCTCATCTGCCCCGTGCACGCCCCGGACCTCCCCCGCTCCCTCTCTCCGCTTGTGCTTCTCGCTGGAGTTCCTCCGTAGCACCTGACTTTCTTATTCAGAATGAGTAAATAAAGGAAAGCTAAAGAGAGCGAGAAAAATAAAATAGTTCGTAACATACAAGGAAAGATTCTTGAAAAGATATTCTGTTAGGAGGGAAGGTAGAAAAAGACATCTCTAGAGATTCATAAGTAAATGCTTTGAATTTTCTATTTCTGTAAGGGGAGAAAGAATATCATATAGGAGAATTTGAGCTGTATGATTGGAAAACGTTGAGATGTTTACCTACCAGTAAAAAAACTCTAGACAATAGAAACCCTGAAGCTTTTTTTAGAAAAATGGTTTGGCTAAAATTTTAATGTTAAGTATAATTTTTTTTCCATTTTCCTCTTCCAAATTTTAGATTGCTAAAGGCTAATTTCAAAAATATGGTTACATCTGATAAGAGAATGGGGGGAAATTTGCAGAAAATACATGACACCCAGAGATCAGGGAGAAGCTATAAGGGAAAAAACCAATAGTGCGCCATTTGCATAATAAAGAGAAGACAAACTTGGCCTCTGGAAGCGAAAGTCTGAGGGAGAACTCCAATGCCAGCCATGCCCCGCGCCCCCCGATTCTTCCTGCAGGCATTCGATGAAGTCCTTCTGTATCCAAGGTGCCAGACATGTCAGTGAGCGAAAGAGGCCAAATCTCTGACCCCCACATTGAGGTCACATTCTACTGGGGGACAGAGATCATAAACATCAATTACTAAGATATATACGTCCAGGGTGGTAAATGCTATGGAGAGAAGTAAAGCAGGGCTGTTTGGGGGGTGCAATTCACAACACGGTGGTCATCGGAGAAGGCCTGGTGGCGTGGGCGTGAAGGAGGCGAGGGAGGGACCACAGCACGTTTGGCAGGAGAGGGTTCCAAATGGTTCCAAATAGAAGGAACAGGAAGTAGGAAGAGTGTGGCTAGAGGTGAGTAAAAAGGGTGAAAATGAGCTAACGGGGGCCAGGGCTGGAGGGGACGTGACCAGCGGTCCTTCGCACTCATGCTTCACCTCGAATTAGAGAGGAGCCATCGGAAGGTGTGGAGCTGAAAGGTGACATATTCTGATTAGTTTTTAAAAGGATCCTTCAGGTTACATGTATGCCAGTAGATTTTGGTGAGGGGCAAGGACAAAAGCAGAACTATTTAGGAAGATGTCACGATCACCCGAGCGAAAGGCTGTGGTGGCCCAAACCAACTGGCAGTTATGGCTGGCTTCGGCGGTAATTGGAGTCAACGTGTAAGGGAAAGAGACGGCATGGAAGATTTCAATGCACAAACATATTCTGCATTTAGTTCAGTTTTGTAAGCGTTTGTTTTCCAGTCTCTGTTTTCTACTACACGGGAGGCACCGGGCTAGCAAAATACGGTTGCTCCCGCCATGGGACTGCATTCTGGAAAGGGAAACGGACGTATAAGTCGATGAGTTTGTGCGCACCTTGCTTAGTCTAATAACCCAAGTAGGCTCCAGTTCGGAAAGTGGAGAGAGTAACACTGGCACAGAGGAAAGGCTGGTGATGGAAATCTAAGTCAGATATCGACAGCCGCACGAGGGTTCTCCTGGCATTACGGAGCGGCTGGAGGGGAGAGGAAGGAAGCAATGTGGTGTGTCTAGGGATCCAGAAGTAGATTGGGTTGGTTGGAATGTGAAGTTCAAGGTGAAGAGAGGCCCGGAGCTGAACGGAACAGGTGACGAAGGGTTTTGCGTGCCCCGCTCTGAGCCTAGGCTTTATTCCAAAGGAAAGCGGAAGATTTTAATAAGGGAAGGTTGTGACCAGGCTTAGATTTTATAAAATATCGCTCTGGCGGCCATGAGGAGAGAGACGGGGAAGAGGAGAAGGCAGGAGTGCAGCAAGCCAGTCGGAAGCTATGGCGTCCGCTGCTGAGAGCCTGCCCTGAGGTGGTGGCAGAGGGAGCAGGAAAGAAAGGGTGGATTTAAGAGACAGAAGTCGTGAGGCCGGGTGACCAGATGGCTACAGCGTATGAGCGAGAAGGCAGAGTCTGGGAGGCTGGGCCACGTGTCTGCATCAATCAAGATTAGGGAACGTTGGAAAACAGAGAAGGTTGTGGAAGCGGGAGAAAGTGATGAGATCAGTTTTGGCCGGTTGGGGTGAAGGGCCTGGGAGAAAAAGATGGAATCTCCAGGGGTAAGCTGGACATAGGGGCCTGGGAATTAGCAGAGGGGCCCAGCCTTTATCTACAGATTTGGGGGTCCGCGACATAGTGGAGGTGTGTTTAGAACAACAGGAACTCATTCAGCTGCCGAGGGGAAAGGTTTACAGTGAAAAGGTGGCAAAGGACAGAATCCTTGGGAATGTCAGCTTCCTAGGGGAGGACACAGGAAAGCAAACTGACCACTGACGCTGAGGGTTGCGGTCAGACGAGAATCGGGAGGAAGGGTGGCCTCCCAGTGAGAGGTAAGGGAGAGAGTGGTCAAGGGCAGCAGAAGCCACGACGTGATCATGAAAGATAAGACATTCATGTGAAGCGGGTCATTTGAAGGTCACTGTTGACCAGAGGAAGGGCAATTTGAAGGATACAGTGCTGGGTGTGGGTTACAGTGGTTTGGAAAGTGGATAGGAGGGGAAGGCGTGCAGACACAGGTGCAGACAGCTCTTTCGGAGGGCTCAGCTGTGAACAGGCAAACCTCCCTCTCCCGCGTGAGGCTGGGTCATACCGGACTGACCTGGGGCCAGAGTAGATAGAGGCAGCAGGTGAATGTTTGGAGCGAGAGTGAAGTGGGAAGGTGACTGCAGTAAGCTAAATAGCGGAGTTTGAAAGGGTCCCCGCAGGTGAGGGGCCAGAGCCGATGTCCAGAGCGGGATTAGGGGACCAGAACAGAGCAGCGAGGCAGGGAGTCTGCAGGCAGGTTCTGGAAATGAGCGAGATCGCATGTGCTGCTGAGTCAGCGGTTCGAGGGGCTGATGGGGGCTCGGGTTCAGTGAGGGGGCGCCAATAACCCGAAGGCCTGGCTGTGCGATGGGGTCTCAGGACCAATGGAATAGGAGTAGGGCGGTTTGAGAACTAGGAGACTAGCAGGTGATGGTTTTAGATATGTCGGGATTTCAGACAGAGAGTGGTCGCAGATGACAAAGTCTGGCTCGTGGCCAGGGGAGTGGGCTGAGGGTGGGGTAAAGGGTGCAGGCGTTGGAACTGGACAGTCAGGTTCTAGCAAGCCACAGTGTGGGTGAGACCCGCCTCGCGGGCACTGAAGTCACCCACTGTGGCAGCAGAAGTTGGATTCAAGGAAAAGACTGTGCCTGAGTCCTCAGCAAACATGGAGGAAGGTTAGGAGATGGCAGTCATCAATAAGAAGTAGGGGGACAGACAAGCTAGATGGAGTAAACTTCAGAGAAGCAGAGCGGTTTGCACAGAGTGTACAGGCAGCCCACGGGCACCGGGGAGGGAATCTCCAGTCCCTCCCGGACCGGCGTGCATTCGGAGGGCTGCAGGGGTCCCGCTTTCCTAGAGAGAGGGGCCGGAACTAGAACGTTCCGTTTCAGTGACCCGGTGTAAGGAGAGGAGACCGTTTGTACTGTATGCATGTGAAAACTAGGTGCTCCCAGAAACTCAGCGTCCTCTTTTATTTTCTGCTAAGGCGACTGAATGAAGGGTTTCCAGGGAATCACAGCAGACAGTTGTACTGACTGGGTAGTATTTAATACGATCAGGTCTTAAATAAGGAGCCATGAACATGAACATTTAAACCAAATAGATAATAAATAATCATTAAGTTATAAAGTACATATTTCATATTAAAACTGAATTCTCAGATGCAGATGTAAGTACAACAGAGCAGTAATACAAAACAATAATGCTACAGTTCTATACAAGTGTCCAGAGACGACACTGTCGGCTAAGGGGGTAGAGGTCATGTCTCATTTCCCTGAACGCCCATGCCTACAGCAACATTGTCTCCTTTCTCTTTTTCTTTCCTCCTCCTTTCCTGTTTTTTTTTTTGAACATTTCCCTCATTCTTACAGTGAGTGTTGCTACAATGCTCTTGAAATATGTCGAGCAACTGGATGTCAGATTCAGTAGAGAGTTTTACTCAGAAGTATGGCCAGATGTTTCTGGAAGAGTACCCAGAACTTTAGTGGCTCATAGACACACAAAGCTCTAAAAAAAGGCAGAATAGACTATCAACACCTCATTCTACTGATAAGGAAATGCAAACCCCCCAATTTAGGAAGTGGCGCAGCCAGCACAATTTCAGGTCCCCTGTGTCACCGTCCGTAGGTGAACAGTGACACCGCTAAGTCTCGAGCACAGAGCCATGGGGGTGGGGCTGTAAGGTCTCACTTCTTCATCTCGTCCATCCCAGCGCTTTGCCTCTTTTGGGTGCTGCAAGGGTCTCTACCCGAATCTTCAAACTGAAGTTAGCGAAGGCTCGCAGCCGACACCCCAACAGACTATCTTTACTTTTAAGGCAGAATCTCCGATCAAAAGGATTAGAACAGAGATTTTTAACAGTACACACACCAAAATAAATATATTATTTTAAATATAAAATCGCAGTGTCAAAGAAGTCAACAACTAGAAACCCAGAAACAAACAAACAGAAAAGACCCCACCTTTCCCAAGTCAGCTCCGTGCCTGCTTTTGACCTTTGTGCCCATGCTGGCCGGGCACCCTGGACACCGAGGCAGGCTTTACATGTGTGGCGTCATTGGGCACTATTTACACAGTTCCTTGGTAATAGCGTTTAAACAGTTTTAAAGTGGATACCCTATTTCCGACGATAAAACATTTCATTGAGATTTGATGCCGTACTTGATTTCTAACATACTTTTTAGAGCTATAAATTAGTCTGTGCTTACTGTGAAAATACTTTTAAGTAGATAACTTTTCTTCTCAGCGCATAAAGCGTTTCCCACCCAACAACCTCCTGCGCACTCACAGCCATTTTAATGAGAGACTCTCAAATAGCTTATAACATTCTCGTGAGAATTTTATTTTTCTAGAGTTTTTAACTTCATATTTAAATAAACTGCTGGAGGTGATGTGAAGTGGCAGTTAGAGCAGGTTGCTTGTTCTTACTACCCATGTTGATGCAAAAGTCTGTTTTCTATTAGGCCAGAGGTCCTGGCCTCTCACTTTGTCTTCTGATTTTGATTTTCTGTGTTTGACTGAACTTGCCTTATGCCAAGCATACAAACATAAGTTGTCATTTTAAAAGAGGAAAGAAAAAAAAAAAGAGAAGGAAGGAAACAGACATCTGGAGTTGTCAGCTCTCTCCCATGCAGTTGTTGTAACGAGTCGAGAAGAAAGCTACAGGACTTTTTAAAAGCTCTGCTGGGTTCCAGAAGACCACCTGACAGGTGTCCCCTCTGTAAGTTTCAATTGCCACTTCCACAAGCATAAAGTTTTAGCTTATAAGCGGACTTGAGTTGGGGAAGGTACTGTTAAACACTTAAAGAAAACAAAGACCAAGAGTCTATTCCATAAATACATTCATACGTACACTACTTAAATACTTGCTAAATCCCGATAAAGAAGTAAGACCTTTTTTGTAGCCATCTGGTAAAGCTATCCCCCTGGTACATAAATAAATTAAATATTTATATGTTAGATATTCTGAGATAAAAAGTAAACTCTTCAGATACACATTTTTAAACATTCAGTTTTCATTTTCTTAAAAGAATAAAGCCTTCAACTTTCCATTTTGACTTTATGCCTCTATATTTTTCAGCTTGAATGAAGGTATATAACTTTTTAAAGTTATGATTATGAGACCTCATTCTTGCAGTAATCAAGATCAAAGTTAATATAAGATCAATAAATTCTCAAACTGTATTTTTACCTGAAAATTTTAAGCTTTTCCTCCAACCAAGAAATGTCATAGTTGGGCAGTAAAATAAAGTAAAAACTTTAGAAGTCGTAGAAATCCATAATGTAGGAAATCAGACTCTAATTTAGTAGAAAGTTTTTTCGAGTTGACCAAACACAGAGCATGTGAATTAAACTGAAGTACTGCATAGTAATTTGGGGAAGTAATCCTGACTTAGAACACTTTTCTGAGATTTTCCCCCATCACTAATATATTGTATTCTTCCATTCGGAATACCCAGAGGTGAGTTTCACTGCTGTGTTAGAGTGTGTAACATAGTGTCCAGCTTCAAGGCAGGTCCTCAGGAACCTTCATAGTTCACGTGTTCTAGGAGAGATGCTGATGGATCATCTATGGAGAGAGCATACCATGAGTAACCGAAACAGATGCAGTATGGATGGAGACGAGGTAGAAAATCAAATACAATTTAAATTCGATACCTTTTGGATGAGCGATTTCAGTCTTTCTAGGAATTCCTTGGGTGGCTTTTTCTCATAAGAATCACATGAAGGGCATGTCTAGAAATCAATGCAAAAGTAACAGTCTTTAAAATGTTTTTCCTGTTGAATAAAATGTTCATTTAAAATTTATTGTTTTCCAATAAGAGACATAAAGCATGTTCACTGAAAAAATTTGAGAAGCGCATAAAATTGTTCAGAAAATAAAAATGGGGAGATTCACGTGTAACCTCATTCTCAGAGACCACTGCAATGTTTCAGCGTATGTTTTCCTGGTGATTTTTCACATTTGTATTATTTACACTAGTTGGTAATTTGCTTTTTTTTTTTTTAACACTTAACATATTCCAAGCATTTCCTACATATTAAATATTCTTCAAGAATGTAACACACAGTGGTTGCTTTGTATTCCAAATAGAACTGAATTATTACTATTTCGAGGCACATAGATTGCTTCTAACTTTTCACCGTTTTATACAGTGCTTCAAAAAACTGAATAGTTTTTCATATACGTCTTTGTTTATTTTACTTGATAAATTTCTAAAAGTAGAATCACTAAATTAAAGGGATGACAATTTTAAGGCTTTTGATGTACATTGAAAAAAATTTTACCTCTATTTACATAGAGCATTCTTACCATTGTTGGGTATAACAGTTTTTAATTGGGAAAAATAGGATTTTTTTTGTTTTAATTTCTATTTATTTGATTATAGGGAGAGTGAACAATTTTTCATATGTGTATTGCCCACCCATATATACATAAACATATATATATTAATTTCATGGTTTATGTTTTTATCCTTATTTCTCTTAAGAGGCCAGACACCAGGCCATGGCTTGGTATTCAGCATCTCTAATGCCAGTCTGATGTTGTGATGAGTGCATTTGACTGACAGGTGGAAGATATGAATCCTCGTTCTCGTTCTGGCTCTTACTGTTAGTGGGGCTCGGGACAAGTCACTTAAGCTCTTTGGTCTCACTTTCCCATCTGTCAGATGAAGGGCCTAACGGGACAGTTCTGAGCTCAGTGCCACACTGCCATTTCTGGAGTCTGTGATATTGGCTCTGCAAGACACACCCAGCTCCCTTCTTTCTGAGGAAAGTTTGAGAGGGGTGCTTTTCACATTACAACCTGGCCAAGAAATCAAAAGGAATAAAAATAATTTTGACAATGTAATTAAGATTTCACTTGAATCACATGTGAAATTCCTTGGAGGAGAGAGAACTGATAAAAAAAAAAAATTAGAGTAATTTATCTTATGTGTTTATCCACTGGTTTTGATTAATTGCTCATGACAGTGTGAGCATGGCTCCTGCATTGGCAAAAGAAGAGATATACAAGAGGGTCTCGGGGCCCCCCAAATTAGGGACAATTGAAATTCCCCAGCCAAATAATAGGCTCTATCTATTTAAACGTAGTGCCGACTCTGCAATTGCACAGGACAGTGATGTATTTTAAGAGAGGAAGGCCAGGTTCTAGATTTATCTTGGTCTCTTACAGGCTATCTCTTTTCTTGTAGGAAAACCAGGATCTAGCTTCTGTCGATAAGAACACAAGTTGTATGTGACCAAAACATTCTTAGCTCCTAAGTTGCAATTGTCTTTTCTGCCTAGTGACTCCCTCGCTTTGGGGAGCTGTATGAACTTACTCCAGCTGTCAGATTGTCAGCAAATTCCAGGTAGGGTTCTGGGCACTTCAAGTCTGTGGACTTTGAAGAGCTGACTTCGTGTCTGAAAACAGCACCGTATATTAGGTGTAACAGGAAGAAAGGCACTGAGCCTCTGGCTACATGAAGAGTGGGCTGGGTATAGTTAACCAGTGCAAATAAAATAGACAGCAGATAACAGTCTTACTAGTCTCTGTTTCTGTCTTCTCCCTGAATTTACGGGAGGGAGTTTCCTCATCAGCTGCTTAGTCAGCACGTTGATGGTCTTCTCGTTGTCTCCCGCATTTGCTGGCTTCAGCTGGACCTTCTGAAAACACGAGAAAGCCGACCGCTCACAGTGTCTCTGAAAGAGAGAAAATTAGTGTATATGTTAACAAGAGTTATTCCGAAAGTAAAAATGACCTGCCCGGTCCTCTTTTTCAACTTCTAGCATGGTGTCCTGGGTCACATTCGCTTCCGCAGACTAGCCAGGAATGACTTCATGTGCTCCTTGGCTTCGGGCTAGAGAGGAGGCTCCCGCAGTGTACCCGCGCCCTGTGGGGAACCTTCTGGTTCTCCATCTCAGTGCCGTGCTGAGAGCGGGGTGGTGTGCAGGGCCTTCGTGTTTTGTGAGTAAGGGAGGCTTAGTTTGGTTTAAGACACACTTTCTGAATTACGAGGCTCTAAAAGTTGCACAGTGACTGGTTGCAGCTTGGGGTGAGTTACACTGTAATCTGACTAAGAATCTGTTTCATTCATTTTTTGTTTTTCTTTACAATGCACGTAAGAATATTTAACAGCAGCATCTTAGCCTGGCATAGCGTCTTGTTGTCAGCGAACGCCCAGGAAATACTTGTGGAACTGACAAGTGAAGTGAGTGAGTTGAAGCCCCTCCTTTGAGGGAAGGAAGTGGGCACCGGCCTCCAATGGCGCAGTCCTCATCTCAGAGTCAGGCCCCTGCCTTAGACCACCCACGGCTTCTCTAAAGGCTGTTCACACTCTCGGGTCAGGTCGGGTGGGATTCTGCCTGCATCAAGTGGTCAAGGAACAGAATTCGAGACTTGCCCAGCCAATGGGAGGGAAGACAGTGACTTAGACAGTAAGAGAATAAGTAAATAAGAGCCTCACAGAATGGAGAAGTGGACAGAACAAGGACCAAAAATGTGTCTCTTGGTTTAGTCAAATTACTGCTGACTAGCAAATAAGTCAAAATCTTTGAAATCGAACTGAAAATGAAATGGACTTTATCGGAGGAACAAAGTTTATACTAACTTGTTGGCAACATTTTAATGCCAATCTAAGAACTCGTATCCCAGTTACTTCTTTCTTTCAGCAAGTGCGTGTATATGGTGCTCTTCCACCCCCTCCCAAAGCTGCCACATCTTCCTTTCACTAATGTGTATGGAAGCCACGGGCAAATAATCAGAGACCTCAGCCTCTCTCGGATCCTGCAAGGGCCGTCCCATGCACAGCGGTATTACCTGAGTCTTCTCATGGACAGTCAGCTGAAAATAGCATCTGGCCTGCTTTGCATTTTCCAACCCATATGCCTACCCTATATGCATGTTGATTAATACCATGCATCTGTAAGACACAGCGGCCTCGGCTTGCTTTGCATACACAGCCACAAGCCGAGAACCAGCTCATCTGGTTTCCTCGTGTCACAGCAGCTTGCCTCTCACAAGGACAAGACAGTGTCCTTTCCGTACGTTTGCCAAAATGCTTATTTAATAGAATCTATTTATAAATGTTAATTATAGCACTTTTTTTTCCTTGAAAACCACATGTTCATGTTTGTTGAAGTTTTTTCTTCTCTCTTCTTTTTGACCACAACCGGCTTAACTTACTGGAAAAAATAATATTCATATTTAAAGAGGTAAATTTTCCAGCTGAAACTGAAAACACTAACTGCTTCATCCGTGCTGATATGAGAAACCAGCATTTCTCACAGAGGCCCATTTTGCTGAGTTAACATTTACATGTATGTGTTGAAAGAAAATTAGGTTCCGTAGAATTAGCTACCGAACCAGCTCCCTGGAGGCAGTATTGCCAGGGTGGTCAAGACCAGTGACGATGGATTTCACCCCCAAAAAGGCACCTGGTGCTCACACTGCCGGGCCGGGCTCTCTCTCCTGCCTGTCCTGTCCCAGGAGCCAGCAGCGGTCTGTTGCGTGCTTTCTGCAAGCGGCGGAGCCATCCGTGGCAGCGTGCGTCCGGGACGCGTAGCTGCTGGATTTGGCTGCAGGTGCGCATCGAAGGCGAGGGGCGGAGGCGGGGCCGCTCGCTCCCCGCAGCAGGCTGCGCCCAGAGGGGAGCGCGTGGGTTAACCCCGGTCCAGGTAGCTGCAGGTGCCCCGACACTTGTGCGGTCGACCAGGTGACCCCAAGTTCATGTGTAGCTACCGTCTGAGAGCATGAGCAAGGCTTTCCTGTGCCGTGCTTGGCGCCAGCAGACTCTGATGGTGAAGCTTCGTTCCCCTTGTCCTTTAGCACATGGAAACACGGGGACGTACCTGTCCCACCTTAGTGTGCAGAACTGGGGGAGCAGTCAGGGAGTCAAAAGCAAGAGTAACAAACCACTCCCTTCTTCGGTTAGTCAAGCCCGGCTTTTGCAAGGAGGCACACGAGACTTTGCTGTTTTGCAATTGAATATTTGAAAATATATGCCTCCTTATAGCTTATTTTTAACCTACTTCCTTCCCCCTACATACTCCTTCCCCACCAGAGAAAGCCCTGTATGAGCACATTTGCTAATTAAGCAAAAGGACCTCTGTCCCACACACTACCTACGGTTAAGTCCAGGTTTCTCATCAGTGGCACTATTGATATGGTGAGCTGGGTAATTCTTTGTTGTCAGACTGTCCTGTGCATTCTAGAATGTTTAGTAGCATCCCTGGCCTCTATCTACCAGATACCAATAGAAACTACCGCCCCCCCCACCCCCGACCGCACACACATATACAACTGTGAACACCACAAGTTTCTCCAGGCACTGAGAGTTGTTCTGGCAGCAGGAATTTGAGGGGAGAGTTGAAATCACCACCGGTTTGGGACCCCCAGTTATATGATTACAAAGAGAAAGAGAGATGCCTACCGAGGCCAGTTAGAGGCCTTAGATAATCACTACATATCAGCTTGTATGTGCAAAATTTAAATGAATTTCTTTTCATTAAAATTTTTAGCCTTTTTGAGACTCTTATAAGCCCTGCTTTGATGCTAGCCCTGAAGAACTTGAAACAACATGACCGTGGCCTTGAACTATTTCCTTCTTTCCTGAGTTTGCCAGCCAACATAGCTTAAAGACCTTAGTTACACCATTACCAACTGGGATCACAGCCAGAACTGCTTGATCCCATTATCAGATGGCCACAGTGTCACTGAAACAAAATCCTCATGTTATGATGTAAGATAAAAAATATCTCTTTAACGAAGTGTATAAAGCAAGTACCCACTAGGTCAGCTCAAGCTAGAAATTAGGGTATCTTTCTTATTTCTTATTTTGCAAGATACAGACTGCGGCACAAAAACTTAGAGTTAGAGAAAGAACTCTAACCACAGCAGTTAAACAAAATACATGAGATGCCGAAAAGTCTATGTTTTGATAATTAGGACATTGATTTAGAAATATTCTTACTTATTGGAAAAGTCTTTCCAATAAACTGAACGTGCTACTTTCATTTTAGATGTTGCTTGTTAGAACAGGGCCTAGTAAATGAGAGTGGTTAGGTTCAGAGCTAGAGAGTGAATTTTAGAGAAAAGCAATAGTTGTGACTCATTCACTTTCTAAACTTTTACACACAGTCATTTACGATAATTGTTTTCTTTGCAATGTATCTCCATAAGTCTCCCTTTCGTGGTGCCCTGATTACTGGTAGCACTTTTACAGTTATTCTGACTTACACAGTGAGAGGCCGCTGGCAGTGAAAACGCTCCCCACTGGCCTTTGCACTCTCAGAGTGCCAAACCTGAAGACTAGGTCAAAGTCAGTAAGGAAAAGAGCAGCACACAGCACTCTTGGATGCTAGACCTCGTCTTTCAGGGACCGAAGGCATTTAAATGGCTTAAGAAATGAGATGAGTTGTTGAAAATGGTCCTTTCACAAGACCTCACCGAAGGCCAAAGAGAAGATTCGCTGAGGCCAAGGTATGCAAGAATGACATTCTGCAGGACGCCTTCCTCCCCACGCTGCGGCTCCTCCAGGCTGTCCTGTGATCTGCTCTTTCTTCCTTTCCTTCCTTCCTTCCTTCCTTCCTTCCTTCCTTCCTTCCTTCCTTCCTTCCTTCCTTCCTTCCTTCCTTCCTTCCTTTATCTCTCTCTCTCTCCTTCCTTTCTTTCTTTTTCTTTCTTATTATTAAAAGGTGAATTCTGTTTCTTATGATATATGTCTATATTTCTTAGATATGTTTTATAAAGAAGGCTCAAGACTTTCATGCACAAGGATTCTTAAAATATAATTGCTCGTTCAGAAACTGATCATAGTATAGATTTTACTTTCTACTTCTGTTATTCTGTCTCAACAGTGCTAATTGGGAGTACTCAGATATTTGGAGATAAAAATATATTTTGTAAGATATGTAGTGTTTTATTGGTTGGCTTGTTGGTAAATTAATGAATATTTGACCAAAATAGAAAGAACTGTTTTACCAATTATTACTCCTCCAAATTCACTGAAATTAAGTATATTCCTAAATAATCATGTTAATGCCTTTCTTAATTGGATTTAAAAACTTATATCAGATATAGATTCACAAATAAATTCAACTGGTCTTACCTTTACACCTTCTGGAGCTGGTAGAAGTTCAGGTTCCTAGAGCAAAAGAAAATTCGTTCTGAGTTATTTTTATAAGTCAAAAAGCTCTTTTTATATTAATTGAAGAATATTATTTAAATTTTGTTGTCACAAGTATGGCCTTACCAAGTCATTCACATAATTCTTCAGCTGCTCAACAATATCTATAAGTTGACGCATTCTAGTCAAGAGGCGATCTTGCCCTTGGAGGCTTGACTTATGGGCCACTGTCCCCGAGAAGATGACCATCAGGTAGATGATTATCCTCTGCATGGTGCCAGGACTGGATCTCGTGGGTGCCAATGGAGCAAGACCTTGGTCTCAGTTTTCACTTCAGTTTGTGACCAGGTCGTCAGTAACGCTACCTATTTATTCATCCTTCAGGGAGAGGTAGAGCCCTCCCATCGCAGCCTGGAAACCTTTGTGAAGTGGATGAATGTGAGTAACGCTTTTTCTTTTCCACTGGCTAGGTGTACGTGTGTGTGCTGCTGCGTGGGGGCAGGGATCGATGGAGTCACCGAAATGTGCTCCATCTGCACCTTAGACAGGAAAAAGAGAGAAACGGGTGAATTCCAACTTTCAGCATGAATCAAAGCGTGTGCATGGTAAACAGTAGGTACTACAAGATCTGAAAGAAGTAAACAAAAACACTTTGATCTCCCTGCATCTTACCTGTTCCCCTGACAGTCATAAGGCACTTCGATAATGAGTAAAACGGCCGCGGGCGCCTTTGTGCAGGACTTTTTCTTATCGTGACAGCTATGCCTTTGACTGAAACCGTCCCATATTCCATCAGAAAGGTAGGAGGAGAGCTACCTTTTAGGAAATTTTAAAGATCAGGGGTATTTTCCAAATTAGCAAGAATATTTTAGGTTCTTAATCAGGTTAAAGGGTTTAAAGTAGAATCTGCTTCCAACTCCTCCCCCAAAGCATCTTTAAATAACCTTAACTTTGGTCCCTAACAGTTTATTTAACAGTCTGATTTCCACACAGAATGTGTGGTTCTCAGGGACTCTGCAGAAATTCATGCCACCCCCGGTCAAGATTTCACTCTGCCTCCATTAGAAGAGACACTCTTTAATGTCGGTCTCTGCTATAGGATGCTTCAATTAAATGGCTGCAAAGCACTGATGCCTGTCCAAATCAAAAACTCTTTTTCAAACAGCAAGATTAAAAATACCCATAAATGATGCTTTTTCCCTTCGTGCAGTGTTACTTATTTCTGTCAGGTGTACTTCCCCCTGGGGATGGAGACCACAGTGCTAACTCTGACAGGCAGAAGTCGATAAGCACACCCAGAAGTGGTTTGATCGTCCTCCTTCCCGCTTCTGTCCTGGCTGCTCGCTCCTTGCCGCTTCGATAAAGTTGAATAGAATCTTCTAGCCACAGTCAGTTAGGTCTTACAGATAAAACTCTTACTCTAGATTTTATTTATTCCTTTATTTCATTACCTGCGCACAGCTATACTTTGTTCTAGAATGTTATGTAGCTGAGATAAATTGTAGTCTGGACTTGATTGGCTCTGAAGTTTGACTATGATCTTTTTATCATAGAATATCTATTCAAAAGTATTCAGGTTTGGTCTTCCAGAGCAAATAAGACTTCTTACTCTATGACCAAGAAATCTTCGCTATAAACATTAAATTCTGTAGGGGAGGGTTCTGTGTGAACCTGTGAACTGTGTAGGGACTGGGGGTTGCCGCTTGGCACCTCAACATTGCCTGTGTCGTCTTTCTGCAAGCATTCCTTATCTGCCTAAAGAGATGTGAGTCTCCTCGAAGACACTAACCACAGTGGTTAAGAGCTCAATTTCTAAATCAGAGTGCTCAAGTTCAAATTCAGGCTCTGACAAGTAATAGCATATATGACCTTGGCTATGTTCTTGCAACAGGAAAATAAGTGTAGAGTCTAATCACAGGGTCATGGTGAGGCTTAAACAGACATCTCGAGCGAAGGGGCTGAAGTACATAGGACATGCTATGGTCCCAGGAGGCGTGTGCCGATCGTGGACGAGGTGGGGCGGGGAGTCTGCAGGAGCCTGGACAGGCCAAACGGATCCGGCTGAGGGCCTTCGGCCGGAACACACGGCTGTGGCCTGGCTGCTTGTAAAAGATCGAAAATCTTTGGTCTCACTGAGAGAGAAGCACCCCGCCCCACCCCGCCCCACCGCCCCACCGCCCCACCAGCCCTCTACAGCTGCCAGCCATCTCTGGGGGCCTGCTCCAGCACTGGGACCGGAGGTCCTTCTGAGAGTCAGAGCCCCTGCCTTAGGTGGCACATCAGTTGTTAAGCATTTTGAATATCTCCTCATCCTAATTCCTGGAACTTCTGAATAAGTTGCCTTCACAGGTCGCAAAGGGGACTTTGCAGCTGAGATTAAGTTCAAGATCTTGAGATGGGAGAGGATCCTGGTTTTTCCAGGAGGGCCCAGTGTCCTCACCAGAGGAAGGCAGGAATGTCAGTCGAGACGCTTGTATGACAGAAGCAGGGGGCAGAGTGCTGTGGAGCCAGGAGGCCAGGAATGCAGGCACCTTCTAGAAGCTGGGAAAGACAAGGAACAGATTTGTCCCTAGAATCCCTCTAGAATGAATGCAGCCTTGCCAACACCTAGAGTTTGGCCCCATAAAACTTATTTTGGACTCCTGACCTCCAGAACTGTAGAATAGTAAATTTGTGTTGTTTTAAGCCACTGAATTTATGATAATCTGTTACAGCAGCAATAGGAAAGTAATCCACCTAGATATGGAATTTTTACTCTTGAAAAAAGGTGAGAAAGAGAGGAAGCGTGGGTGATAGGGAGAGAGCCAGTAAAGGCTGGAATGTTGTTTGCTGGGCTTTGAGCGGGAAGGTGGGGGCCAGGTGGAGGGGACAAGGCATCCTGAAGGAGGGAGGGGAGTAAGATTAGTGTAGCTGCCACATGCTGAGCGACATTATCGATAAAATGTCTGGTGAGGCCTTTCTAAGAAGTCTGCTGTGTGTTGGTGAGGGCGTCTTCCTGGAGCTCAGGATTGACAGTGTTTTTCAAAGTTGTAGAGCCCAATTTGCATTTCACTTGAATTTATCGCTATGCTGATGGACTTTAGGGCAGGAATAAGGGGGCTCAGATTATTTGAATTATGTATTCTCTGCTTAGAAATACTAATCTTATTGCTACCTTCACAGCGTCATTTCATTGGAGTCTTGCTGGCTTTTTACTCTTTAAATTGTGATCATTTTTATTATCTATAGTCAGTCAGTCCCGCTATAACACTTGTATTGAAAGTGAGAATTTATTCTAACATGATAAGCATAGCATCGAACAGTTTGAGTACGACAAGAATTTTGAGTTTGCTTATGTGCAGGAAACACTAGGCGAATGCGGAAAATGACAGCAGCTGAACTGAGCCGTGGAGGAGCGCGCAAAACGCACGCGCACCTCAGACACGCACGTAACCATGTGTGCGATGGCCCGCAGCCGTCCACGTCTGCTGGTGCCACTTCCCATCACGGGGACCCTCACTTGCCGTTTCTCAGTAGCTTACAAGCCGCAGCCCTTCTAGTGTTCACCTCCCTGAGCAAACCTCAGGTCTTTTTCTAGATAACGTGTCATGGTTCTATAGTATTTATGTATTTCGTAACCATTTAACATGTGTAAAACAGTCTTTTTTATTAGGTTCCTATCATCTTTTTATGTGTCACTGACAGAGTTTTTTTGTTTGTTTGTTTTACGCCTACAGCACCTGGTCTTCCTAGGCGGTCTCCCATCCAAGTACTAACCAGGCCCCACCCTGCTTAGCTTCCGAGATAGACGAGATCGGGCGTGTTCGGGGTGGCGTGGCCGAAAGCACTGGCAAAGTTTTTGAGTGTGGTGCCCACCCCCTTTTCCTGTAAGCTGTGCGGTGGTTATTGTGCGGTTTTGGACAGCGCCGCGATTGTTAGAAAGCGGGTCACATTAGGACGGAACCGCCTGACTTTCCTCTGAAGTGGCCACGCTCAAGCCCCGATGGCGCCTAGCGATATGCAGGAAAAGAGCGAGAGAAAGAGAAAGGGCTCATTCTTAAAGAGGGAGAGGAAAGGGGGCGGCGGCATGAGGGAGCGGGAAGGGAAGCAAACTATCTTATTTGTACACGTGGCCCATCTGAGCTCAGAAGTTTATAAGCCCTGTGACCCTCACTTCTTCAGCACGTGTGCACCCCCGTGCGTGTGACGGGAACCCCGGGCTGTGCACAGGGGAAGCCAAGGGGCGGCAGTCTGGCCAGAAGGCACACGCGTGGAGCAGGCTCGCCGCCCTCCCTTCGCCCCGTGTGAAGTGGTACCTGGGGGCGAGGCAGTGGGTTCTGCCAGGTGCCTTCTGTGCCATAACCCAGGTCATCACCATCAAAGTGGGAAACTTCAGTCACCTCCCCCAGGGCATTCGCGGACATATTTCAAGGAGTTTCTCTGATGTACTGCACTTCTAGACCACGTGGTCAGGGCAAGGAGGAGCCCAGGAACTGAGGGACAGTCCGGCCAGGGCAAGCAGGCCCAGGGTGACCGGCTGGGGCGAGCGGGCTGCTGGGGAGTGGGGTGAAGGGAGCAGGGAGTCGATGTGTGAACGAGAACGCTGCTCTTTGCGGGCGTGCATGGAGAAGGCTGCGCAGGCTCTGAAGCCGTGCTGGGTGCCTGTGCCTAGCTCCCCTGGCCTGTCCTCACAGCTCATCCTTGGCCGCTGTGTGTCACCAACTCCATTTCCGCTTTCACCTGCCCTGGCCCCTCATGGGTGGAAGTAGATGCTGTGTGTGGCAAACTGGGCAGAAGGGCCTCCAGTGTCTAGAGCAATATCGGGTTATTTTAACACACGCCACTCCGACATACCAAAGATATTCAGAAGGGTGGCTTGATTCGAGGCAACCGTGACACACATCAGTGAGGCTAGAGGTCAGATGTCCTTCATTCCATGACATACAGGATGGAGAAAAAGGATGGGAAGACTCATAGTGTTCAACCCAGTTGCACCCTGACCCCATACCACGAGACGGGACGAGTTCCAGCAGCCTCTCCCAGCCTCCTGTCCAATGTCGATGATCGAAGAGATCCTGTTCTCTCTGGACTCCAAGCCTGCACCTGCTTCATTCCCCGGGGTGACGGGCGGCCATAGACATCACCAGTCCTGGCCCCATCATGTGGCCAAAAAATCAAGAGGCACAGCACTGACCTTTGCTGTGTCCTGGGGCGTCTCCCGAGTCACTGTTAAGAGGCACCTCCTCCCCGTGTCCTCTCGGGAAGGCTCCCGAGAGAGGCGTCCGCAGGCCGAACACGCCTCATTCTGGACAGCTATTTCTGCTTCTAGGGATGAGAATCATTTTTGGAAAATTACTACTTTTCATCATTGTATATAAGAAGGTAATACATAGGTGTCATAGAAGAAATAATTCAGAGTACGTATAATTGTATAAAGTAAGAAGCAAAATGTAAAATCACTCCCTTCCTTCCCTAATTTTCACTCTTGATAATTTACTAGGTGTCATTCTAGATTCTTTTCCTGTGTACATAGAATAACATAGAGGAATAGATAGGGTTATATAGATATTGAAGAAAGTAAGATTATATACAGAGAAAGATATAGAAAAAGAGACAGAAATACAAATATAGAAAAATGTGGGGGTTTTTTTACATAAAGATTTGACCTTGCCACACATATTCTGCAGCTTTCCTTTTTCACTGGACAGTGTGCTGGGGACAGCAGTGGGCACAGCATTCACATGGGGCAGGGGGGCTACTGCATCAACTAGTGAGACTGACACCCCGCCACAGGCTGCCCCAAAGTTCATCCATTCACAGCCCCCTGAGAGACGGTGTGATGGTTTCTCGCTTTTCGTCTCCTGCAAATAATGCCGCAGCGCAGCCCTTAAACATCTTCATCTGTAAGCACGTGTGAAACGTGTTCCTTTGTGATACATAGTCCACATTTTACCTCCTAAATGGAAAGGTTATCTCCTCTTAAAAATTTGATGGAAACTGCCAAATTGCCCTTCAACGTGTCATACCAGTTACGTTCCCATCAAGTTTTCTTTCCTCCTCCACCCTCATAAATACGTTATATTACGAATATTTTAAATTTTCGCCAATATGCTAAGGCAAAAGTAGTGTTTTATCCCCTTGGTCTTGGCTTGATCAGCAGTTGCATTTGCACGTCCTCACGTCTTCCTCACCGGTGTACTTTTCTGCGAACGGGGTCGTCCGTGTGCATGCTCCTCGAGCACCTTCCGGTCGTCTCTTACTTGTAGGGGATTTGTCTATTAACAATGTGTGAAACACACTGATATTATTTTCTCTGTGGTGCCTTTTGCCGTACAGAGATTTTAATTTTTTATGTTATTGGATCTGAGATTTAATTTTTTTATGTTATTATATGTTTTATGGCATGAACTTCCGGTTAATATCAAAAAAAAATGTTTCACCTTCCATAAGAATAAATGGTAGAAATTGATTTAGTATTCCTCTTTCTTGAGGAATTCTAGTGCTAAGGGTAACTGAGTTCGGGAGAGCTTCTAATGAATTTGCATTTATTCGTCACAGGACCAGCTGCACGCTGTTTGAAAAATAACATGCACACGGTTGAGCATGGCGTGGTCACTGCCCCTCCCGTCAGTGGATTCATGAGCCCCCTGAACAGCAGTGCTCAGAACAAAGTCACACGTGACGTAGAATTGTTATACACACGTGAAACCGACCATACCGCACTCAGGGTGGCAAGGCACTGCAGGCTCCTGAAATGGCGCCCGAGCCATCAGTCTTTGGTTGTGTTTGCTACAGCTGTAGGGCTGGCTATTTTACTTCACTCGAATTCTTTAAGTCCGGGTTCTCCGTGTGCAGTGTGCACGGTGGCTCTATAAACGAAAGCGGCCGATAGGCAAAGTGAGGGACAGGGAGACAGACTCTGTGGGACTTGCTCTGTGGGCTCCGAGGCGGCCCTGAAATCGGCCTTTGAGCTGAACAACGGTTATACCCGAGAGACACCCCTGTTGCTGGTAAAGGGTGGGATGTCTCCTTCTGGGAAAAGACCTCGGACCAATCAAAAAGTTAATAATATCAACATTAGAGCAAACGCTTATACAGCTAAGTGCTTTGTAGACATCTGTGCATTTAAAGCGACAATGTGAAAATAAGTACTACGATTTTCCCTCCTTACCTTTGAGGAAACTGAGGCACAAAAAAGTTAAGCAGCATGCTGAAGTGACCGGCGGAGCTCCCGCAGAGTCGACCCCTTCTCTCCGCAAAAGACACTGCCCCGGCATCAGCACCGCTGGGTCCCCACAGAAGAGCCTGTGCGGTCGGCGAGACCCCGTCAGGGATGACGTCACGGTGTGACCTGTCCGACACGGGGTTTGGGGTAAGGTGGGGAGTCCTTCTGTGAGTTATTCGTGGTGGTATCCAGAATGTGAAAGCGCATCGTGTCTGCGTTCACTACAGAATCAACTTATGGCCTGGGTTGGAGTATCTGATCATCTCCTATTTATTTTACCCAGTGACAACCTGGTCCAGTTTAAGAGTTGGCGATTCCTGGTGTTTTATGTCCATAAAAGAAGAGAGAAAGATGTGAATAAACTCTTACAGTCATTTGAGCCTCGAACATGTGTTACATGCTGTTGAGCCGGCTCCGACCCCGGCGACCCTGTGGATGAGTGACGTCCCCAGTGTCCCGTCCTCGGCGGCCCTGCTCAGCGCCCGTGGACTCGTGCCTCGGGCTTCTGTGATGGAGTCGGTCCATGTCGTACGCCGTCTTCCTCTTTCTCCGCTGCCTGCTGCTCTCCCAGCTCCGGTGTCTTTCCTGAAGATCCCGCCGTCTCGCGTGTGCCCGAAGGGGGACTGCTTCGGTGTTGTCATTTTTGCCTCCAGTGATTTTCAGGCTGAATTTACTCGAGGACCCACTTGTCCATCTTTCTGGCCGTCCAGAGTATCTGTTTAGGAAAACACAATGTTTCTTGAATAGCATAGGCAAAATCAATTAGGAAATCAGCCGATTGACAATTTCATGGTCGAAATGTGATTATTTATATTTAGTTAATCAATGATTGTTCATTTGCCATGTTTCCCAAGCCTTCTCATCATGAGAACATCAGGACACTCCTCTTCTGCTCCCATTAGCTCCCAGAACTTTAAAATAGACACAGAGAGAAAATCAGTACAGAGGAAGACGAAAGAAACGTGCTTACAAAGAGAGTTCACTCAAATTAAATCTTCATGGGATTAAGAGATGGGTGGTTGGTGTTTTTGGATAAGCACAGTTCAGTCATCACAGGCCAGGTTACTTGTGCCATCTGTATGTGTATTAACTGTGAGCCCTAATGACATGACAGGGATGGGGGGCCTCAGGCCCTGGACTTTTTGTTTTTGTTTTTTTTCAATTGTAGTTGACATTCAATATTATGTTATGTTAGTTTCAGATGTACAGTGTAGTGATTAGACATTTATATAATTTATGAAGCGATCTCTCAATAAATCTAGTACCCGTCTGACACCATACATAATTATTACAGTATTATTGACTATATTTCTTATGCTGTAATTTACATGCCCATCACTATTTTGTAACTACCAATTTGTACTTCTTAATCCCTTCCCCTTTTCACAGCCCCCAACCCCACTCCCATCTGGTAACCATCAATTTTCCTCTATCTATGACTTTGTTTCTGTTTTGTTTGTTCATGTGTTTTGTCCCTTAAGTTACACATATAAGTGAGATCATATGGTATTTGTCTTTCTCTGTCTGACCTGTTTCACTTAACACAATACCCTCTAGGTCTATCCATGTCACAAATGGTAAGATTTCATTTTTTTAGGGCTGAGTTATATCCCATTGTATATATGTACCACATCTTCCTTATCCAGTCATCTGTCGGTGGGCACTTAGGTTGCTTCTGCTTCTGCTCTTGACGTTTACCCAGCTCTCACAACCACCGGCCCATCAGTCACTGCTGTGTTCATAGAATCGTTTTTAATGGGGCTGGTGTTCAGGTCAACGTTTAGAATGGAGACCTTAGAAATGTAAAGATTGAGGCAGTAGAAGACGGTCAGCAGCGCTCATGGAGAACAGTGACCCTCAGCAGAGGCCACGACTCAGAAAACCCACAGACCTGGGAGAGCGCGGAGGGCCCCCCGTGCTGCCCCCTCCTCAATCTCTCTGGATCTCACTGGTCTCTCTCTGT
>NW_024348304.1:1931358-2067490 GCF_902729225.1 Pteropus medius
TTGTTTTATTAAATTGTTTCTAGTCTCTAACTATTAGTTTAAAGAAAAGCAAATTGAACAATACATTCTCTCTAAGGGGTGGAGAGCACCTTTTTTAAATGACCTTTGGTATTTGAGCTTAGGGGCTGTTTTTCCTCCTCTCATGAGCGAATGGTTCTTTTATAGAAAAGTAAACAATTCTTTTTGCCTTTTCCTAACTTGTGGAATTATAAGCCAGAGAAACTGTAAAAAAATATATATATATATATATTTGCTTAGTATCTGGTGAAAAGATAATTTGAGAATATCCTGTGTTAACTTTTCAAACTTCTTAGGAGGTCTTGTCTTAGAAAGAGCTCTCTCACCTGTGTCAGTTGCTTTCAAAACTCTCTGAGCAGCCACAACCATGAACTTCTGTGGAAACCTCCACGCAGTTAGTTCTCACTTTGCACATAATACGTACCAAACCTGAGTCTGTTACGCGTGCACGCGTGCGCGCACACACACACACACACACACACACAGCAGGTACCACTGGGGAGGAACATGGTGAACAGTTTTGTGAGTCACCAAATACTTTCATTCATTTCCCTCGTCTGCTAAGTTTTCTGTGGAAGAGAATGTCTTTGGGTAGCTGTGTGTTTCTCATAAACTCATAACTGACACAATAATAGTTGATTAAACTGAAGGTATATTCGGCGGAGGTGTCCCAAGGGGGATCTCGGATGGCTTTGGTTAAAGGGCACTAGAGTAAGAAGTACCCGAAGGCAGAGAGCTCGGTGAGGGATGATGTTCTGTCGTCTGCGAGCACTAAATTACGTATGGGGGGTCACGAGGTGACTCGGCGGAGAGAAAGGGACAGTCTCAGTCACAGGGCACCGATTGGAAGGCGTTTGGAGACCAAAATGGAGGAAGGTGGGAAAAGTCCGTTGCAAGTGTGTCCTATGCCGTGAACGTATCAGACAAAATGCTACCAGTAAGGTGGCATTCCAGTCCGGTGAAATCTGACAGATGTTGGAGTAACTGGAAAACACCTGTAGGAGTTTTAGGAGGCTTATAATGGTAACTGTGACAATAAAGTGGCGCTGCTGCCTGTAAGGGCTCCTTGGAGGGGCTGCCCTGAGCGATGGGGAGAGGGGACAGAGCTTCGGGCCCCCCACCCTGCTCACATCAAAGGAAGTCCTCTTGCATGTGTGACACCCTGGGTCCTATATAAGGTTTTGTTTGGAAGCGAGATTTACCCGCTGGAAAAAAAGTGTTTTAAAGTGACTGATGGAGTCCCATTTACAGAGCCCAGGGTCGGGGAGCTGCCCACCGTGCCCCTATCCAGCCACCGATGAGGCCACATGGGGCCTGCAGGGGGCTGGCGAGCCCGTGCCCATGCTGTGGCCCCAGGGCTGCTGATAGATACGACAGCCAACTTCGCAGGGCACTTCCTATGTGCCAGGCGTTATTCTGAGTTTTGTCCTCATTTTACCTTTTAGTTATTACTGTACTTAATCGATTCTTGGACAGCATTTTCATATATTAATATCTCAGAAGCCAGGCCGCGTCATATAATCAATGGCAACTTAAATTCAGAGAAGTGCAGTAGGCCACCAAATCCTCACACTTGTCAAGTAACTACTCTTCTCATCCATTTTAGAGATTTGAGAGCTAAGGCACAGAGAGTTGAAGAAACTTGCCCAAGGTGGCACCTGTACATGGTGACGTGCTGGCCACTGCTACAATACCAAAGGTTGCTGTCGACTAGGTAACAAGATGGCCTGCGGTGACTTCTGTTAGTGCTGGGAATAAATGATTTGATGTGGGAACCCCGCAGAAGGCGGCAATAAATCACTGCCATAATATGAAATTCTGTGTAACTTGTTAGGGAAAAGAGGCCTTAGACTTACATTCCTGTACATTTTCTGTCAACTCTGCCCTCTCTGACTGACTTCATTATTCACAGTAAAAATCATCAGTCATCAAAAGATGACAAGAAAGTTTTTGCTTGCAAAGGATAAAATTCGTGTAAGTCCATGAAAACTGTTCCTTGACCCAGTAAGTGTTAGTTCTCTGCCTTTTTCAGGGGTCAAACAAGTCTTCCTTGCGGAGCATACTTGAAATGTGTCACAGTGTGGCCGCCTCCGAGGTGAAATGTTGTTTGCTAAATAGAAGTGTAAGCATTGAGGAGTATTGTGCTTAGAGCCTGGACAGTCCTGTTTGATCACTAAACAGATGTGTAGAATATAAATCAATTTTCCTGATGCCTCGAGAAACAGGAAAGCATTTAGGCACAGGAGGATGGCCCCTAACCGGACACAGCAGGCTCCCTGGAGCACTCCAGAGCCCAGACGCAGAGGGACAGCTGTGCCAGTGCAGGACGTCCTGACTGTCAACATGAATAAGAACAAGACCCACAGGGGAGCTTGGCTTACTTCCGCTTTGTGTGTGCACGGGGTGGGGAAAATACATGGCTCCCTGTCACCTAGTGAGAGCCAATGGGCAAATGACGTGAATTTCGCAGACGTCACCTAAGAGGTCTGTGGCTTAGGAACATGCTGAGTCAATTTGCTACTTAAGAATTTACATCACCTCGATGGCGGACTTCCCCAAAAGTGGAATTCGGGGCTCGCTCACATCCCTGCCCGGGAGAGCAGGTTTCCTCCCTCTGACAGGCCGCACCCTGGGGTGGGTGTGGACCAGACCTCCTTCCTCTACCCACATTTTCCTTTACATAACAACAAAAAAAGCTTTTTCCTACAGCTTAGTCACTGGTAGATTAAATAGCATTCTGAAAATTAGGAGGCAAGGTGACAAAACTGCTTTCAAGGAATTTTTTTCTTTATCTCTTAAGTTGAGGATCCTTGAGGGCATTATTCAGCATTTACCATAAACATGTACCTGGCTGAGAGAGAAAACGACTTGCAATTTAAAACAATCAATAGGAAGCATCACAGCACCAGAAAACATTCTTCGAGCCCGTGTGTATTTGATATTCCGCAAGATGCTATCAGGTCACAGCTGGATGAAGGCACGGGCAAACAATTACACGTGTGCCTGAGAAAACGAAAGCCCGCTGGCCTTTCCGTGCGAAAATGACACTAACTGATCAGACAGATGTGCATTTGAGGTTTGTTTTTCAGTCGTACAGAGTTCTCTCCCCATAATTTCTGTAGCACATTTACTGCTGGTGATGATTTTACAGCGATTAGCAAGAGTTAAAAGTGTAGCTTTTGCTCATAAAATGGTTTTTGTCTTTGAGATCTTGTTAGTGATTAAAACCGTGGGCAAGCCCTTAGCACTATAGTGTGACCGAAGCTTCAGTAGAAGCAGCCTGGACTTGGATGAATCGGGGAGAGGCTAATAAAACACACATTAGTGTCAGAAAACAGTAAGATACGGAAGTCATGCAATACAGTGATATTTGAGTTCATCTATCTGAGGAAATTAACTGGGCGAATTATTATGGGATGAATAACTTCAGCCACTTCAACATGCTAATGAGATTCCGTTATTAGGCTTTTTGCTAGAATTCATCTTGATAATAGTGGGTTAATTCCTTGGTCACTTTTTTTCCTTTTTGGCCGGAGAACTTCAGAAAACCATCTCCTGCCACCGTGTGTTGTAAAGACCACGTGACAGTCTTGCCCGTTGCTCGGTACAATGCCTGGCACAGAAAGGCACTTAATAAACGTTTGTCACGTGAATACATGAATGGTTGATTGATGAATTGATGAATTCATTAATTGATCATTGGCACGTACTAGAAAAATAATGGGATGTAGTGGGAAACCAATCACCAGCTCCACCCTGATTCTTGCAAATAGAATGAGATTTAGTGGGTGTCAAAATGAGGGCAGACCACCCAATCTGTCGACCTAAGCAACATGAAAACAGACAACACAGGTTCTGGAAAATGGACGGTGACTTCCCTACAGTTACATCCACCCAAAAAAGTCTGCAGGTGTACCCTAGATAAGACAAACTGTTTCCGTTCATGAAGCAGAAGCATGTGTTAATTAACAAAGAAGCGGTCACTCGAGCAGAAAGCTAGGCAAATGCCTTGAGCCGTTGAAAAAAAGTTTCCTGCAGAGAAGCAATTCTTTTGATGATCACTTTAAAAAATAATTGATGTAGTTTCTTTTTCAGTAGCCGTGCTTGGTCTGCAATCCGTATCACGCAGCATTATTAGCATTTCTTCACAATAGGAGTGGTATGGAAATTAGTCAGCACAGTTGTCAGCCCCGGTTATTAGAGGCAGAGACAAGAGTGCCCTTGACGGCACTCAGTTCAGATCGCTGCCATCAGCAGAGGTGTGGGCCATGCAGGGGAGGATGTGAGACAGCGAGGGTATTGGCTGGCTCGGTTTCTGATGAAGCATTAAGATTTGTAATGCAAGCCCCCAGCTCGGCGAGGGCCCGTGGTTTCTTTTGTTCTAGAAGAGAAGTATTGTTGGAGAATAAATACGGCTCTAAACTGTCTCTGGGTTTGATTTTCATGAAAGCCTTGCTTACAGAAATAAGATGACGTCTCAGGAAAGCAGTGTGCATACTATTTTTTTATTCTCAAAGAGTGTGTAAAATCAGATTGTCTCAGTCACTTCTCATGAATGGTTTGGCGCCATGGAGCCGGTCTCCAGTTATGAATTTGCATGTCCCGTGCACTTTGGCCCCTATGTGTCTGTGCATAATGAGACCATCTTTGTTCATTCAAAATTCATTCACCCGACAGGTATTTGCTGAGCACTGGTTAGTCACACTTTCTGATGTATTTTTTTTTTTCTGTCTGTGAAGAGAAGGTGGTCCTCAGCTGTGTTTCCTGGCAGATATGGTGCTTTTGTGGAAATGACAATAAAACAGGTCCCTCTCTGGACAAAGGAATTCTTTTCAAAAGTGCCTCTTTCTTCTGAGAGGAGGAAGCCCTACCAGGGCACAGGGCTTGATGAGGGGGTGAATTCGAGGATTCAGCCCCTGCCTCCATGTGGGTGCCAGTCTTAGATGAAGCCTCACAAAGCCACTTGGGTTTGTTCAGCTTTTGGTGATTCGGAACAAGAGTGAGTAGGGTTCCTCCAGACTGTGTCAGCCGCAGAATCTCTAAACCAAAGACTCGGGTCTCAGTCGTTCATCTGCCATGTGAGGGAGTTAGGCTAGACTCCATTTATCCCCTAAAATAAATAGTTTTGGGTTATATAGCAGAGAGGTCAATAGCATGGGCTTTGGAGTCAGACTGCTCAAGTTTGAACCCTGGCTCTATGATTTAAGAGCAATTTGACCTTGGAGAATCTCTCTGAGCCTCAGTTTCTTTATTTGTAAAAGGGAGATGATGTTACGTGGTTATAGAGTAATCATGAGAATTAAATGAGATAAGGCATGCAGAGCACTCAGTGCGATATCTGGAGTAAGTGCTGAGGAATCATGAGCCGTGATGAGGGGGAGGAGGAGGAGGAGGAGGGTGTCGTCATCACTGTGAGTCTGTGTCTCCAGAAAACCAAGACGATCCCCGTCTCCTACCTAACAGTCCTAGGGGCCGTCACCACACTCACAGTCAGTAGTTTATCACGCTTGCCACGCCGCCGGTTCCAGCAGCCTCTGGGCCTCCTACCTGCAGGAAAGGCGGGCATCCATTCTGCGGCCCGCCAGCACCGCCCTCGGCCCCCCGTGCCGCGAGCGTGCCCCTGCAGACTTCTGCTCTCCTCCTCGGGGAGAGGACTCCACTGCCAGGCAGTGGTACCCAAATCACATAGTTGGTGTTTGCTGACACCTCCACATGCTCTCCAAAGCAGTCTCTGGAGAGCCTTAAGAAATAATTCCCCAAGCAGATAATTCTTCAAGCACCTAAACACAGTGTATTAGTTACTAGTGCTGTGTAACCAGTAGCCCCAAAACACAACAGCCCCAAACAACCATCATTTATTATTTCTCATGAGTTTATGGGTGGCTTAATAGCTCCGGTGATCTGGGGTAGGCTTGACTGACCTTGGTGGGGCTCACGCACGTGTCTGTGGTCAGCCGAGCCCTCCTCACATGACTCTCCCGTCCCTCCAGCCTAGGTCCATTCCGATGGCGGTGGCAGGGATCCAAGAGGGAGAGTAGAAACTGCATGTCTTTTTCAGGTCTTTGCTTGTGTTAAGTTTACTACTATCTCATTAGCCAAAGCAGGTCACATGGCCAGGCCCAGAGTCAGCACGCAAGGGTGATGGGGAGGGGGAGGTGCGCAAGATCAGGGCCATTATGGCAATCTACCACATGCAGTGTTAATTTTAAAGATGACCAGCTTATAAATTCATCTAGTAGTCAGCTTTATTGTTTTAATGTTCATATACATAATTTGTTGTTTTAGAAATGAGTTAGCAAAGTCCTTCTCAAGTAGATAAAAAATTAAAAGGTAGGGTGAACGGAGGGCAGACTGAAGTGTGCCGCCACGTCATGCCAGAGGACGCCACCGAGACAGGACGGGAGGCCGAGCACCCCTTTCGTGCCGGCCGTCTGGCCTGGCTGCCGGGGAGCCGACCCACAGAGGGCAGGGGGCACCCATCGAAGAGCTGGTCCTAGCGGCTTGCAAAACCACAGCTAGCGTGCCCTGCAGGCCCTCCAGGGTGTAAGTTGTCTATAGAGTTCTCACGTGGACCCTGGCTTCAGGATCCACAAGAGTATTCTCAAAATTGGCAGCCGTGTCTTCTAATTTCGTTTACGTCTGGTTTAACATTTTCGTAGGGCCTGGTTTCCAAGAACACCATCATTTTGTTCCCTGTTCTTCTCTACACCTTGCAGCCTTTTGCCACATTTGCTCTTATATGTGGTGACAGTGTTAGCTGGGGTATGGTAAATTGGGACAGTTCCCAGGCCCTACACCTGTCCTCCCCCCACGCACGTCATTATAAAGACAGGTGGCTAGGAAATGACTCAGGAGGTGGAGTGTGGAAGAACAGGAAGAGGCTTCCAGCTCAAGTGTGGGACGGACTCGAGGGTTTCGTAGATGAGTGTGCTCAGATGATAACCCCAGCCTTCCGCACGTGGCAGATAGTAGCGGGGCCCTCCCTTCTTTCCACAGGCTCTACTGCGTGTATCTGGTTAAGGCTCACCTCCAAGTGTACCCTCGGTGTTCACTAACGAGATGGCCGCTAAACCGAATGTCAGCACCAAGCGATGCGCCCTTCCCTCCCTGTGTCGGGCACCCAGCCCGATGACCCCGGGCCGTAACCGATGGCGATGCTCACACCGCAGACTCCTGCTCTCCTAGTCGCTCTCCTGCCACGTGTTCCCCTTTGCCCGTCTCCAGCGCTCGCCCTGTCCAGCCTGGACCGCTACGACTCTTGGCCTTTTTTTTCCCTCTTCCTTTTCTTAACTACTCAGACCTCAGCGTTTCTTCCCAGAGGCGGCCGCGGCGGGCTGGCCAAGGGCAGGCCGAGGGGAGTGCTCTGTGGGTTCTGCTCACGCGCTCGCCTCCGCTGCGCTCCGTCCTGCTCTGATTTACGGTTTCGGAACGTGTGTTTCGAGGAAATGGTGAGGTTTCGTGAACAAAGTTTCCCATGGTTAAGTATGACGGGAACAGCGTGAAACCGGCCCCCTTCATTGCAGGACTTTGCTGACGGTGTCATGTGCTGTTGCGTCTGTGACTTTCCAGCAGTGAGCATGTGGCCGCACGGACTCTTCCTGGGGACCAGCGGTGTGGCAAGCCCCACAGCGTCTCCTCTGGAAAGGGACGTCCCCAGCACAGATGTGGAGCATCCCTCCCAAGGGACGCGACCAAACAGAACAGTGTCCCCCACCCTGGTTCTTCCTCCAGCCACTGGGTGTCCCAATGAGCTGACTTCAGCCACCACCACTCAGAGGCAAACGAAGAGATTTTACACATGACCCTTCAAGCTCTCCTTGTCTGTGACCTCACACGCGAGTAGGGATGCTTTCTATGTTTTCAGCCGCCGGATTGAGAACCTAGAGTTTTAGATCATTCACCCGGTCACCAGCGAATACTTACTGAATGCACACGCTGTGCCAGACAAAGAGACTAAGAATCCCAGCCCTCTGGCGGGTAGAGACAGATAACCAACAGATAATAACATGAAATATAAAGTGTATCAGACACTGGTAACTGCTTAGGAGAGAAAAGCAGAGGAAGAAAGGGAATGTGGGGTTGGGAGGAGGCGCCAGTTTCCTGGTGTGAACACAGGCCTAACGATGTGGGAGCGAGGCAGGAAGCCAGCGACTCTCTGCGGGAAGAACCTCTCAGGCCGAGGAGGCAGCCAGTGCGGAGGCCGAGGAAGCGGCTAGATGTCCGAGTCTGGAGTTTGGAGCGAGCCCGGGCTGGAAACATGAATTTAGAGTGACGGGCATGTGTGTGGTGCTTAAAGCTGAGAAGCTGGTCGAGGACACGGAGGGAATCAACGTAGGTGGAGGAGGAGGTATGAGAATTAAGCCTCTAGTTTAAACACTTCAGAGTTTAAACTTGGGGTACAAGTAGCAATCAGCAAAGGAAGCTGAGAAGGAATGGACAGTGGCAAAGGGAAAAAAACAAGACCGCAGAAGCCAGGCGAGGACGGCGGGAGTGACCGAGCGAGCGCGCGCTGCCGGAGGACGCAGGCCGCGGGCCAGCCGGGCAGAGCCACGTGGAGGCAGCCGGCCACCCTGAAGAGGGCCGCGTCAGCGCACCGGTGAGGACGAACGCTCAGCCCGAGTGGGCTCAGGAGAAAACGGGAGGGAAGAAGTAGCAGGGAGAGATTGTTTCGGTTTTGCTGTAAAGGGAAGCAAAGTCGGTAGAGAGGGGTCGGCAGTCAGCTGTTTTAAGACGGGCAACATAACAGCCTGTTTTTATGTTGGAGGAAACGATCCTTACAAGTGAGAAAACGACGCCGGGGGAGGGGCAGCTTCTGCGGTGCGCCCCTGAGGGGTGGTGGAGGTGGGACCTGTGCGCCCGTGGCGGGCGGGCCCTCGGGAGGAGCACATGGTGCCTCCAGGGCGCCGGCAGGGAGGGCTGCATGCGCAGCGCAGCCCCAGCCAGGCGGGCAGACACGGCGCTGAAGGCGCGGAGAGGCCCCTCCTGTGGCCTCCGTGTTCTCAGAAAATGGGAGCAAAGCCGTTGGCCGAGGCCGCAGATGGGGAAGGAGGGTGTGGAGGAGAGGACGAGATGCAGTGTGGTTGATGGGCGTGCCGGGGAGTGGACGGACCGGGGACCTCGGGGACACCGCCGGGCAGCCCCACGGCCCACGCGAGGTTGGTGGTCATGCATTTTCGTGAGCCCAGTCGGCGTGGACGCGTGGTTTTCCCCAGCCGGGCCCTGCTGGGCGCGTGCGAGCGCAGAGTGGGTGCGGAGGTGGTTTGGCCACGGCTGACCTTTGCCAGAGTGAGAGAAGAGATGATAATATGATGGAGGAGGACGGGGTAAGGGCCGATCCACAGCCCGCGGGATCGGCAGCTTGTGCGCGGTGGAGTGGAGGACTGTGGGAGAGGGGGCGCCGGACAGCAAACTGGACCACAGGGGCAGTGGTCCGTGGGCGGGATCACAGTGATCGACACTGACGCAGCCCAGCAGGGTGGAAGGGAGTGGCAGGGGGTGGCCTAACAGACAAGGTCAAGTCAGTGACAGGCCAGCACGCTGGCGCTGGCGGGATTTCTGCCTGAGCATTTAGATCGCCAATTGTCAGGAGCACTGTTGGAGGAAGTGAGTGACCATTAAGTAAGAGTTTAAACTTCAAAGAAAGGGCCATGGGTGGCGGGGGAGAGTCGGGCTGGAGCAGGGCGACTAGCCCTTCGCGTGCCCTTCCAAGCAGGGGCTTTGTCTCCGGGGCGGAGGAAGCGGGAGTGACCTGGACGGAGCAAGGAGGAGCGAGTCGCCCTGTCTTCCTCCCTCTGCACCTCGTGCGCCTTCCACAGTGTGTCCTTCCAGGTGGTATTTCAGGGGCACGTTGCTCCTTGGTTTTCCTGTCTCCTGCCTTTTTTTCTTCTTGTGTCAAATCCTCAGTCCCGGCCGTAACTGGAATCACCTGCAGACGTTCTGTGACGTTGTAGCACGCCCAGGCTCTGCCGGGAGCCGCACTGATTTTGTTGCTCTGGGGCGGGTCCTGGGCACCTGTATTTTCAGAGCCCTCCAGGTGAGCCCACTGGCCTGTCAGCTTGAGAACCACGACCCTGGGGAGAATCCGAAAGGCCTGGGTCTCGGGGGCCTGTGCGATGCTGCGGGCAGCCCGCAGCTTTCAGCACGCCCTCGAAAAGAGTCCAGACTCAAGGAGATTCAGGCTAAACCCCCTGTTTTTCTGATGACAAAACTTCAGCTTAATTGATGTTTAAAAATCTTTTTTCATTGGAGATGGAGCTGGGAATCGAGCAAAGGGAGTTCGTTAAAATCTGGAAAGAGCAAAACCAAGTTCAGTAACGATTTCCAGAGCATCGGCACGAAGCGGGGGCCACGAGGCTGGCCCCTGGCCCGCGCGCCCCACACCGTCCCTCCCCGTCCTCCCTCCTCGCCCTCTGCAGATGGGACACGCACAGCGACGCTGGCCCAGGGCGCTCTCTGCCGGTTTCTGCGTGGGAGTATTGCTCACCAGGCGCGCTCAGCACCTGTGTTCTGTGATGTGAAAACTGCACATCCACCGTTTGAGCAGCACCTCAAACTGTATAATTTTTTTCTCGCAAAGTGGAAAAAAGGAGTTTCAGAATATGCATTCAACCTCTTCTGACCTAAAGGAACGAGATGAGTTAAGAAAGAGGTCAAGACGCCGGAGAGCCCTGGAGGCAGAGTCCTCGCCGCGGCCGTGGTGGCGGCCACTGCGCTTCACCCACTGTGTCCCCGCGCTTGTCCCTTCGCTGCTGCGGCAGAGCCGGCACCAGGGCGCTCGGCTCCGTGGAGGGGCTGCAGGGCCCGCCAGCTGCAGCTGGCCGGCCCCAGCTCCTTCCCGCAGGCCTGCGATGGGGGAGGCAGGGGTGTCGTGGCATCGTGTGCCGTGATGATAGCTGTCACTTTTCCTTAGCCACCCTGTGTCTCTTCAGCTGGGATTCTGAGATGCCCAAAGCAAATATGGCATTTCTAAGCAGTTCGCACAAAGAGAATAGGAGACACTTTGTAACTTGTAGGGAAGGTGGATTCTGGGAAGGCAGCAGCCAGAAGACACGCCTGAATGCGTCTGCCTGGGCCGAGCGACCACCCGTGTCTGGCCTGGCGAGTGTCGACGCCTCCTGAACCCTGCACGTGTTACGGGAAGTGACATCCGCAGGAAGACCAGGCCTACGGACGCCCAGGCTGGACTTGCACGTGGCTCCTCACTCCTCTGTCCCTTTCCTCCTCCCAGGGGCCATCGCTCTCGTCCCTCTTCTCCGTCTGCTCATGGCCCTCCCCAGCGACCTCACACACACACCCGACTCACCCCCACATCAGCCACTGACTCGCATTCTCGCAGCCACCCACGCAGGTGCTCACTGTGGCTCCTCTCATGCCCATTTCTGTCCAGATGTCTTAGCTTTGAACTTCTCCTGAGTCTCACCTGCAGGAGCCTGCAGATCCCTGAGCAGCCAAACCCACCGTGGCCCACCTGTGACCCCGCCCCTCACATCCGGGTCAGCTTTGGGAGAAGCCTGCGATGTCACGCATGAAGCCAGAGGACCCAGCACAGAGACTCCGGAGTGGAGGGGGCAAATGAGCGGCCTGAGGTGCATCTGGTCAATGTCCGTTTAGGCCACAGAGCATCTTAAAGCCACTGTTGGGGCCACGTTACCGTTACAAACGTGCCGAGCCGACGTCTCAGCCATCGCAGCAGCCAGCCCTTGTGTGCAGCGCGGGGCCCGCCCGCAGCCGTCCGTGCCCGCCGCTGTCCGTGGCCGCAGCCGTCCGTGGCCGCAGCGGACGAGCCTGGGCCGGGGTGTGTCGCAGTCGCCACAGGCCCAGTGCGCCGCGTCCCTCCCAGCTTCTCCTCCTCACTGTCTGGGGTGCGGGTCGGCTCGTGGAGGCATTTGCGCTGAGCAGCTTCTCCAGCTACCACAGAGTGAATCCAGCCCGGCCCCACAGGAACCCAAGCCCCGAGGATGAGCGAGGCTGGCGGTGGTGGCAGCCCGGGGCCTCGGCCACCCCAGGATCTTCGGTGTGATGGAAAGACCATCTGCTCGGGGGACACACACCCGGGGCCCAGCCTGAGCTTAGCTGCTTGCTCATAGTTTAACTTGGGGTGATTCTCTACCCTACGCACTGGAGTTTGCTTTTTATATAAAGTGGAGGTATTAATCGGAACATTGCTGTGAGGATAAGAAGTATATACACGTGGACTGCGGATCTCGCACAGTTAGTGCCAGGTGCCGTTATTGCCTACTTGCCCTCTCCTGTCTGGCCCCCCGTTCTCGAGTTCTGATGTGTGTACACGACAGCACCCACGAACAGATGTCGCCACGGGGCAGGGTGATGCCCGCAACACTGGCCAGCTCTGGAGCCAGCAGACTCAGGGTGTTCAGAGGTTTCCAGTGCCCCAAGGCGAGGTTCTTGTAGTGCTTTTGCTGTCTGAGGCGCCTGCGGCCGGGACCCCGAGACTCATCAAATGCTTTGTCCCCAGTCTCCGGCTTAGGAGGTGAACCGGACGGCTGTATGTGAAGAATGACCAGAAGACAGGTGACGACACACACCTAGAGCACCAGAAACGACTCCCCTCACAGAACACGCAGTGGCCCGATCTAGAGAACCCAGAAATCCGGGAAGGCTCTCCCTCCAACCCGGACTCGCTGTCCTCAGGCGCCCCCCGCCCGGTCACAGTTCCACCCGCTCTGCTGCTGTGGCTGCGCAGAGTCATCTTGAGATGGAGATACCGGTCACCGCTGTCCTCAGAGAAAGGCCCAAAGTATTTATCTTAGACCCCCGGCAGCCGTGGGAATTCTACAGTATGTCGGATTATGTCCCTTCTCTACCCAAAGTCCCCAGTGCCCTGGCTTTCCCTCAGGGTGAGGGCCGGCATCTTCGCAGTGGCCAGACAGCCCCGCGCAGTGTCCCCGAGAGACCGCCGACTCACTGTCCTCCAGGTGCGCCGGCCTCCTCGCTGTCCCTGCGCGTGCCAGCGCCCTCCCTCCCGGGGCCTCTGCACTGGTCACGCCCTTCGCTTGGGACATCGACCGACTTCCTCACATTGAGAATCCGTGCAGACCTTGCCTCCTCTGTGCGGCCAGCCTGACAGCCCTACCACGCATCGCGACGATCACTTCCTAAGGCCCTGTAGAAGCCACTTGTGTGCTGTGCTAATGCCTATGTTCTGGGCCTCCCTCTCGAATGAAGCCCCACGGGGCAGGTGTCTTCGGCTGTTTGTACATCGATGCAGCCAAAGTGCCCAGAACTGTGGCACATAATAGACACTCGATAAATATTTGTGGCGTTGACTCGAATGCTTACACCAGATAGTGAGATTCAAGAGTTGTAGTAGAACGGACCTTCTTATCTCTTCAGAATCAGAAACAAACGTGATTTGCAGAAAGATGTGGAAAGGACACGGTTGTGACAGTTATCTGCCGTGACGTGATGTAAATCAGAATTAGTGCTGACAGCTTTTGTGTCCAGAGGCAGTGGACGCTATTCAGTGCCACACCAAGGTCACGGCCACCTGTCATCCTAACAGTGATAGAAATGGCGTATGACAACTATCAAAAGAAGCAAACGAAGCGTGTTTTAGATGGGACGCTCCAGCACTGGCACCTGAAATCAGCTGCCGTCTGTGTAACATTTAGGGACGCCGCCTTCCCAATAATTCAGACATTTCGGACTTTGATATATTTAATAGCTCACCCACGGGGTGAGCACCGCGTGAGCATTCCATGTGCCTTAAGTCATTTCATCCTCCCACCAGCCGACAAGCAGAGACTATGGTTTTGATGACGAGGAAGCTGAGATGCAGAGATGCTGCCGTTCAGCCTCCCTGGGCCACGCCGTAGAGGGAGTCGCCCAGCGCCCGCTGCCCCCTGAGGGGGTGTGAGGAGAAGACTCAGGGCGTGTTTGGTGGCTCGTCTGCAGCTGCAGCATGGCACTCTCTCCGCCCCGTTCTTTCCCGCTTAAAGAGGGTAACTAGCTTTCGGGGTGGTTCCTGGGCTCCTCTTGGTCGGACCGAATGCCAATAATAAGAAGATGGGAAGCCGAGGTTAACACATAACAAACGCTGAGCTTTATAGCGCTCTGATCGAAGAAGAAAGCAACAAAAGCTTGAGTTTATGACAGTGTTTTGAGAAGATCTTGAAGATAACTTTTGGGGCTAATTTGGTATCTAGGCAATATTGAGGCTAAGAGGGGGAAATGAGATTTTAAAGAAACTTGGCTAAGCATTTTGGGAGTCGTCTGCCTGCAGCACACCCAGCAGGGACTGGGTAGAGGATTCATTGGTGTTTACCCACTTTTGGCTGCCCGACAGCTGTTTTGCTCAGTGGAAATGCACAGGGCGTTGGGTTGCAGAGTGCCTTGCTGTTATGGATTGTGTTAAGAAAGGAAAGAAAATGGCCCAAGCTTAAAATCACGAAGTGTTCCGATGCCGCCTCCATTAGCTATCCATTGCTGCATATTAAACCACCCCAAAGCTTAGCGGCTAAATTAAAAAATAAGCATATTCTATGGCTCATGGGTTCATCCCGTGGGGACCTCCCTGCAGGACACCTTGGATGGCCAGCAGCGTGACGGCCGGCTGCCCCGGGTCGGCACCCGGGAGAGCAGGCTCAAGCTGCGCTGTCTCGTGTGCCTCGGCTTTGGCGGTCCCCGACCACTGCCGCCGTGACCGGCTGGCCACATAGGTCAGTGGGAGTGTGAAAGGGACGCAGCCAGCCATGAGTACCAGGAGGCCAGGTTCACTGTGGGGGACGGGTCATCGTGGAACCTGGCAGCCACACCCCCCTTTTCTTTCTCCCCAAATCCAAGCGGCCCCTGAATGCTGGCTGTCCTTCCTCTGTGGCTTTCCCGGTTCCACCATCCCCAGCACTCGAGTCCTGCACCCTGCCTCGGTTACTCCCTGACGATGTGACGGGCTCTCCAGCCTGCTCACCCCACGTGTCCTTCGTTACTCCCGTCTCCTCTAACGGAGCTCGCGCTGCGATGGTTGTTAGTTACACGCATTTCTATCCTTTTATTTCCCACACTAGACTGAAAGGCTTTGAGGTCGTGCCTGTCCCTGCGTCTGCCCATCTCCGTCGCTCCAGACCGTGCCTGGGAGAGGCGCGGCAGGGGACGGGCCGCAGAGCCGCCGCCTACACAGAGAACACTGAGCCAGGGAGACGCTGAGTTGAAGTCCCAGCTCCGCCACCCCCGAGCTGTGGAATCGCAGGGAGTTATTCAACCTGAGCCTGTTTTCTCACTTCTAAAAGGCAAGTTAATCATAATAAGTAACAATAAGTGATGCAATTATTGCTAATAACTATTGTAACAGGTAATGTCTGCCTTTCAGAGCATGAGAACTGGATAAATGATGTGTGCAAAGGGCTCAGTATTATGTCTTGCACTAAATGTTTAATAAATGGTAGCCACTAATATTTCACACAGCTGGCATTTATTAATTTTTGAATAAGTCAATACTGAGAACGGAAGTATTCACCAGAAGGCCCTCTCACACTCTGATGGTCCATGTGAGTAAAACCGAACTGCTGACCTTGCAAAGAAATGCTACGTTCACGATTCGCACTGGGCCGCCCCTCTCCCCCTCTCCAGCTGTTGGGGATTCTGGGTGGGGGTCTCGGTAGGGCTCTCCACACTAATGGCCACATTCTGTCTGCATCGTCCCATCGCGTGGCCACTGGCCTGTGTGGCTGCTGAGTACTTAAAGTGTGGCTAGCGTGAGCAAGTATGTTTTCCACTGTGTTTCCTTTTAATTCGTTTAAATTCGAAGAGCCACGTGTAGTGCGTGGCTTTCTGCAGCAGCTGGCAGGCCTCCCACGAGGCAGGCCCGCTTTCTCCCTGCTGGCCAGCAAGGTGGAAGTCTGAAGGGGAACACCTCGGGACAGAGCGAGGAGCGTGTCGCGATTCCTTTACTCAAGAAGTGCTGCCTGAGTGACACCGTCCTGTGCCCGGGAGCCAGGCCCGCCGGAGAGGAAACACGGGACTTCTGTTTTGAGGGTGGTCTGATGATCTAACGAAGTCAAGTGCAAAGCCCTGTGGGTACAAGTGTTTCCCTCCCAACTTTTCAGAGATGGGGAAACTGAGGCTCCGGAAGGCTGGGAAACTACCTGAAGTCCCGCCGTGAGTGGCGGGGCAGAGCCTTGGACCCAGGGCCGCTGGTCCAAACCCGCTCCGTCAGCCACTCTGCGCTGCCGCCCCCTCGCCTCCACGCCTGCCCGCCGCTCACCTAGCTTCGAGTGTCTGTCTTATTCTTTTTCCTTGATATTATTTTAATTCTATAATTACATGTGTTAACTAGAGAAGAAATTTAAATATAGAGAAAAGAAAGAGAAAGGAAGGAAGGGAGGGAGGGGGAATATAGGGAAATTTGGCATTAGTTTTAGCCTTTTTACCCATCGTGCTTGTCAAGAGTAATCACAATTACACCTCCCCCCTAGAGAGAGAGGGACGGCCCGGTGCGAACCCTAAGCTCCACATTTCTTTGCAAGGTCAGCATTTCGGTTTTACTCGCATGTGCACGGTGGACCATCAGAGCGTGAGAGGAATGTATTAATTATCAGATTCTAGGCCAACTTCCTCATTTTCAGAAGAGAGAATTATCAGGCCCAGAAGTCAGCATAACCTGCAGGGATAACTCTGAAGCAGGGAACTTGCTCCCCGTCACCAGAGGAAAGCCAGCTGGGCTTGGAGGTGCTCCCCTCTGTGCAGTCAGGTTGTGTTTCATTCCCTGATATTCCTAAATCCATTTGTTCATAGATTCGAAGCCACAGTCACTAGGCAGTCACTGCTGCCACCTGTTGGTGGTGGGCAGAGCTGACACATCCCCACACAGGGGCATAGACGGCTCGGCCCCGTGTGAGTCGGATGCAGGGGCCTCAGAGAGGCGTGTGCAGTCGGGCAGGCGGGCCTCAGGGCTTGGCCGTGCCTCACATGCGAAGCGTGACTGCTTTTCTCTGTTTTTCATCTGTGGAGTGGGGCAGTGTCTAGCTCCTGGGGCGCCGTAAGAGTTGACAAAGGCGCATCCGTCCTGGGAAAGGCCAGCGACGTCCCAGGCCTCCACGCAGTGGCTCGCTGACATCGGATTCCTGCTCCCCTCGCTGGCCCGAGCGGGGGCTCCGAATGCCGAGTGGCTCGGGAGAAAGTTTCTTCCGCCCAATGACTCCACATCTTCAGCTCTGGCCTCTGAGGTCACCCCGGAGCCCAGCATCCGCCAGCAGAGCCAGAGGAGAGGGCGTGGGGTGAGCAGGGAGGGTCCCACGGGCCAGGCCTGCAGCTGCGTGCGCCGCTTCTGCACCCACCCCGCTGGCCAGAACGCCGTCTTGGGGTCACACCTCACTGCCAGGGAGACTGGGGAGCATGGCCCAGTGGGCACTGGCCAGAACAAAGTCTTGGGGTCACACCTCACTGCCAGGGAGACTGGGGAGCATGGCCAGCGGGCGCTGCCACAGCGTAGTTTTTAGTGCTAGAAACACAAGCATTACTCTAATGACCTAATCAGTTTTCCTTTATGTATCATGTTACACTACTGATATTTTTCTGTGTTTAACATGACACAGATATGAATCTACAAGGCAATGTGGTATAGTGAAATGAGCAGTGGACTTGAAGATGTGGCTTCTAATCCTGTGTGATCTTGGACATGTCACTCAGCCAAGCTGAACCCCAGCCCTTACCTGGAGGATGACGGGGAAAGCCAGCTGGTAGGTTTGCCCTGAACCCCATGCCCCTGGCTCTAAAGCTTTTCACATGGAAGTAATGTAAAAAGGCATGTAGAGACTCAGAGCAAACAGGTGATGGGACACAGGCATGGTGTGGGCGTAGATGGGAAGATTCTAGAAGAGGAGGAGCTTTAAGCCCATTCTCGGAGGAGGCGATGGGTCCGATAGCGGCAGTGGTCTGCATGGAAGGGCCCGTGGGGTGGGGGGTGTGCAAAGGAGGGCAGCCTGGCTGGCAAGGGCACATGTTGCAGTGGGGCTGGGGATGAACCAGAGACGCTGGGGGTGAGCCAGTGACACGCAGGGGAAAGAAAACGTGCGTGACGGGCAGCCAGACGCAGGGGCTGCGTTTAATCCAGGATCTCGACAGGAAGCCAGTGATGGTTTCTGCATAGCCAGGTGACATCATAAAAATCTGTCAGTAATTATGAAAGGAAGTCTGATTAGATCATAGCACCTGACGTAACAGCCCCTCTTATTAAAATGCTAACTTCTGAAGTCTGAATGCTCCATAAATAATCTTCCGAACACATTAGTTATCTGAATTCTATACCCATTTCAAGGAAAAAGGGTTTCACCTGATAATGGAGAAAAGATGAGGATGTGGGAAGAATCACATAGGTTTACGTTGAAAGAGAGCCCTCATTCCTCTGCTTTATGTTATGTTATTTTATTTTATTTTTTAAATTGAGGATAAATATGTAGGTAAGACATGAGTCAGAGCACACTCAGAAAGTACCTAGAAGCCTTCGGCATTTGAAGCGTGCTAGCTAGTTTCATGTGGGTGAAGTTTGGTTTTCAGGAAGACACGTTGAAAACAGAACTTGTTTGTTTAGATTTTGCCATTCTCTAGGGGACACACAAGGACGTTCAGTGAGCTGGTGGGGGACGCGTTTCTCCTGGGACCGCTGCAGAGACCCTGGCCTGGAGGGGCATGGCCGTGCAGCACCCCCTGAGCACACAGCAGTAGGTCTCTGGACCAGGTGTTAGCACAGGTAAGCGTCACCAGCAGCTCTTCGGCCCGGTCCTCAGCCCAGGCTCCCAGGGAGGCCGTCATTCCCACGCTAAAGACACGGGTCAGGGTGAAGCGCCCGGTGGCCAGCCGCCGCTCGGGCCCCGGACCCCCCTCGCTCTCTCATCAGCTCGTGGGAGGCACTGTTTTGTTTTCGTTTTTAAGAAAAGGTTATACTTTAGATGGGCAGCTCTTCGCGATTTGCTTCATGTAACCTTTTTACACAAAGAGGGTATTCTACTATTGAAGAACCACATGACCTCAGCAAGTCACCAGGCTTTCCTGGACCTCGGGCTTCGGTTTCCTCCTCTGTAGTCTCTGTTAAGACTAGATTGTATAATCTCCGAGGCCTCTTCCTGATCTGAAACGATAAATTCTAATTCAAACGACTTCCTCTTTCTGGTGAAGTAACATGAAGCCTGAGACCACTGTACCTCCTCCTTCTACCTGTCTATCACTCTTGAAACAGGACAAACCCCGTGGGCATGCGCTACAGGAAGACACTCGCCTAGCGTGCAGCACGGTTGGGCGGGGGGAGCGCGCTCCCACCCCGACGACAGGGGAGTCCACGCCTTCACGCTTCTTAGAAACACCCGTGTTTTCACTGCCAGCAGAATCACTCCTACCCGATTCTCTTCATCGAATTTTGCATAACGTCAGAAATAGTAACATCACCAGCCTCCACCAACAGCCCTGCCCCTAACGTCCAGTGCTCGGTCCTTGGTCCTTGGCTACGTGTGCATGTGTACACACATAAGTGTATACGAATGTGTGTGCGGACATACACACACACGTATACACACACATATATATATAAACAATACATATAGGTAGGATTTTATGTATGTATATATACACACATGTATGGTTTTGAATGTTATCTTTTTATATTTATAATTTGTACATAAATGTGTATCTACATGTGCATACTTCTAGTTGTACCCACTGATGTGTAATGTTTTCATCAGATACGTGTGGGTGTGTATATATGCACATAGGCACATGAGGACATTTCTGGAAAGATGCGCAAGACATTTTTCATGGCGGTTACCTTGGGACCTTGGGGCCAGAATAGGGAAGGCTACATTTGTATTTCACTTTATTACTTTCCTATATTTTCTTTCCTTTATGTCTATGTATTAATTTCAGAACAACAAAAACATTTTCGTTACTATTTGATTATACTGAGGACACCATCATCTACCTTCATCCTATTTCCCAATATGATCTCCAAGGGCAATTAGAGTTAAAAGACCTTGCTCCAGGCCGGGTCCATCCAGGTGCCTTACCTTACCTTCAATGATCGAAGTCGCTATATTTTTTCCCACACTTGCTAACCTGAGAAAGCGAGGCCCAAATATGATCAAATGCGGTGAAGTACGTGACAATGTGACAGTGCTTTACAAACTGTAAACTTCTACGTGCAGGTCCATGTAACACCGGCTCGTCCAAGAGCGCTCGGAATTACCGAACTGGACTGTAACCCTCTGGGTCCTGGTCCTCGTCACGAGCCTGTTTTTGAAAGGAGATGTGTATGTGTGAGATGGAGAGGGCGGGCTGTGATGTAGTGACCGGGGACGTAGCGGGAGCAGGAAGGATAGAAACGAGAGGGGCCAGTAGTACAGGCTGAGTGGTACAGGGCGGGGGTGGGAGGCCCCCAGAGGCCTGAAGCAGCACACACCTCTCTGCGTGGAGCCCACGCTGCCATAACTGCCCCTGTTCCCAGCCGATGCGTGACGATCCATGCTGGAACAGTGAGGTGTCATTTTAGATAGTGTCATAAGAATATGGTGAATTCACATCTCCGTCCAAACGCTGAGCCGCCGTCCACCGTCCTCTGCCAGAGTCCTTTACTGACTCTCTTGAATCCTCTTGTTTTATTATTCACTCAACCAACATTTGTTGAGTCTCTCCTCCATGCCAGACGCTGCTCAACCCAGAGATAAGGGACGAATATGATACTGTCCCAGCCATCAAGATATTCAGTGTTCACAGTGGGAGAGGACAGGGCAATGCCACTGCGGGCCAGCGTGTTCACTCTTCCAGCAGGGGGACCTGCAGAGGGCGTGGCTGTGCAGAGGGGAAGGACAGGCTTTGAAGCCTAGGTAGGACGTGGCCAGAGAGAGGACCTCTGAGCAGAGAGGCTTGCAGATGCACGAGCGGTTCAGAGAAAAGCTAGTCATTCTTCGGGTTTGGCTGAAGCACGGGGCGAGGGCAGAGTGAGAAGGCTGGAAGGGTCACGACAAGGTTGCACTCTGTCCAGCTGTCCAGGGGGCGGCTGGGGAAGACGAGTGTCAGTTCGTTTGATTTTACTTCTTCTGTAAAGGAAGACTTACATAGCTACACAGTTACTTACCTTTAGCAAACTCAGTTTACTTATAACAAGTACCTTTTCAACCTACTGATCTCTATTTCTCGCAAATAACTGGCCACTCAATGATTAGATATAAAGCACAGAAGAAATTCTAAATCTGTTTTAGAATCAAAATCTCCAGTTTGATGAGTTGATGAAAGCTGTTTTTTTCCTCCCATAAAAACATAGATAGAAAATATTGTATATGATTCCAAGGAGTTCATGGAACTTCTTTAAAAATTCCTGAATGACAGTTTCGACAGGTTTTTTTTTTTTAACAAAAAAAAATTATATACAGAGTCTTAGGTACTTACCAAAAGCTTCATAATGGGTTCAAAAGAATGAATTCAAAATCTTATTTCAGTGATAAAGTCTGAGGTGGCGTCCCAAATACAGGGTGGAACGCTGACTTTTTCTTTGAAAACTTCTTGATTAAAAGGACTCTAACTCATATTTTATTAGTATGGAGAGGGTCACAAGCTGTTTTAGGGTGCCCAAACAGGAAATAAAAGAGGAAACAATCCTATAAAATCAGATGAAAAACAATGCCATCGGATGTCAAATTTTCAAACGCTGCCTCTTCCTATTGTCACGTAAATGCCAGCATGAGTCTGACCATCAGGCTCAGTGCAAGGCTGGCCGCCTCTCAGAACACGACGGGCGCCTTTACTGATGTGTCAGCCTAAGAGGCCCTGGGAGTTGCAGCCCGTTTCGCACATGGAAGGGGGTCGGAGCTTCCGGAAGTGTTTCACTGGGCTTTCCTGTCTGGGCATTGGAACTTTTTGTGGCAGGAGCGCAAAGAAAGAGATCCGCTGTTTACCTTCTGAAAACCACAAAAGGGTTTGTTGTTGTTGTTGTTGTTCAGACAGTAAAGCCTGATTTCTTTGAAAAATAAAATAATTTTTAAAAATTTTGTGTTGTCCTATTAACAAGGGAAGAACCTGATCTGGTGACTTGATCTCGAGGTTTGAGGTAAAAAGGAGGGTTAGGGTAGAAAGCTGCAGTGCGGACAGCACTGGTCAATGGGTTTGGGTGCGAGGCGAGAGGCCGCCTCGCCTTGGCTGAAGCGATGGTGTTGGCTGTCTCACCAGACAGAAGTCCCCAGGCCGGGGCAAAGTGGCTCTGAAGCCTGCTGCAGCCAAGTCAGCCCAGGGAAACCTTGGTCCCAGAGCAAGCTGGGAGAGCACAGGCCAGTCACGCCAGCCTCGGACTTCGGGAGCAGCCACCAGCAACGTGCCCGGGGGCAGAAGCGGGGCAGCCAGATATCAGGGCCTCAGCCAGTGCAGGGCCAGCCGTGCCCCACACAGCCCAGGAAAGCCCCTCGCAGCCCCAGCTGCTGCCCAAAAGGGAGAGGAAGAGAATTTTGAATGAGCTTTTACCGAAGGACTGAATCACCCAAAAGAAAGCTCTCAAGCCAGCTCTGATGGGTGGTATCATATCATATCTGAATAGACTGAAGCTTAGATCAAAGGATACTGTGTAAATCATCAGCTCTTTTTTGCTGCGTCTGATGTCCCCTCCGGGCAGCAGGACGAGGGCTGGTTAGGCGGATGGAATCGGCCACCCAGAAACGAAAGAAGCGACGGTTTTCGTGCACGCATAAGTGTGCCACGAGAAATTTGGAGTCCTGCTACGGCTACACAATTCTGCCACGAATTCAGGACTGTATCTCATCTACTCTTGTGTTTGAAAAATGAAAGGAAAAGTCCCGATTTTAATTAGCAGCGTTTACAGTTTTAAATACACTAGGCAAATATCAATGTCTGCGACGAATAAATTATTGTGTAACTTATCGGTTACATAGACCATAGGCTTTTCGTGTGCCTGTGTGTGTGCGACGCGTACACGAATATATCTCAATATTCTCTATTTCCTTGTTGTTGTTGTTACATTTCCTGTGTGCTGAGCTGGGGTATTTGTTCTTCTGAATGATGCAATGGGTTAACAAGATAATAGGAAGGAACTCTTCTAAGGTACAAGGACCTTGACACTACAGCTCGTTTCAGTTTGATTAAACAGATGGAATTCCACGCAAGTGGAAAGTTGTGAAGGCGGACGCCCGAGCGTGTGCAGCAGCGGGCAGAGGTGGTGGGAAGTCTGCGAAGTGAAAGGTGGCGGCACGGTTTCTGCCTCCCGCCTCTCACCAGCATCCCCCCGCGGCTCTGAGCCTTCGCGTTCAAAATCCAGGTTCTGCGACCCTAAGAAGAAGTGCTGTTGCTGCCTGTGAAATGCGACAGTCCTAACCGGCGAGGGCGAGGGCGAGGACCGGGTGGGCGATTGCCTGGAAAGCGACTCACCCGCCCTCTCCTCGAACGCGTCGCTCAGAAAGTGATCCTTTTATGAGCATGCAGAGGAAGCGCTGGGAACTACAGTAAATGTGGGAGTTTTATTCTGAATAAAAGCTACTGAAATTTACGAGGAGGATTTTTCTTCATTTTGTATACAGATGCTCTGGAGATGTCAAAAGTCCACCAAAATTTTAAGTGTAATATTTGGGAACGTTTCGTATGACCTAATTTTAGTTCGCTGGAAATATTTCTAATTAAAGATGAGTATATTTGAAGTGGCAGAATGCTTAAAGGACCCTTTCCAACGAATGCTGCAATGCTGAAACAGGAATAAGTAAAAAACAATCATATGGAGATCCCAACTGAACTTTCTTCTTTAGTTTTAAAAGGATGTAAATCTTGCCAATGTTAACAAAAGTCAACTTTTTCTGCTTAGTTACATTTGTATAGGCCTGCAGAGTGGGAGAAACTGTCAGCACTGCAGTCACTATTTTGACATCCTATTAAGTTTAGATTCATTATTTTAAAATGAAGAAAAAATTCGTTGGGAAGCAGAGGAAATAAGCTAAGTGTTTTCGAGCTGGAGGCATGAAATACGCAGAGACCACCATGGATCGTGAGAGCCTGTCTGAGCAGAGTCTCTAGCGGGTAAACCAAGACATGACTTTCCGCATCTAACACTTGGACCATTACTGAGCACTTGATTTCCCTTTGTTTATTCTTCTGTTTAGTGGCACAGGTGGTTTGTGGCCAAAGAAAGTGCAGACGGCCTAATTACGTGCCACCACCAGTACTGGCTACACTCAGAGACAGCAAGTGACTCCGGAACGGTAAACAACACTCAGAGAAAACCACTTCAAAAACCCCAGGTCAGTGTTGGCGAGAGGACAGTTGTACTGCAGAGCACCACCCAGAATCGAAACTGCTCAACTCACGCTGGCAGGCAGGGGGCGGGCCCCCCGCAATCACAGCCACATGGCCTGGGGGAAGAGGCAGGGGTGTGGCGGGCTGCCTGCCCCAGTTTCACTCCTGGCTGGATCTCTGCACCTCTGCCTTCTCCAAGGCCGGCAGGAGGAAGGGTGCAAGCCTTAAGGGATTGTCCTGAGTGTTCAGTCGGCTAAAACACATACGAAGTGCTGAGCTCAGTGCCTGGGTGTTAGAGGGACTCTTCCATCCCCGTCTACTATTTCTACCTAAAATAAATGAACAAGTGCGCGCTGACTAAATGCTCTCACCTACTCATTCACAGGCATGCCCTGGCCATCCGGTGCTCTCACGGGAGAAGGGGTGCCCAGGACTGCCATCGGGTCCCTAGTTCCCACCCCCACCTCGTGCTTCCCTGCCCGCCTCAGTGGTAACTGACGTGAGGAATCCTCAGGGCCATATCTGTTTTGTGATGATGTTCTGCCCCTCCATAGAAAACCAGATGTTTCTGAATCCTTTCTAAAATAATTCGGAAATAACCCACAGAGGGCTCTGTGGACTTTAATTTCCCCACCTCCTCCTCCCATTAATTGACGATGACCATGGTAACAGTAACCGTGATGACGCTGTCACCCAGTGTGGACCAAGCACTGTGCCAAGTCCTTTGCATGTACAATCCTTTCAACAGTTCAGAGAGGTGTGTTTCGTCCATAGATGGGTTTTGATATCAAGAATCATCCTTTTCAAGGCAATATTCCTCCTTTAGAAGCCAGCTTTCCAGATGTTCTGGTTCTGTAGGTTCGAGGCCCCCTCACTGGAAGGGATCACTTCTGCCACCTGCCCTCAGTGAGAACAGGGACCCCAGACCACGTGGCCTCAGCTAGCGGTGACTTCTCGTTCTGTTCAGCCACACCGTATGGCCATACTTCCCACACCCATCCTTCGAGCCTGAGATAGAAACCACGCTGGTCCAGTTACAGCCTTTCTTGTTAGCCAAGGGGTCGCCCAGGTCTTCATGTCACCCAGTCCTTAGCCTGGAGCTCCAGGACAAGACCCTCGAATGTCCCTTGATTCTCACACCTCCTCCGCCATGCACCTTTGCTGTGTGTAACGCTGATTCTCCACCTCTTTAAATGGCATCTTTGTAGATGTGTCCCTCTCCGTAGAAGGCACTCTCACATAAATTAACCTGTCCCGTAACACTCACAGTAACGTTCGGGTATCATGGATAAGCCATGACAGGTTCAGAGACACTGAATAGCTTTGCCTGAGAGGAGCCTGGTGGTGACGGCTGGAACTGGGACCTAGCTCTTTTGACTTGGTTCAGGACTTTTTTATACTATGCTGTTCTGCTTCCTGATTTTGTCAACAATGAACATATTTTCAGGAATGCCAGCAATAAAATCATTTTGTCTCTCTCTCTCTCTCTTTTTTTTTTTGGATTTTTAAAAGTTTATTCAAGCAGAACTGATGACATATGCCAGGGAACAAGATCTCAAATGATCCCCTCATATCTCATTCAAATCTCAGTTCTATGAAAATGGTGATTTTATAATGGTATTTAGCAGTATTCGTACACACTAGTATTTAGGAAATATATTTAATGTGGAAAGCTAAGGAACATTAGGTACTTAAAACATTTAAAAGAGTGATTCACCGCCATTACTAAGAAAATATGCAGCGGGATGATTCACTATAGAAAGTTTAAATGAGACTGAAATAGACAGTGTACAAATCATAAATTAAAAAATTTTTTAAAGAGAGAGCGAGAAAAGAAAAAAACCCTTTGTGGTTGCTTTTCTTACAACTATATATCATTTTACTAGAAAAGGGTTTGGCCAACCTATTGATTCATCCTGGACGGATGCTTTTTTTTGTTTCGGATTTTTTTTAAAGACATGGTATTCATTTTAATAACCTCATTTTTCCTTCTTCTTTACCTTCTCATTCTTCTCCTCGCCTTCCTTCTCTTCTACCTCCTCCTTTTTTATTATATATATTTTTTTCATTTTCGAGAGATATTAATTTATACAAAGATATGACATATCATACTATGAAATTAATATCTACCAAAATGAATTGTATGTTTGGCTTCCTCTGTCCTTTCTCCTTGTCTGTAGGCAGGGCCTATTATTTTTCTCCAAGGACACGGAGGTATTAGGACGATCTGCCTCTGAAGGCAGCGTGGAAAAAGAGTCCACGCTGAGACGTCGAGAACTTACTCAGTCTCCAGGCTCTTGCAGGTTAAGGTATCAGTCAGGGTTTTCTAGAGCATCAGAACCAACAGAAGTGTACATGTAGAAAGAAAGACAAAGATTTATCATAGAGCACCGTGGAGGCTGGCAAGTCCCAAAGCTGCAGGGTAGACTGACAAGCTAGAGACACGGGGAAGAGTTGATGCCGAAGTTCAAGGCCACTGCTTGGATAAGGTCCACTCATGTAATGGAGTTCCAGTAATCTGCTTTACTCAAAGTCTGCTGATTTAAATGTTAATGTCGTCTAAAAAATACTTTCACAGAAACATCTAGAATAATGTTTGACTAAACTTCTGGGCATTGTGACTTAGCCAAATTCACACATAAAATTAATCCTCACAAATGGCCAGATCATCCCTGAAATGAGATCATTGCCTCATGTCCCATTTCCAGCCTTATCAGAATAAGTACGGTGCCCGCTTAGTAACACAGCTCTACTTCTCCCCTGGCTTAGCCAGAGGTGTTTATGGTTTTTATAAACTGATACCCGGTTCCCTACATTTAAGAGAATTTAGAGGGGGAAACTGTTGCCTCAACTCCCTACCGTGGTCTTACAAATCAGTGGTAATTTTCAGTGCTTCTGAAGCTGTTGAGTTTTTTTCTTCCAAGTCCTAAGGATTTCATAGTTCCTCTGCTACTACTCACAATGACAATGGTTCAAACCTATGGGATTATTAGTGTCCCAGAAAGTCTGTCTTCTAGTCCTCTGTTGCTTTCTTTAAGCTTCTCCCGTGGACCCACCCCTCACTCTGTTCCCATTCTGTCGTGTAGATGTAAGACCAGCCCAACAGCAGTGAGTCAGACCTGGGGAAAGCAAAGTTGGGAGTCCTGACTCCCCACAGCCTGAGTCGTCCCATCCTCCCCGAGGCTTCCCCCTGGGGAGCTGCCGAGATCTGGTGTTTGTTACTGCGGCCTCGTCGGTCCTGTCCTGACTCCTTTTTCGGGAACATCCTCACAAGGCCCAGGGCTTATTCCACTTGAACGTTCACGGGTCCTGCGCCCATTCCTGAAACAGTTACTGTGCCCAAGAAGGAGTTGGTGCATTGATTGGCCAAGCTTGGGCCCCACGCTGTACCCCGGGGTTGGACATGGAACCCTGGCAAACAAATGATTGATATTGAGAGAAGAGTTGATATGCCAGAAAGAAATTGTAGAATTGGTTTGTCTTATTATTATTATTATTATTATCATCATCATCATTGTAAGTCAGGGAAGCAGGAAAAGACAGGGCATAGATGTTAGTTTCTAAAAACTTGGGCTTATAAGAATTATGAGTAGGCTATTTCTATTTTAATGCATATTAATGTTACAAATTAGTTATAGGTAAGCCTAAAAGGGCAGATTAAATCTAATTTTAGTAACTCTGTAACTCTGGAACATGTATATTTTTGAGGTGAGAAATTATTTGGTGTGTTGAGCGAGAGCGGTTTTTTCAAAGAAGAAGAACTTGGCAGCAGTACGCAGAATACAGTGAGGCTGAAGAAAGCTGGAGTTGGAGAAGCTCCATCTCACTAGTCCGGTTAGTCATCGTGATCCGGGACTGCGGCGTGATCCAGGGGTCAGAGCAGCGGTGGAGGGAGGGAAAGGGATCCACACGTGAGCTGCAGCAGAGGGGAGAACCGACAGGTCCTGGCGCCTGATCTGACGTGGGGAGATGAGGAGGAGCCGCAGATGGTTTGAAGGTTTGAGACCGACACGGCGAGGTGACACTTGGGGAGGATTGTAATGAGCTCCGGCACACGGAGACGCCTCTTAGACGGTCCAGGGGTGTCAGGCAGTGTGCAGCTGGAACCCGGGGAATAATCTGGTCTGCAGAGAGATCTGGGCGGCATCTACGTAAAGATGTTTCTTGCTGAGATTTCTCAGTGAGAGCGGAGATGATGTAAAGCGGGGCTCTGGGGACAACTCGGGCACTAACCCCTGCTGGACGGAGCCGAGGTGGGAGAGATGGAGGGACGAAGAGAGAAGAAACGGAGGGGTTGAAGAAGGCTGAGAAAGTAGTGTGCGTCAAGGAAGGAGAAGTCAAACTCCTTAAAATTGCCTGACGCTGCGCAGAGTGACCCAGTCCCTGGGCGCCTCGATGTTTCAATAGAGTGAAGATGTCTCAGGGGAGCCGAATTTTGAACCGTTACTGAGTCGGCAAACGGGAAATAAAATGGTAGACGGCACATCGCAGGCCAAGGTTTCCCCCGGACTCAGGAGGCCTTTGCGTTTTTAACTCAGAGGGAAAGAAGCCAGGGAGGGGGAAGAGCTTTTGCTGTTGTTCTGCCTAGCTGGCTGTTTCTGTTTTCAGAAAACTAGTAATAATAATAATAATAATAATAATAATAATACCTCTATCGCCACCTAATATGTGTCCGGCGCCATGATGGTCAGGTGTGTTTCCAGCGATCGTGCCTGTGAGAGGAGAAATGAGAGACGTTAGGAAACTGGACAAGATCAGTCCGCTGCGAACGGCGGAGCAGAGTCGGTCGCACTCGATGTGAGCTGTCCCCACAGGCCGGCAGTGCTGGCAGGGGACAGCATCAGAGAGCTCCGGCACCTAGGGCAGGTGGCGTCTGAGAGGCAGGGCGCACGCAGCACGCCGAGACTTCCAGGGACTCGTCTCAGCACAGCCGCCCGGGCCTTGTCCCAGAGCCTTCCCTCCCGCGCCTCTTACACGGCGACGTGTCATTTTACACGCTTCGAATTTCGTACCAGGAATGAATTCGTCGTTGAAGGTAAACGAGCTTTCTTTCTTTTATACAATAAAAATTATGTAGTCCATTTGCCTTTGAAGTTAAGAAAAGCCAAGAACCAAATTAAGAACTCTGCTGAGGTGAGGGAGCAGCCCAAATACTTGAGCACGTGTGCTCCCCAGTCTTTTTTTTTCCTCTTTCATTTGTCCTGTTTTATACTTATTTTGAATTTTTTCAAGCTCTTCAGAGATCCTTTTGGAAAGTTGGTGCTATGTACAGTGCTTAAAGTTGGTGCTTAGTGACAGGGATACGCTCTGAGATGTGTCGTTAGGTGATTTGGTCGTGCGAGCATCACAGAGTGCGAACATCAGGCCTCGGTGGCACAGCCACCACACAGCTGGGCCACGTGCGTCCGCCGTCACGCGTGTGTCCCGTCGTTGACAGACACGTGACTGTATGTGGGTAGATGCCGTGTACACTATCTCGTCGGTCGCTGTTCTTCTCTCTGGAGAGATCTGAGGGAGGGTAGGCTTTCAACGGGAACACCTGCTGGTGAGAAGGACATTCTGGGGGAAAGACGAGCAGCAGCACGCAAGCTCGAGGTTTCAGAACACGAGGCGTAGTGCAGCTTGACGACATTGCAGAAAGACAGAGTGAAATGTTTACATTACGAAGTTGTTGCTTACTTGCCACGCAGAAAGCAAAGGAGAGAGGGAACAGCGTCCCCAAGCGGACGGCTCTGCGCTCTCGGCTCCCCTCGAAGTCACAAACATCATTGTGTGTGTCCCATGTGGGTTCAACATGCAGAGTTAGCCTGGCTGTGTGAGTGAGACATCAGGGATTTTTATCCAAGAAGCGTCTTTCTCCCGTCCAAGAAATGCTTTGTTTGGTGTGTCCAGGGGTTTGTCATGACATGGTAAAGTTGTGGTCAGGACACGTTGGACCCAGGCAGGGAGGCTGGACAAACCGTCTTGTCACATAGGGAGTGTGGACACGTCTGTCAGGAGAGGCGTGAAGAAGGCCTTCACTGATGGTCCATGAGACACTTGGGGGAACGGGAGGAGAGGGGGTGAGGAGGCAAGCCGGGGTCAAGGTCGGGGGCTGCGACTCCTCACCGAGGAGTCCGAGCTGCAGAGGCTCTAGCAGACGCGCGGTCCGCGAGCTCCCCAGCCAACCCGGGCTTGTCTCTTGCTCTGTAGAACTGGCCCCTGACGCCTCTCGCCTTGAACTTGGGAGACAGCCTCCTGTCCCGCAGCCCCGGCACTTCCGCTCCCAGCACCCGAGTCAGAGCGTGGCGAGGCTCGGTTACCTTTGCACCTCGGCCCATCCGTGCCTCTTGTTTGTAACTGGAATGACGTATCTTAATGAAACGCCGCCTAACCTGATGAAATGTAAATGTGAGGGGCAATGGCAGGGGACTCATTTCCATGACAGCCGAGTAGAACACTTTGGAAAGAATTGATAAAATTGAGTACCTAGAATACTTGATGTTAGCCGGGGTGTGAAAAAGTTGTTTAAAAAAATTGGAGAAAATATATAAAACTCCAGAAGGATCCTCAGCTTGAGGTGCTTCACAGGTGTTTCTTAGGTCTTGCTCCGTTTTGTAGATACTGAAACTTCTGGTCATGGATGATGTGCCACGCGGTGTAAAGAAGGCGTCTCCGAGCTCACCAGAGGCCCTTGCTCGGAGGACCCTGGCTCCCTGCCACACGCAGCTGCTCGTGTCCCACGGCCAGCGTGACACGTCAGGGTGCACCCACAGCATGTTCTGATTCCTTGCGGTGACCGACTGTCCAGTCATCACGTAGGTGTGGGCCAGGAAGGAGCCATAGGCGATTCTGAAGCAAGGCAGTGACATGCTCCACTTAGTTACGGAGGCATCTGTTCTGTGGCATAAACATTTTAATCTGCCTCTCAGCACGAAACACTTTGGCGCACGTACATTGCAATTCCGTCACTTGAGGCCGAGGTAGGTGGAACCCTACACGGCTCGTGTTGACATCGTGGTCGGTCGTGGGCCTACAGGAAGCGCGACAGCCTCCAGTCCTGGCTTCACCACCTGCTAGCGCGCGGCTCTGACGCATCAGCGGGCCACTCTCTGCCTCCCATTCCTCATCCCTGGGAGGAGGGAGGCGGGTAGAAGCTGAGAGGGGTGAGGCTCTGTGTTCTTGAACTCTCTGCTGTCAGGAAGGAGTTGGGACGAGTCCTTCTGCTGACCGCAAAGTGGGGTTGGGAGCAGAGGTGCCCGCGACAGACTCAAGAGTGTAGGATGCTTTGCCCGATGTAGAAAGATGAGGACTTTGGTGGATTCGCACGCTGCCTTTCCAAAAGATTGGTAGGAAAGAACTCAACAGAGCGTACCCGAGGCCCGTCAAACCGCTGCTTCGTCGCCTTGCTGCTGTGCTGCATGCCGGGGGCCAGCGTCGGTCAGCCCCCCTGAGCTTCCGGTCGCGGGCAGGGCCGCCCCGGGCAGCCAGCAGTCTCCCCGTGACATGAAGCCACAGCCTTCCCTCGGGACCTCGTACCGGGCCGTTTTCTGTCTGGCCCCAGTTGAATGCAGTGTGCTGCGTAAGCTTCAGCAGGCGAGGGAAGCATCTAACAAGTCAGAAGCAGTTATTACAATCTCCCATCCACTGGAGAGCACATTGGAAACAAAGAGCAGAAGTTTTCCACTGTGCCACAGCTTTCAACGAGGCGGACCGAGGATCAGCTATGTCTTTACTAAAGACATAAAATGTAATGTATCAAAATGCCGACTTTTCTGAGGACCCAGGCTTGCTCTGATTCTCCAAAGCTCAGAAGAAACTTCGTTGAAGGTTGCGTGTGTGTGGATGTCCAGGTATACCCAGAATGAAAGACATGCAGAGTTCAGAATTCCTCACGCCCTTGAGATGTTCCAGGTCACACCTCTGACAGCCTTCATGGTTAATTTGGCTTTTGCGAACGTCCCTGACCTGTGCTGGATGCTGGTCACATTCAGTCGTGGCCGTTCTTACCAAGCTTCCCAGTGAATAGTCACGAGGAATTTTAAAAGAAAGAAGAAAAGAGAGAGAAGGAGGGAGAAAGGGAGAGAAAGAGAGACCCATCGTCCATTGTCGCCGCGGTGGAAAGGAAGAGACGCTGTAGCGGGCGTCGTCTGTCTGGGACATCCCTGCGTGCAGAGCCCCCGGGCACCTGTCCTTCCCGCCGGTGCCGCCACCGGAGGGGACCCAGAGCGAGGAAAGCCCCCGTGGGGAGGCGCAAGGGCGTGAGGCAGCCGCTTTTCCACTTCCCCCAGGCTCTGTTTTTCCACCTTGCAGTTGGCCCTGATTCAGAACGAGAGGGTGACAACACACAGAGGGAGATGGCACCCGGCCCTCCCCCCGTGTAACCAGCCTCGACTCCAGAGCCCGTGGAGCCGGGCCCGGCCATTCGGGACAGTCTCTTCCCCTCTCCTGGTCCAGGTTCCTGGCCCAGTTTCGCTCCACGAACGTCGGGCTTCCCCAGAGGGAAGGGTTCAGAGCGGTCGTCGCAAACTTCCTGGCGGCCCCAGAGCACTGGGGCCCCAGAGCTTCTGTGATGCTCACACAGCTGCCCTCACTGACAGTCTTGACTCCCCTGTCTCAGCCGCTACCGATGACACAGGCGTCATCTCCCTCTTACTCATCAGCAGCCCAATCCATGGGGTGGTGAGGGGTGAGCCGCCTTTCTCATTAATAAGCGGGTCACCCTGTAGCTGCAGAGGCAAAATGAATCACGGTTAGAAATAGCCGTCTCCCCACTCTTTGGTATGATGCCATCATTTAAACCATCTAAATATAGAAGAGCCTCTCTAATCTGTAAAGCCCTAGAGAGAAAAACGGAGTTTGAAACTTTCCTTCATCACACTGCTGTTTAACAATAAACTTCGCCACATGGAAATCTCAGCTCGCCGCCCAGCAGTTTGTTGACTTTCGGTTTGCATCGAGAGAAAGATACGTTTAAATTCTACTTAAGTTTCCTTTAATAATAACATAAATTAACAAAAATATGTAAAATCTAACACTCTAGAATCACTGCTCAATATGTTTACCGGTTATGCTTTTAAACACGTAAAGACAGAGTTTTAAGCGGAGAGTAACATTATTAGGGCAAATGTTAACTTTCTGCAAATGTCTGAAATTGCTGCCCGTAGGGTGATGGGAATCCTCTGGTATAAAGCATCCCCAGTGTGTGGGGTGAGTGGGAACGGCCGACACGTCCCCCTCACCCCACTATTCCCTTCCATCGCACTGCCGGCCCCTCTGTGCCCCTTTGCTCATCTGTCCCAGGAGAGGAGGTGGGCTCTGGGGAAGACTGTTTGCAAAAGTGGTGACAGCACCTCCTCCCTCCCCAGGCCCTCTGCAACGTGACAGCCACATCTCCCACCAAGGGGTGGGACCAGTTTTTCACCTCTTCAGTCCAGGGGGTGCCCTATGGTTTGCTTTCACTGACACAATGCAGTGCAAGTGAGGGGTTGTGGCTTCTGCACCTCTCGGCCCGGAGTGGCCTTGCGCCTTCCTCTCTGGTCCCCTCACATGCTGCCACTGTGCAGAGAAGCCCAGACGAGGCTTCTTAACGGTGAGAGAGGCCCAGCTGCAGCCCAAACGGGCCAGCAGAAAGGCCTCCCGGTGCGAGTGGGGCCAAGCGGAGACCCGCAGTTCAGCCCTGAAAGTGTGAGGCGCACAGCGTGCTGCTCTGACACACGTGTGTACTGCACTGTGGTCACCTCAGCCGACCTCTGCCGTGCCACGTGATTATCAGTCCTTCTTTGTGGTGAGAACATTTAGTATTGAGTCTTGTAGTAATTTTGGAGTATATGCTGAAATATTGTTGGCTGTGATCCCTAAGCTGTGCATTACACCTTCAGAACTTACCAGTCTCCTAGTTGAAGTGTGTACCCCGTAACATCTCCCAGCCCCCCGCCCCCAGGCCCAGTCACTGCCATTCTCCTCTGAATCCACAAGTTGGGCGTTTTTAGATTCCACATGTAAGTGCTATCACACAGTATTTGTCTTCCTCTGGCTGATTTTGCTAAACATAATGCCCTCGGGTTCATCCATGTTGTTTCAAAGGGCAAGAGTCCCTTCTTAGGGCTGAGTAATATCCTGTCATGTGTGCGCCAAAGCTGCTTTCTCCGTTTGTCCCCTGACAGACACTGAGGTTGCTTCCTTATCTTGCCTGTTGCAAATAATGCTGCAGTAAACATGGGGAACAGATATCTTTTCAATATTCTGTTTCCATTTTATATGTGTGTGCATGCGTGTACGGGGGGGTGTGTGTGTGTGTGTTCAGAAATGTGACTGCCGGATCACATGGTAGTTGTAGTTTTAAGTTTCCGAGGATCCTCCACACCGTTTTCTGTGGTGGCTGCACCTGTTTACCTCCCCGCCAAGGGCTCCTTTCCTTCACACCCTCGCCGGCACTTATTCCTCGTCTTCTGGATGGTAGCCATTCTAACAGGTGTGACGTGGTAGCTTATCGTGATTTTCATCCGCATTTCCCTGATGATTTATGATCTTTTTGTGTACCTCTTGGCCATTCGGATATCTATTTGGAAAAAATGACTCCAATTCCTCTGCCCCTTTTTAATATTTTTTTAAGTTGTATGAGTTTTTATATATTTGGGGTATTAACTTCTTATCTGATATGTGGTTTGCAAACATTTCCTTCATTCCATAGGTTTCCTTTTCATTCTGTTGATTATTTCTTTTGCCGTGCAGATTTTTAGTTTGATGTCATCCCACTCGTCGATTTTTGCTTTTGTCGTCTGTGCTTTTGGTGTCGTATCCAAAAAAAAATCATTCCAAGACCAGTGTCAAGAAGCTTCTTCTCTATGTTTTCTTCGAGGAGTTTTATGGTGTCAGGTCTTATGTTTAAGTCTTTAATCCATTTCAAGTTAATTTTTGTGAGCGGCATACGATACAGTATGATTTCATTATATACATATCACATATCTTTCTGTTTGTGGATACTCAGTTCTCCCAGCACCGTTTGTTGAAGAGACTGTCCTTTCCCCATTGAGTGTTCCTGGCTCCCTTGCCAAACATTAGTTGACAGTATAGGCAGGGATTCATTTTGGGGGTCTCCAGTCTGTTCCATTGGTCTGTGTGTCTGTTTTTATGGCAGGACCATACTGGTTCTAATTACTACAGCTTTGTATAATTTGTAACCAGGAAGCATGATGCCTCCAGCTTTGTTCTTCTTTGTCAGGATTGCTTTGGCCATTCAGGGTCTATTGTGTTCCATATAAATTTTACTGTTGTAAAACGATTCCTATTTCTGTAAAAAAAAAGTCATTGGATTTTGATAGAGATTACACTGAATCTATAGATGGGTTTGGGTAGCATGGGCATGTTAACCGTATTAATTCTTCTTATCTGTGAACACAAGATAGCTTTCCATTTGTGTCTTCTTCAATGTCTTCTATCAAAGTCTTATAGTTTTTATTGCACACATCTTTTACTTCCATGGTTAAATTTACTCCTAAGTGTTTTATTGATTTTGATGCTATTGCGAATGGATAGTTTTCTTTATTTCTTTTTCAGATATGTCATCGTTAGTATATGGAAACAACTGATTTCTGTGAGTTGACGTTATAGGCTGCAACTTTACTGAATTCATTGATTAGTTCTAGCAGTTTCTTGGTTGAGTCTTTAGGATTTTCTACATATAAGATTATATAATCTGCAAATAATGACAATTTTGCTTTTTCCTTTCCAGTTTGGACAACTTTTATTTTAGGTCTTCCCTAATTATGATAATCAGGACTTTTAGTACTATTTTGAGTGGGAGTAGTGGACACCCACGCCCCTTTCCTGATCTTAGAAGAAAAGCTTTCAATTTTCACCATTAAGTGTGATGTTAGCTATGGATTTGTCACCTCTGGCCTTTATTATTTGAGGCATGTTTCTTTTATACCCAATTTGTTGAGGGCGTTTATCATGAAAGGATGCTGTATTTTGTCAAATGTTTCTTCTTCATCTACTAAGATAATCATATGATTTTATTTTTCATTCTTTCAAGGAGGCATATTATATTTTTTGATATGTGTATGTTGAACCATCCTTGCGTCCCAAAGGCAAATCCCACTTGGTCATAGTGTATGATTCTTTTACTATGTTGTTGAATTCAGTTTGCTAATATTTTGTTGAGAATTTTTGCATTTGTACTCATCAGGGATCTCATTCTACAGTCTTCTTTTCCTGTAGTGTCTTTATGCGGCTTTGGTGTCTGGGTAATGTGGCCTCATAAAATGAAGATTGAAAGTGTTCCCTCTTCTTTAATTTTTTGGAAGAGTTTGAGGAGAATTGGTGTTCATTCTTCTTTAAGTGTTTGGTAAAATTCACCAGTGGAGCCATCTGCTCCTGAGCTTGTGTGTTGGGAGGGTTTTGATTACTGATTCAATTTCCTTGTTTATTAGTGGTCTGTTAAAATTTTCTATTTCCTCCTGATTCGGTCTTGGTAGGGTGTATGTTTCTAGGAATTTATCCATTTCCTCGAGCTTATCCAATTTGTTGGTGTATAATTGATCATAGTAGTCTCTTATGATCCTATAAATTTCTGTAATATCACTTGTAGAGTCTTCTCTTTCATTTCTGATTTTATTAATTTGAGTGCTCTTTTTCTCTTAGTCTAGCTAAAGATTTGTAAATTTTGATTATCTTTTTGAAAAACCGGCTCTTAGTTTCACTGATCTTTTCTATTGTTTTTCTAGTCTATATTTCATTTATTTCCACAATGATCTTTGTTATTTCCTTCTTTCTTGTAATTTTGGGCTTAGTTTGTTTTTTTCTAGTTCCTTGAGGTGTAAAATTAGGTTGTTTACTTGAGATCTTTCAATTTTCATAATATACACATTTATCACTATAAACTTCCCTTTCAGAACTGCTTTTGTAGCATCCCTTAGGTTTTGGTGTGCTCTGTTTCTATTTTTTTTTGAGATTTTTTTAATTTCTCTTTTAATTTTTTCTTCGACCCATTGATTGTTCGGGAGTATGTTGTTGAGTTTCCACATGCGTGTAAATTTTTCAACTTTCCTCTTGTTGATTTCTAGTTATATCATTGTGGTCGGAAAAGATAGTCGGTATGATTTCAATCTTCTTAAATTTTCTAAGACCTGTTTTGTGGCCTATCATATGATCTATCCTGGAAAATGTTCTGTGTATACTTGAGAAGAATGTATATTTATAGAAAATGGATAGAATGTTCTATAAACATCTGTTAGGTCCCTTTGGTCCAATGTATGGTTCAACTCCAACATCCCTTGTTGATTTTCTGTCTGGATGATCTATCCATTGCTGAAAATGGGGTACTATTATTGTATTGTTGCCTATTTCTTCCTTCAGATCTGCTACTATTGCTTAATATATTTAAACAATATATTATTTTGTTTCAGTGTTGGGTGCATATATACTTACCATTGTTATATCTTCTCGAGGAATTGACCCCTTAAAAATCTGGAATACTTCATGAATTTGCATATCATCTTTGTGCAGGGCCCGTGCTAATATTCTCTTTATTATTCTAATTTTAGTGCGTGTGTTGCTAAAGGGAGCACAACCCACTGTGTTATGAACAGATAAAACTGTTGTTTTAAACCACTAAATTTTCAGGCGGTTTTTAAACAGCAAAAGATAATTGATAAAGATTTGATCTGCTTGATGAATCTAGAGAGAAAGGTTGAGGGCGAACAGTCCAACCCTCTTCTCTCATTCTACTTCTGGGAGAAAGCGGCCCCCTGAGAATCCGTGTTCTCTTTTTGTGATCCAGGCCATAAATCATACAGGGTTGAGATGCACTGATGTATATTTTTTCCAAATGCTAAAGAGCCTGAAGTTAAAGTTAATAGTTGGCTGAAATCAATAGTTGGCCAAAAACAAATGTTGCCATGAAAAAAAGAACTAGTAATCAAGAATAAATCTGAAAAATAATTAAAAATCGAGAATTATTATAATAATTTTAGTAGTCACACATCGAAAGCCAATTAGTAAAATTAAATGTGTTTTTAATATTTTTAACAATGTATTTCATTTTCTTTTCCCTCTACATTCTTTATTACGTCAAAATGGAAAGTAATTTGTCAAAATATTGAATTTTTCCTCATGAGACTTTAAGGTAGCAAAAATGATCATTTAATTTATTCTCAAAAGATGTGAAAAAAATCTCAGTTAGCTCTTTTTATTGAGAACACGTAGTATCTTGTATGGGATTCGGTCTTGACACTGTCCGCTACTCACTTTCATGCGAATTTAGTGTCCCTGATTATCAGAGGGATGTTTCGTTCTAACGACTCCTGTCCTTTCTGTGCAGTGTTCAGCATATTTTTTAAAGGTGATTTTTCTGCGTTTTTCTTGCTCTCTCTGTCTGTCCCACTTTTATCTAGATCTTTTCTTTCCTCCATCTTGGTTTCTCCTTCCTGCTCAGTTTTGATTCGGCTCCTGAGTGCGGGGCCCTGAGCACTGTGGGAAGGCGGGGTAGGTAAGCCTGGTGGCCTGGCTCGCTGGAGGCCGCTTGCCTCACCTGCTTGTCAAGGTGATTTTACTTGGAAATAGGGTTTTTGCAGATGTAATTAGTTAAATGAAGTCATACTAGAATTAGGTGGCGCCCTACTTCAACGCGACTGATGTTCTTGTGAGAATGTGGCCATGAAGGCAGAGAGAAAACGTTACGTGACAACAAAGGCAAAAATTGGAGTTATGTAGCTGCAATGCCAAAGACTGCCCAGAGACTGCCAGAAGCCGAGGAGATGCGAGGGAGCGTCCCCGAGGGAGCGTCCCCGTACGGCTTCCCTGGGAATCCGGGCCTCGTGACACCTTGATCTCAGACTGTTAGCCTCCAGAACTGAGGGACAGTAAACTTCTTTTGACTTCAGCTACCTGTTCGCGATACTTGGTTATGCCTGTCCTAGGCAACTAATGTCCTAGGTAAAGACTGTGGGGGCCTCTGACCTTCCTGGTCCGCAGCCTGTGTTGAGCCATGTAGCTGGACTTTGCAGTCACAAAAAGACATCACATAAAGAATCTCGCCTGACTCGATGGGGAGCACAGAACTCAACACCCGAGAACTTGGAAGTCGTTAGGCGACGTCTTTCCGTGGAGCTCGAGTCTTCTGTAATCTGGACAGTTTTGTCGCACCGAGGTTTTCGGCACCGTAAGGACCAGAGGCGCATGCGGGCTGCTCTGGGACTTCAGCCCGTCTGTTTCCGATGCCGTGCGTGGCCCTGCGCCCTGTGCAGTCGGCCTCCTGGCGTTGTTCTGTAAGGACACATTATTTTCTGTCATGAAAACGTTTGGCTTCTATGGGGTGGGTGAACCTTGAGCATCTCCACTCTCGGAACTGGTATTTTAAGTGTAAGTTCTGAATCACCAAACAAACCAGCACATCTCAAAAAAAAAATAACAGATGAGCAGATCCTCATTAGAAAAGGATCTTGACTGATTCTTCCCTACGTATCAGGGGCCTCCGGGGGGATTCTGCAGCCATCGTCAGAAATAACATCAAAGGCGAGGGCTTTACTGTGCTTGGAGAACCACATGAAAACACTCGCTGGTAGTTTCTGTAAGTGAAATGCACGCTAATCCTGCCCAGACGACACCCGTGTTTGAAGCCATTACACCGAAGACGTAGGGTATAATTTTCTGTGGGTCATTTCCTATTGAAGTGTGAACTAGATCAGAGTTGCCGGATTTTCTCTTCTTGCCTCATTCAATTCGTGTTTCCCCTCCCTTTTTAATAGTCTCAAAGTATTTTGTGACTAGAACAGTGCTTTTTAAACCTGAATGTGCATGAAGTTTCGCATTCATAGACTGATTCAGTAGGACCGAACTGGGTTCAGGAAACCACAAATATAGCAAGACCCAGATCCTTATTTATCTATCATCTTCTATCTATCTATGTACCTATCATCTATCTATATCATCTATCTATCCATCTATCCATCCATCCGTCATCCATCTATATATTTATCATCTATTATCTGTCTATCATCTATCTCTATCCATCTCTATCTATCATCTATCATCTATCTGTCTATCTCTACCTATCTCATCTATCATATCTATCTATCTAATCATCTGCCATCTCTCTGTTTTTCTACAAACCACACTGAGACCTGCATCTGACCATTGCCTTTTGCTGCCTCTATCTCCTTTCTTCTCCCACAACCATCTGAAGACAGAAGAAGCAAGCTTGCCCCTTCCCCGTCCTATCTGGACCACTCCTCCCCACCTGCAAAGTAAAACTCTAGACTCTAGTTGGCCAAGTCTGTCTCTTAATATGCTAAATGGGAAACTAAGACTGTGGCTGTGTTTTATTTTGAGGGAACCAGTAAGATAATGCAACTGGTTTGAAAACACACATATATCTCTATAGGTCCTTAGGAATGCTGAAACGAATTTACAAACAGATGGAAAACTGGCTAATATCCACAGGGCCACAACCAATTATATCTCACATGAAAATATTCATTTGCATTTCTCTGGACAAGATTTACTTGCATTACTGTACGTTTTCTAAGACCTACTGAGTTATAAAATAGTTTAAAGATGGTCGGAGGCCCTTGTAGAATTAGACAACCTGGAAGGGTGTGCTAGACACGATACCCAGTGGTTTTCTCATGTTTCAGTGTGTTTCAAAATTTTCCTGACACAAAGACCTAAATTTCCTTATCAGTAAAACGAGAGATTTGGACTAGTGACTTGTGAGAACCTTCAATTCCAACGTCCCGTTACTGCGGTTCCTTGGCCATTGTCAGTGTGTGTGCATAAAACGCGGGATTTCTATGCTGGTATGGCAGGACTGTTGTAGTCGTTTGTATCAGTCAAAGTCAGCCATAACCGTGAGGGCCTCCTCATGTAGTCTCTGTCTGAAGATAAAATCAGATGTGAACTCTGCCTCTCTCCCAGGCGCTTTGAGGCAGCGCGTGCCTGTGCGTGCCCTTGCAAGTGGAAGCAGAACCTAAGCATAGACAGTCTAGTGGATTCGCTCACTGTTTTTACCAAATGCTACCTACCCAAGATGCTGGTAACTTGGCTAATATGAAAAGGCAGGACAATAGCGTATAGATTCGCAGATGGCGAAAATTGGGAAGCAACGAATCAAGTTTCTGTAATTCTTGTAGACTTCCCTGCAGGTCAAATGCTTTCTTTTCTCTAAACATAGAGCCCAGGCATCCCAAAAAGCTCTCAACTTATTTAGTTTTCTAAAAATCTACTATATTTGAAGGTGCGAAATCATGAGTAATGCTTATATGCAGCTTATATTTTTGAGGATAAATATTCTGCTTTGTAGATTTTATCAGGTAAAACCCCATTTAGTTTAGAAATCAGCATCAAAACTTTTTTATTTAAATTTGTTTACTCTCATTTGAATGGTCTCATTTTAACTAAAACGATCTTCTTGATGGTAAAACATAAAAACAATCACATTTCTTTGTTTCAGTCTTTCTTTTCTTTCATCCTAGTCATTTCTGTAGAACGCTGGGCAGCGTTTGGGAGGGTTTCTGGTAATAATACACCTACACAAGTGTGCTGCAGGAAATAGAAAGTCCACACCTGATCCCCTTAGTAGCTGCGACCTGATGAGTCATAGAAGAACTCAGGGCGACTGCTGCTGAACGGTGAAGATTTACATCCCAAATGCCTTTTTTTCCTGCACCAATAACATAACATGGATTCAAGAGCAAAAATATCAACCAGACACACACATACATTTGTATCTGTCTACATAGCGCACAAAGGTGGTTGCAAGTAAGGGGCAGAGGCGGACGCGGAGGATGGCAAGATGAGAGAAGAGAACTCATAGGCATCGGCACCTTCTCTCTGAGAGCCAGATGGCATTCATCTACAATTTTATCATCACAATACCCCTGAAAAGGAGTTTCCAGTAACACCATCTTGCAGGTGAAGAAAATGAGACTCGATAGTAAGCAGCAGAGCTTAGTTTTGAAACCACCTCTGCCTGACTTCAGAGCTAAGAGGACAGAGAGCGAGACTCCTCTCTCCTTCGTCCTGGCACTGCAGCCAGAGCCCCGCACTGAAGCCGGGCGTCAGGACGTCAGGAGTCCGCAGGTCAAGCTCAGGCAGCTGCCAGCACCTGCCCCGGCCACGTTCTCCCAGCGTCACTAGCAGAATTGCTCCTGCCGCCAACCCGGGCACCTCCCGCCTCTGCATCCCCCTCCCTGAGGGGACCGAGAGGGAAGCGGCCGTAGCCTCTGCCCCCAAAGCTAGTAGAGAGGGAAAGGGAGACAAAGAGAATTTCTTCTAAAGGCTGCAGTGTCTGCAAGAGGAGGAGACCAACATTTTCATCCTCACAGCGGGACTGGGCTCGAGAGAGGACAGATGGCTTGGCCCCCATGGGACCCGAATGGGGACAAAGAGATTTGGAGAGAGAGGGCCTGGGGAGACCCAGGGACCACTTAGCAGATGGGGCCCCTATGTGCCTGCTGACTTTACAGTTTGCTGGAAGGTGAGAACTGGGGCTGCAGTTGTGGGGGCGGGGGTGTTGGAAAGGAGGTTGCCGCAAAGAGGCCCATGCACTGCAGGGTAAATGCCACCAACTGGGGTTCCCTGGTCAAACCAGTGAAGGATAGCCAGGGCCTCAGGGAGCTGCACCAGGAACCACCCCCTCGCCCCCAACCCCGCCCCAGAAGCGCAGCCTTGGCCAACCCAGGAGAGGGCTGCAACTCAGCCCCTCCCCCCGGCAATGAAAATACAGGCAGAAGAGCGGGGTGGGGGGGGGTGGGTGCGGCTGCAGCTGTGACCCCTCAGGCGGAGCCGGCCTGAGCTGGAGGAGGAAGACGAATTTTGAGTCAAGTTTGGGAACAGGACTGGATCTTAAATGCCAGCATTAGACTGTTTTAACAACAAAACCATGCTGAAAGTGTGCAAAAACTGGCCCAGATATAAAAGAAGCCAATGCTAGAAGAAAGCGTTGGTGGGGCTCGTTTCGCCGCCTACTGGGAGTTTTCGGAAAATACAACAGTTTTATATTTTTACCCCCAAACAAAAGTTAAACAGAGACACCGAACCAGGTACTCTGTCACCCCTTTCTCCACGTGACCCCACTAAGAAGAGCGAGCCACGGGCGTGTCTAGCATCTCAGGCCCCTTCTTAAGACACCCAATTAACGGTACTCCCCGACGCTGCAAGGTGGCCCGATTTCCTTCAGTAACTCACCCCCATGCGTTTCTGCCTCTGTTGGGCATCACCTCCTATTAGCTCGACCTCATGGGAACGTTCTTGGCTGGCTCTATGTGTCACAGCCCCCAGACGGAGGAAGAGGGCTCCAGGCCCCCATGCGGGACCACTGGGTTAAACGCTTAGAAATACCCGCAGTTCGGGGGTCTTGAATCGTGAAATGGCAGGGTCGGGCCTTCATCTTTGCATGACGCGCCACCGAAAAGCTCAGCCTGCTCCCTCGGCCCCACGTGGTCACAACGACACCTGAATCTTCAAGGGGCGGCATCTCGTTGGAGTTTATTGGACCCGTGATCACTGTGGGTGGTTGCGTCAATAAATGCAGTCTCTGCCCCTTCCCGTGTCCGTGGTTTATGACGTGGACCTAGCAGTTCTAACCACTGAAGGAGCAGAATATGTTTTCCTACCCCTCGACCTATGGTTTAGCCATGTAACTTGCCCTGGGCGATGGAATGAAGCAGAAACGACAGGGTACTGTCGCGGGCCTAGGCCTTGAGGGGCCGCGAAGATTGCTTTTTCATAGACATGTCAGTCATGTCGTTTTTATTTTGAGCCACTGAATTTTGGGATGAGGTTTTTCATGCACAGAAAGTTAACTGATGCAATCATTTTTCTAGTAGATACGTGGTAGAATTTAAACCAGAAAATATGCTATTATTTCTGGAACAATTTCCCTTTTGATTACATTCACTAGTTTAATAAGTGATGAAATTAATTCCGATCTGTATTATTCGCTGAGATATTTGGATTTCTGGCATCGTCTGAGAAGACAATGCATCTGCACTCTCATTCCGGAGAACTCGGGGTGGACCGTGCAGTCACCGCCGAGGAAGCGATGGCTCCTGCAGAGACCATCCCAGCACGGGGTGTGTGTGTGCGCAGCGCGTTCATGTGAAAAGCAGCTAAATCTGCTCGATGTGTTGCAGTCCAGTTCATTTATGAGTCACTCGTGTAGAACTCAGAGCCCCTTTCCCCGTAGAAACAGTCACATAATGTTCCCAGCGAATGTGCAAAAGCCCATGTAACCTCACACTGTAACCGGATGACATCGTAAGGCCTCGGAGCTCAGGGAGAACCTCCACCCGCCACCGCTCAGGGCTCCTTCTCTCCTTTGCTTTCTCCTTGCTTTCTCTTTACCGAGGACGAGCCTGTTAGAGCCTGTTAGAGCTCTTCACTGGGCCTCCTTCCTAAATGGGCAGGGCGACCCTTGATAGGAGGTGAGGACATGCCACGGTCTCTCAGGCTTGTCGTCCTCTCCCACGTGACGGCTTGGGTCCGTGGACTTGGAGTCCCTCTCTCTCTCCCTCTCTCCTCCCCTCCCCATGTTTCCTTTAATAACCAAAATCCTTTAATCGGGGAGTTTTTAAACAATGCTTGTGCAGATTGATAAACAGTGCTTCATTTCTCTCATTCGGCTGGTGGTCCTTGCTGGCTACGTCATCAGTGAGAAAGCTGGAGGGCCCAGGGGTAGCTCAGAACTCCCAAGGCCCAGCCCCTTTTGTTCACCTTTCCTGTGGGAAAATCCTTGCTGCGTGCCAGCTGAGGAAGCTGGGCACAGCTTGGATGTACCCTCCTTCTCCTGAAGGGGAGACCCCCCCATTCACAATGACTCATCTTTGGGAAGAATCTCCGGTTCTTGCATGGAGGAGGAGTGGTCATGTTTTGTCAGAAGAGGGGCCTAAAAGTTGATTTTGGAGAAACTGTAAGTCGTAGTGGAAAGTATATATGTCCGCTTCTTTAAAATTTGCATAAAAATGCATTAACTTATGCTCCTCAGTTCAGAACTCAGACACCTAACTGCTCCCTAACCTTAGCTTCCGCCAACAGAATCTTATTCCAACCCGAAAGCTCAACCTTATTTTCTGAGAGAAATCTGACATTCTTCATTAACATCACTCTGCTGATGAGCATTGTTCTTTTATTCAGTTAAAACTCGATTATATCATAGTTTCTAAAGATCAAACTGTTTAGTACAGACGTGTGACTTTTCTGTTTATAACTCTACATAAATTCCTTCTGAAAACCATTTCTCTCCATGGTCTCATATGAGCCTATGTGCTCAAAAATGATCATGTAATTTATCAAATTTTATCATAAATTTTATTGCCAGTAAAACATACCATTGATCACCATATATTTTAACTATGAAAATTAAATAAAACGTATAAAACTTTGAATTTTTAAGCCTGCCTTTAATAAAGCTGGTATTTATAAGTGAGTTGACATCCATACGTCACATCTGACATGAAGTTCATATACTTGTTAAGGCCACCATGAGCCCTCACCTCTGGATAACAGGCGACTTGAGCCACAGGCTGAAAGACCGAATGAGGCCACCTTGTGACAACTCCGAGCACCCACCAACAGCACATCAAAACTCACGTGGGAGCCACGTAGCATGTCCATGTGTTTGAGTGGCTCAGATTAACACGCTGGGCCAGGCCTGAGGAGGCCGCCACCCCTCCCGGGCCACCTGCACAGACCCGGCTCCCGACTGTGGAAGGCGGGGGTGGGAGGCGTCCGCTCTGCCGGGGACCCCAGCGACACCGAGAAAGGCAGGCCAAGCAAGGGGGAGAGGGAGCGGAGCGCAGCCGAGCTGGAGCCTGGCTCCGTGCACCGAAGGGCCAGACACATTCCTGCCTCCTGCGCCGAGCTGAGGGACCCTGTTCTCTGACGCAGACCGAAATCCTCCTCTCCTGGAATTGCAGGAATGGACACGTGTCTACAGCCTGGCACTTGTTTCGGCCACTCCACAGACGCTCCTGTGAGAGAGCCGCCACCTGTCAGGAGGCCGAAAAGGAGGGCCCCAGGGTGGGCAGCTCCCAGAGAAGCCGGGCGTTGGCACACTCTTTTGGGGTGCCCCTCTTCTAAGCTGGGGAGGAGGTGAGGACGCCATCCCCGCCCTAGCACCCCTAAGTGTTCACATGAAACGCACGGAGTGTCTCTTTCTCAAAATCACGGGAAAACTACTACTAACAGTAGTTTACAAGTCATAGTAAAAGCTCTTTTACTGCGTATAGAATTTGGGACGTTATAGAAATATAAAGAAACCATCAAGTAATAAATTTGCAGCGTTAAATTGAGACCTTTTTAGTGCTGTGGCTATCAGCAACAGCTTCTTGGGAGCAGAAACCGAAGTTATGCCCCTCAAAAGCCCAGCAGCCCGAGCTACAGAAAAGTGCATTTTCCTTGGAAGGTTGCAGCAGCCTCGGACCCGGGCCTTCCGTGGATTCTGTGCGTTGCCACCAGTGTGGCGTGGACACAGACCCTTCCTTCACAAAGGGAGGCTTTCCAGTGATTTCTTGTGGGGTTTTTTTTGTTTGTTTGGTTTTTGGTTTTTTTTGCACCAAAGATAATGGTAGGTTATCTAAAAATGATCTTATTTGAGAAATGCTCTAAAAATTCACAGTCTTCAAGATTAAACAATAAAGCTCTAAGACAGAAGCACTGGAAAACCGTTCGACTGCCCCGTGTTGACCCGCTCAGAGAACTTTCTTTTCCCCAAATAGTGGCGCTGCTGGGGGAGGCGTTTCATCGCTCAGAGAGCCGCATATGCAGTGTGATTATTTGTAACTGGTTGCATGTGTCACTTTGTAAATATTTCTCCAGTTCCCAGTGGGTTCGAGAGGCACCCCGTCACAGGGGCAAGAACAAGGAACGGACAGACTGACAGACACGAACAGAGGGAGCAAGGGACAGCGAAGAGGGAAATGGGTTCGTTATGACACGCACATGTAAAATACCCTAAATGAGAACAATGCAGCATTAAAATATATATGTAAAGATATTGCTGGGTACTTTTCCATCAATTTTTCAAAGGTCTTGACCCCCTAAAGAAAAATTTCTGACTAAAAGGGGTTTTCCTGACCACTCAGTTTCTTCTTCTGCTGAGTCCTACAGCGAAACGGCCATCCTATATTTGGCCCTTGACACAGTTGCCACGGAAATGAGTGGCAAACACTTTCAGCTTTCTGGCTTCACTGTGGGATCCAGTGTAGAACACAACTAAACTGTCAGAGAACCTCCCTAAGTCACATTTTACCTGATAAGTAAGAGTTTCCAGAAAAACGGTGACATGTATGGGAAGGAAAGTAGATTGTTTAACTCACTCTGAAAAAATCCCTTTTGATTCATAGACTGTCTGCACGATCGAAACATAAGAAACCGTCTCTTTCTCTCATCAGACTCTTAATTCCCAGACAGGTACTCAGGGGGGCAACGGGGTCGTGTTAGCGCCCGGAAAATCGGGGTCCTGAGGGATAAGAAAGGAGGAGCCGAATGCCAAGTGAGGGAGAGGCACTGACTCGGCGATGGGGTGCGGGGCTCGGATGCCGCTTAAACCGTTTGTAAGGAAAATCAAATGTCCTATTTGGGGAAAAAAAAGAGAACTTACTGTGGAGGTCGAAGGACACGGGCTTTCCGCAGCTGGAGCCAGAGGCGATCTGGGGCGTGAGGGGCTCCCCACAACGGGCTCGAAACCGCATCGTGGCGTGCGTTCCCAGCAAACAAGACCTGGCTTCTCCAGGGAAGACCTCGGCGATGACTCATCCTCTGGATAGTCCTCGTCCAGGTCGGTGAACCTTAGGGAAACGCTGTGGGGTTGAGGAGGTCAGCGTTTTTCCTCCTGGGACTGAGGAAGAGAACAGAGCAGTCCACTCAGTCCTGGGGCCGCAGACGGGAGGACTGGTTGGCAGAAGCCGGCGTTTAGAATCCGTACTCGGAAGAAGACTCCAGACACTGGCGGGGTAGAAGACGTCGCAAGTTGAAAGGACCGTGCCCTCCATCTCCTGTGTGGGATTTTTAAGTTCTTCTAGTGAAACCTGTTCCATTATCTACATACTTGTTGGTGGTTGTGTAAATGACTACAACGCCATTGGAGGTCAACTCAGAAATATCTAGAAGACTTGAGGATGCAGATTCCATGCAACTCAGCAGTGGACTGACTCATGTGTTGAAGCCCTGCCCCCCAGTGAGGCTGAATCTGCAGCTGGGGTCTTTAGGAGGCAATTAAGGTTAAGCGAGGTCATAGGGTGGGACTCTAAACTGATAGGATAAGGGAGGGAGAGCTCCCTCACCCTCTTTCTCCCTTCTCCCCACCCCTTCCTCCCTCTCTAACGTGTGGACATAGCCAGAAGGTGACCAGCTACAAGCCAGAAAGAGGGCTCTCACCAGAACATGACCAATACTGCCACCCTCACCTCAGACATCCCAGCTTCCAGAACTGGGAGAGAATGAATTCCTGTTGTTTAAGCCACGGGGCTGGTGGTGTCTGTCATGGCAGCCCGAGCAGACCACGACGGTGGCTACCCTAGAAAGTTCTTCTATGTACATGTGAAGGGAAGGGAAGGGTACGCATTACAGTGCTGTTCCTAATGGTAATATTGTGAAGACAGTCCAACTTCCTGTGGAGAAATCTAAACTGTTGGTTCGCATCACAGAATTCTATAGAGCAGTTGGATGAACACTGTTAGCATGATCGACGTAAATAAATGTCAAGAAATATGTCAGGTCAAAAAAAAAAATGAGCTCAAAAAGATATTCATGCATGATACCAGGTGAAATTTGAAACACCTGAAACAATAGCGTATAATTTTAGGGATACAGACGTGTATAGTAAAAGTACAGACGACTGCCTGGAAATGACACCCACCAACTACTTCTGAGAAGGGAGAGGAAAATGATAGTGGAGGCAAGAGAGGACTTTCTGCTGTATCTGTCATGTCTTATGTCTTAATAAGAAATGAGATTTGTGCCAGTTTCAGCGACGTGTTTGCATCTTTTACATCTGTGTGCTGCCTGTTACATTTTTGCAGGTTTCACATATTTCTGATGTAGGAGGTGTTTTGTTTCGTCACCTGGATTCTCAGCAGGACAGTAGCCCTTCCCAGACAGACCTCTTCTTTTCCACCTGTATTATATTATATACGCTGCAGTAAAGAGCCCAGAGAAGTTTAGGTGACTTGGCCAAAGGGTCCAACCTAAACAGTGACTCGAGGATTAGAAACTGGTTGTTCGTCTTTTCCCATAGCTGTGTATGTCTGTTGATTATATTCTGTAGACACAGTGGCTCCAACTTTATCGTCCAACCCCCAAATAATCCGCGTTTGAGCCCATCGGATCGTCCCTGTGCCCTAGTCCAGAGCCGCAGGTGCCGTGCGACCTATCCCGCTGGCTCACAGCATCGGCCTGCTTAGGAGAGTCCAGATTTTCCACTTTTGAATAAAAGGACATAAGGAAATGAGACAACGGATCTGGAAGTTTTTCTAAATGATCACGAAGTCAGCAGAAGCTTTAAAATGGAGGTTGTGGAGATTATAATTAATTTTGGCCCAGAGATTTTATTTAGGACACATATGCTTTGTAAGATAGATTTTCGATACTGTTCAACATAGATGTACAGCATGAGAACTAGTAGTTCTTAATACTGAATTTCCAAATTAATCCAAATATTGAATTTTCAAAAAATGGATGACGTGAAGGATCCCACGATGTAATATTGAAACGATGGGTAGGAAATATTCGGGGACATTAAGAATCAGTTGCAATACTGCGACACCTAACAAATCCCAGCGAAAATAAGCATGTTTCACACGTGCTCTCTGATCACGTTTCACATAGCTGGGGTGTGGAATTTGGTTGTGTTAATTAGGTAGTGTCGGCCTTCCTCAGACACCTGATAGGATTCTTTAACCTACATTTCATGAAGAATAAATCAATAAAAGGACTTGAAGGAGAAAGACTGGATTTATTGTGAGGAATGACAAAATACAACTTATGCACAATTTCATACTACATATTTACCCAAAACACAGAGATGGGGAGAGGTGATATTCACACACAATGGCTGGCGTGCACGTGTGCACGCACAAACACACACACACACACACACACACACGTGCTTAGCTAGACATAGGTAAGAAAATGGTCTCTACTCTTGCTCAAATTAGGTTGCTGTCTTTTTCATTATCTGGCCTCTGCTGATTCTCTACAGTGTGTCTCAAAATTGCTTCCATCATCAGGGCCCTTATCTCTATTTATAAAAACAAACAAACAAAACAAAACAAAAAACAACCTCAGCCTCCTGTTCAAAGTTCATTTTAAATCCTGGGTAAGTGGTATTCCTAAAATGTTCTCTTCTTTCAGCATGCCTGGCAAAACGTTGGTGTGCTCTCTGTCCTCTGGCCAGATGCCTCTGTGAATTTACCCTGTCTTACTCCTAGTCCTCTGGGAAGGAAGAGACAAATTTCTAATGAAAAAAGACAAATAATGTAATACAATGTAAAGGACCTTATCCAGAACATAATTTACTTTGACTATGGGTGTTTCTTTGTTTATATGCAGCTAATTCTTTTATATATGGCACTTTTCCCCAAACTGAGTCTATAGAACTATGTTATTAATTTTTTCGTTAAATGTGAAGGGAAAAAAAGTTTCATTTTTAGAGACCTGAGGGCCTATGGCTGACTACCTATTATACAACATGGGACGCTGAAGTGTACAGTGTAACCAACGCCCTTCCTTTTTGACATTGTATTATAGAACGCTTATTAATATCGCCGGGGCACTATATTTGTAAATATTGAGGCTGACTATATAAACTTGGACTTATATTTTTTATTCATTTTTATGTTATCTTCCTAACCTAGTTTTTAAATGCAGTTGAATTTTTTACTTCTTTTATTTAAATTATAAAATTTATGTTCATATAAATTCAAAGGATACCTAAGTATGGTGACTAAAAAGAAAACATCTTCACCTTCTCCCAAATCACACCATCTTCCCCCAGAAGTAACCATTTTCAACAGTTTAGTGACTCTCCTGTTAGTCATTTTTATATGAAACACTGAGTTCTTACCTCACATAGTCAGAGGAAAATGTCAAACGTCTTCAAAATTGGATTGGAGGGAAAAATATTTTTTAAAAATCTTCAAGTGATATATTTCACTCTGATAATTCCATGGTTTACATTTTGAATAGTGTCAGATTGGCTTTAAGTGAAATTTTTGACTTTCCATTAACATAAGTAATTCGTTACCGAAGAAGTGGCTTAAAGAATAATACAACTTCTATAAATTTTCTTGAATTGTGCTTGATACATTACATCTTTGACTTTGATCTTTCTTTAAATCCTTCGACTCGTTTATGTCTAAACTATCAGGATAAGCACAACCCAAACCGCACCTTTGCTCAAGTGGAGACAGGCCCCTGACGCCCCCTAGTGGCACGACTTCCACGCTCCATCGTGCGTGGCCAACCCACTGACTTCAGCGAGCTTCCCTCTTTCCTTCATTTAACGAATACTTAAACTTGCGCTTGAAATTATTTGGTCAAATGAGCCATCCCCAAGAAAGCAGTGTAAAATGATTTGGAGGGCAATGGCCACGTATAAAATATCAAGTGATAACTTTTATCACTATCCTGAGTCTCTGATCTTCCAAGTTAATTTGCTTGTCTTGCCTGCCTACTCTTGGCCACATCATGACTCTCTACTATTGAACTTACAACGACTTAAAATCTATTCCTTTTTTAAAAAAATTATCTTTTTTTTTTTTTTTAAATTTCACTTCTCCAGACTTATCGCTCTCCTTATGTGTGCCTTCACTCATTTTCCCAAACAACGACAGAAATAACCGCTGGATTCACTTTTCTGCGTCTCTCCCTCTGAGAATATAGGCCACCAGCCTCCCATGTAAAGATGGCACCTGACAAGGAGTGATGAGCGCAGTCAAGGGTGGAGCCAGCGGGCCTGACTCGAAGGCCGGTGTCTCTGCGATGTCGAGCTGGTCCCTTAAACTGTCTGCGTCTGTTTCCTCACCCATAAAGTCAGAACGATGATAATAGTATCCAGTAGGCACAGGACTTAAATACGAAAATCCAGGTGAAGGACGTAGACCAGTGCCTAACACATAGTAAGCGCCTGACAACTGTTACTTAACATTGCTGTTTCACCAGAGCCCTGTGCGTAAGAGCAAGCTAGCATGAATGAAAGATTCGAACCCAACCTCTTTTTTTCAAACCAAACAGCTTTTCATCAGTCAGGCCCTCACCATCCCTTGTTTAAGTGGTGGCGGTCACCTCATAGCTGGCCTTCCAGCCAGCAGTCCCTCCCAATTCCAATTCACTGTCATCAGTCAGATTTGTCTTCCTAAAAATAATGTTGACCTTTGTGGTTCAGGATATGATGAACTAGTTTCCCTGATGAAAACAACTATAAAAGCTAATATATGAAACAGCCGTGCGAAGGAACTGGAAGCGCCCGGTTCAGGCAGGACTTGGGAGAACAGGGCCCTGGGGAGGGTGGGGGGCGTCCCACGCGCACCACAGCTCCTCCCAGGGAGAAGCAGGCTGGAATTCGGGGGCTGCCCAAGTGTCTAGAACTTGAGAGGAAAATTTATAGAGAGCAGGGATCCAAAGCGAAGTGAAATGAGAAAAGCGTCCAGCTGCCCTCCGCCCTGCGACGCGGGCTAACCCCTGAGTGACGCGGGCTAACCCCTGAGTGACGCGGGCTAACCCCTGAGTGACGCGGGCTAACCCCTGAGTGACGCGGCCGGGGGATGCCGCAGACAGCGCCAGAGAGAACAAAGCGGAGCGGAAGCTCATTTAGGCAGCCAGGCAGTGCTGCAAAGGTCGAAATTTGAATTCAAGGCAAGCTGAAGGGGGCAGGGGACGCGGCAAGTTCCCTGGGCGGTCAGTCAAGACACCCGTTTTGTATCCTGGGAGTGAGTGAGGCCTCCTCTCTCCATTCACTCCAATGCTTGCTTCTTGTCTTGTTGGTAATAGCCATTTCTTTTAAATAATTTTTTAAAATTTTCAATTAGAGTTGGCATACAATATTATATTGGTTTCAAGTGTACAACATAGTGATTAGACATTTATATATATATGAAGTGATCACCACGATGCCCAACATCCATCTAGCTCCATACATAGTCATTATAATGTTATCGACTATATTCCCTATACTTTATATCCATGGCTGTTTTTATAACTGGAGATTTTCATCTTAATCTCTTCCCCTTTTTACTCATCCCCAACCGCCATCTGGCAACCATCGAACTGTTCTCTGTATCTGTGAGTTTGTGTTCTGTTTTGTTTTGTCCTTTAGAGTCCACATGTACATGAGATCATATGACATTCGTCTTTCTCTGTCTGATTTACTCAACTGAATACCCTCTAGGTCCATCCATGTTGTTGCAGGTGGCAAGAGTTCATTCTCTTTTATGGCTGAGTAATATTCCATTGTATGTATGCACCACCTCTTCTTCATCCATTCATCTCTAGATGCACACTTAGATTGCTTCCACATCTTGGCTATTGTGAATAATGCTGCAGTGAACATATAGATGCACATGTCCCTTCGAAGTAGTGTTTTGGGTTTCTTCGGATAAATACCCAGAAGTGGGATTGCGGGGTCCCTCTTTGTCTCTTGTTATAGCCTTTGTTTTAAAGTCTATTTTGTCTGGTATAAGTATTGCTCCCCAGCTTTTTGTTGTCTTTGTTTGTTTGTTTCCATTTTCATGGAATAATTTTTCCATCCTTTTACTTTTAAATCTGTGTATGTCTTTCAATCCAAAGTGAGTCTTTTGTAGGCAGCACATGTAAGGGTCTTATTTTCTTATCCATTTAGCTACTGTATGTCTTTTAATTGCTGCATTTAATCTATTTACATTTAAAGTAATTGTTGATTGATGTATAGTTATTACCATTTTATTATTCACATATTTAGCTTTTTTTCCTTCTTCTTCTTAAAATTCCTCCAACATTTCCTGTAATACTGGCTTGGTGGTGATGAACTCATTTGGCTTTTTCTTGTCTGGGAAGCTCTTTATCTGTTTTTCAATTCTAAATGATAGCTTTGCTGGGCAGAGTAAGCTTAATTGTGGGTCCTTGCTTTCCATCACTTAGAATATTTTGTGCCAGTCCCTCTGGCCTGCAAAGTTTCTGTTGAGAAATCAGCTGATAGTCTTTTGGGAGCTTCCTTTCGGTAACTAACTGCCTTTCTCTTGCTGCTTTTAAGATTGTCTTTAACCTTTGTCATTTTAATCACGACGCCTCTTTGGGTTCATCTTATTAGGGACTCTGTGCTTCCTGGATTCTATGTTTATTTCCTTCACCAGGTTAGGGAAGTTTTCTGTCATTATTTCTTCAAATAGGTTTTCAATTCCTAGTTCTTTCTCTTCTCCTTCTGATACCCCATAATATGAATGTTGGTACACTTGATGTTGTCCCAGAGGCTCCTTAAACTATCCTCATTTTTTTTAGATTCTTAATCATAGCCATTCTAACAGGTGTAAGGTGGTATCTCATTGTGGTTTTGATTTGCATCTCCTTTATAACTAGTGATGTTGAGCCCCCTTTCATCTATCTGTTGGCCATGTGAATATCTATCTCCCTTGGAGAATTATCTATTCAGGTTTTCTGCACATTTCTCAATTGGATTCTCTTGCTTTTTTTCTCAGGTCAGACAATTAAAGTTACATTTCCTACAAACCTAGTGAGAATATTGTTAAAAAACAGATCATTGACATCTTACTGTTACATAGTTTGAACATCTGTAGAAATCATCACATGAAGTAAATTTCTTAAAATTTAAATGCTGAACCATAATCTAAATCAAAAGATAACAAAAAATGCACACAACACATATGGCAAAGAATAAATTCCTTTGTATATAAAGAGCTCTTACAAATTAATAAATTTTAATAAATCCAATAGGAAATTAGGCAAAGAATGTGGATAGACAAAACACAGAAAAAATATACATCCTAAACATGAAAAGACAATGCCTGTCATAAGAGAAATAAACATTAAAACTATAATGAGATATTATTTGCAAGTCGTCTGATTGGCAGAAATCAAAAAGTTTGGTAATACCTTATCAAAGAATGGGCATTTTCATGTACCGTTGAGAATATAATTTGGCAAAAATCTATTTGGAGGATAGTATCTATCAAACTTTAAAATGTTTAAATTAAAATTCATCTATCTTTTGACCCAACTATTTCACTTGTAAGAATTCTACCAGTATACTCACACGTATTGCTGGTAGGCATCCTCTGCAATAAGTCATAAGTCGCTGGGGCTTGAATGGGAAGGAGACTTTTATTTAGAACTCTTTGAAACTTGTTCATGTGGATTTTTAAGTATATTGCCCTCTTACAAATATAAATCTTAACTTAAAGGCCATAATTTTCACATGTGAAGCATGTTTAGTAGGTATAGTTTTGGTAGATTAGAAAGAAACACTACATAATTAGGAATTAAAGATACTATGAAATACTTAATGTTCACGAGCACATGCCATTGTAGCTTCAATCAGAAAAAAATCTTGTCTCGATACAAAAAAACCTACGTCATCCAGTTGAGCTAAAAATGAACCTGGTGGAGCGATTAAAGTCTTATCTGCAATCCTTTATTGCTCAAAAGACCATTATTTGGGTTTAGGAAGAGTTTGACATCTGGAGCGGAGGTCTGGGCACTTTGCCCATGTGTCTTGGTATCAGAGTTGCCGGGGGAAACGCGCTACAGTCAAGGACGGGATGGGCAGGGCTTTACTTGTGGAGAAGAGAACAGCCAGAGAAGCTTCAGTGAGCATGGAAGACCGTGGCCAGCAGGCCCCTTCCAGAAGCCCACCCAGGGCAATTAGCCTGCACACGCCCCTCTCGTTGTGCAGCAGGACGCCCCCCACCCCTCCATCCTCTCTCTGAAGAGGACAGATATAGCAGTGGGGTTGGCCAGGTGCCATAGGACACACATGCTTAAAGCAGAACAAAGAAGTACACACTGAGCGAAACAGGGAGACACGCTGTCGGACAGGGTGCCAACGCCAGCACAACCGTGAGGACTTCATCTCTTGGTAAGGAAGTATTCCAGGTGCAAGGCCCATTCGTATGCAGCCCAGTAGGGGTCAAAAGACAGCAAGCAGGAGGCCGCCTTTCCCAACAGACTGGTTCTTTCATAGAAAATAAAGAAAATTAAATAGGTCAGAAATTATAATTTCCCTGAGAGGTTTTCTCCATAGGGAAGCAGCATAATGAAAGAGTAAAGATATAGGATTTAGAATTCATGTTTTATTTAGTATCTATGCTCAAGTGAGCAATTTTTAAATTTAAGTTCTCTGAACTTTTCTCATGTGTAGTCAGATGAAGCGAATACTACAAGCTTCCAAGTTGTAATATATTAACTGAGACAACAAGTAAAATTCCTAGCACCTATCCTAGGGTATTGGTATTAAATAAATGCTAACTTAAGGGTCAAACTTGTAGGGAAATGTGGATGATACAGTGCTGCTTCGAATTTCTTTGTAGGAAGAAAACTGGCAAATTAACATAGTTACCAGTTTTGTTTAATACTTTATTTATCTGAATAACTGAAGAAAAAGCAAATGTTCATCTGTTTTTAAAGCGTTGTACAAAAGGAAAATAATAGGGAAGGTAATGGCTTGTTTGCCAAATTCATTTGCACGTGGGCCAACTTCATTAAACTTAAAGGAAACTCTTAAGTCCTTGGACTCCGGGCTCGAAAAATAGCAGTTGAAATTAATACTGTTCTTGGATTCATGGTTCAAGGAAGTCATTACATTTTCTTTCTTGATGTTGTAGATTTAACAACATATTAGTCGAAACATTTAACTTCTCACATGAATTAGACATGAAGACCAACTGGTGCATATAAACTGAAAATTAAAAATGAATGTTCAGATCTTATGGAACTGTACAACAAACACAAATTTGTTAATTCTAAGCAGGAACAGAAACACAATATTAATAAAGACTGGTCTTTTGCATCATTCTCAAAAATTCTTCCTCATTTATTTCTCCATCTCCATCACGATCAGCTTCATCAAGCATTTCCTGTAAAACAAAATGTAAAGATATGAAAAGTCTATTAAAAATGAATAATATATATGAATATTCAAATATATACTCAAAACAAAATTTTATTTATTTATTTATTTTATTTTATTTTTTTACAGCTATAACACCTGGTCTTCCTAGGTGGTCTCCCATCCAAGTACTAACCAGGCCCGAACCTGCTTAGCTTCAGAGATCAGACGGGATCGGGTATGCATGTTCAGGGTGGCATGGCCATAGACAAAATTTTATTTTTAATATATTTATGAATACGACTAAAGACTATAAATTATATAAATTATAATCATATTCATATATGCAAATTGTAGTTATAAAAGTAAGTGAAATATACCTGAAGCTCATCATCAGTTAAATTTTCCCCTAGTTCCTTAGCAACTCTCTTGATATTGTTTAATGTTATGCTTCCAGTATCGTCATCATCGAATAATTTGAAAGCCTTCAGTATTTCTTCCTTTTCATCCTTTTCACTCTTTAAAAACAAAAACAACTAAATGTCTTTAGTCTTTCATTGATTTCTTCTATCAAGCTGGGGTGTAGAGCAACAACGTACCGTTAGCTGAGCTCTGACTTTACTTACTGCTCTGACTTTTAAAATTATGCCAGTGCACTCATATCTGCCCTCAAGGTATTTAAACTCAGGGTTTGCAAGTGGAAGAGGCACAGGGTGGTGAAGAGGGTGTATTTCGTATTAACCCCAGCAACTGAGACCCATTACAAAGACGAAGCTCCAAGGGAACAGGGACGTTGTCTCAATAGAGCCTGGCAGAAACAGGCCCTCAATCAATAAATGTTTGCAGAATTCCAAGCTTCAAAATGTGGCCCCATTCTCTCTATCCAGCCACATATCCTATTATTTCCTAACAAAAACCTCTTCTCCGCACTATACAGTCTTCACTACTATCTTGACGACGTCTTTGATCTTGCTATTCTTATGTCTGAACCCCAGCCATTGTTAAAAATCTAGGTCCAGTTCTTTATCTATGAAACCTCTGAGAGCCCCAGCCAAATCATGTAGAGGGCTACTGCTTATATTTCTTTGAAAAACAGAATCATCACTATACCATTTTTACACTCATTATGGCGAAAAAGTCTTCAAAACTAATGGTGCCAGTTCCTCCTTTGTCAATTTCAGCTATCAATTTTTTAATTTCTTCTTTCTTTGGTTCAAATCCCAAGGCCCGCATTGCAACCTAAAATAGAAAGCAAACAAATTATAATATGCCACGATCTCATTCCCGGCTTTTAAATTGCCTATTAATTACTAGATTCTTTTTTTGCTATGGACTACTGTGCCATAGGGTATGTCACTGTCACACCCTAGGCTTTGGCCAACTCATTTATGAAACAAGAATAAAATGCTTAACAAGATATTGTTCTGTCAGTGTGGAGCAGGTGCCTGCAGTGAAGGGACTTCATATCAAGGTCTCGGAAGGCTACTATTAAAGATTTAAAGATTGCGTTAAGTTAATGATATGGGTTTTTAAAAATGTTTTAGAATTAAAAGTAATTTCAGAACCTTCAGTTCTTTCACATCTATGGTTCCAGACCCATCAACATCAAATAAATCAAAGGCCTCTTTAATTTCTTGTTTTTGGGTTTCATTCAATTCGACTTTTGCTGCTCTTTTCTTCCATTGGTCTGAACTTGTGCGGCAGTTGGATGCCTGTAATAAATACACATGCGGGTGAAAGATAAACTACGTAACTGGAAAAGTTACCAGAATAATTGATGATGAACTAATAAGCATATTCAAATATCCGCTTCTCTACTATATAATGAAGCTCACCAATTTGCCCCTTTCCCTCGGCTAATATTTGTGCCTTTAGTTATTAATATCTTGGTGGAAAGCCTGGTTCTTTTTTACCAATAGGTTTCCCTTCAAATGTGTGCCTTTTGAGAGGAAGAAGAGGCAAAGGTGTACTAGAACTGTCGATGTATGTCAGAATTATGTCTAAATGTCTCATCAAAATTTATTTTGTGGGAGATGCTCGATTGGAACATAATACCCTTTCCCACCTTCTAGCCTACTTTTCTATGTTGCAGAGGCTGAAAAATGAAAAAACAAAAACAAAAACCTACATTTTCCAGGTGAAAAACTACTCCCGGGACCTGGGTAAAAGTTGGACCAGTTATCGGTATCCAGGGAAGGTAGAGGTCATCATCCTGCTATTTGCCATTTTCTGCAGGCAAGCGAGGTCACCAAGTGGCTCCTGGGGCTCTTCTGCAGCCTCGTTTCGGTATGGCATCCCCAACTTGGGGGTAGGAAGCAGCGGGGACAGAGACGACGAGAGGACCCCGCGTTTCTGTGTCCGCAGCTGCCAGATTCACGCGTGCTCAGAGCTGGTTGTGGCAGTGGCCGGTCCTTGATCCCTGGACTGCAGGTACACCAGCGGGGCAGCCTTCCCAATCCCCACCTTCCCAACGCTGGCAGAGCTCCTAGGTCTCCTGGCCAGTCCGTTTTTCAGAATTCAGGACGTCTTTCCTAGAGACCAGGCCCTCTAACGTGGTTTAGCATCTTATTCTTTGGATTCAATTCTTTTCTGGCTAAAGAGCGGTTTCTGTTACCAGCAGGGAACCTATCGTAGACTGTTGGTGTTAGCGGTTGATGGGTTGATGAGGGGAAAAAATGAAGGGACATCCGCTCCTCTGTCCCTAGAGCCGCGGACCATGCGCTTCTCTTTGACGACCGAAGGAGGGGTTATTAATGACACTCAAGGATCACGAAAAAGGAATTTCAGGAACTAAACAAAATTTCTCCCTTGCTCCGGAGAGAAGCTTCAGCCCAGTCCCCGCCCCAGCAGGAGGACAGTTTCGCACTCACCATGTCGCCCACCGGCGCCCTCAGCCGGGAGCTCCAGTCCTCACCCGCGGGTCGTGCAGACCAACCGCAGCCTCACCGCTCCCCAGCCGTTGCTAAGGCCGCTCTCGCGGGCCAATTGCAGCCCCACCCACCCCCTGATGATCGACGGTCATTTCTCCCAATGGTCAATAAATGAGGCCCTTGAGTCCCGCCCCCTCTCTACTCTCCACCAATAGCATGACGCTTTGCCTTTTCGGTCTACCGTTGAGCGGAACTTTCCGCCTGGTTTCTTAGCGACCAGGCCCAGCCGCGGGGCCCGCTCGCCCCCCTCTTTGCACATGCGCAGAGTGCGGGCGGGGAGGGGGCGTCTCCGCCCGCGAGCTTCGGCGTCCCTGTGTCCCTCAGCGCCGGTGTGACCGTGGACCGCCAGGGACTGGAGCGTCCCGTGGGACTGGAGGAGAGAGCGAGGTGAGTGGCGCGGTGCTTCCGGAGACTGCCAGGTCTTTGGGGGAGGCGCGGGGAGCCCTCGTCGGCTGCCCTGACCGCTTCGCCCCGGGCAAGGGTGGGGACCCAGGGCCTGGCGGCTGGGTCCGGCTGCGGGGCGGCGTCCCGCGGGGCTCCCGGAGGCGGAGGGACCGCGCCGCCCGACGCTGCTCGGCCTCCACAGCCGGCGCCTGGGGCCCGCTCGCCCGGCGCTTTCCCCGCCCGGGGCGGCAGCTCTGCTCAGGGGGGCGCGGTGCGTGTGGGCGGAAGCGGCCGTGCGGCGCCGTGGGCCTTGGGGTGCTCTTGACGCCGGTGTCGTCGTCTGGGTGCGCGGGTAGGGCCCTGGCCCCGCCGCGGCCGCTGCCACACATCTCCCTCTGGCCGGCTGTCCCGCCGCTTCCAGCCGCGTGCGCTCTGCGTCGGACACAGGTAGCCTGATGAGCCAGCCGGCTCGGTCCCTGCCAAGGTTCAGACGCCCACATGACTAACTCTGAGCAAAGCAGGCCCTCGTCCAGACAGCCAGACCTGCTGCTTCTGCCCAGGCCCGCGTGTGGTCAGGGACCGGCTCGAGTGGGGGACAAGGACTGAGGTGGCCCTCTGGCTTCCCGGTGGGAAGGGGCGACAGTCTCTCAAAACGGATTTAATGCTGTGTGCACGTCATGCTCTATCCCAGCGGTATGGTGAGTTTGGAAGGAACTAAGTGGAAAGATGAATCACAGCGAGGAACCTGCGGAGTAGTGCGGGGATCAGCGCAGACATAAACACTTTTTAATTCAGGTGCTAAGTGCTTGAGTGGGTGTGTGTGGAACATGCTTTGGGAGCACGGGAAGGGGCCGGTGCTCCCCCGGGGCACTGGAGAAGGCGGTTTCGGAAACGTGACATTTACCTTGGGTCCTAAAAGACATAGCATTTGCCAAGGTGAAAAAAGTGTGGGGTTATTTAAATCAGAGGGTAGCACGTGCAAAAATGAAAATAAATGCATGTTCGAGTGGAGCAAGATCATGGGGTTTATAAGGAAAGGTGGAAAATGAATCTTATATAAGTTAGATCGAGGTCAGATTATGGGGCACCAGTGTAGAACTAGAGAGTAAAGACTTTATTTTCTGAGGTAAATAGATGTTTTTAGGCAATGGAGTGATCTTATTAGGTTTGTGCTTTTCACAGATAATTGACAACCATGCGAAGGAAGAACCATTCTGGAAGCAATTAAAGGGCCTCAACTAAGGCGGTGCCAGGCAGGACTCACGTCAACTCCACAGGTGATGGAACCTTACATTTATGGTGGAGGAGTAGTGACAGTGGCATCTGTGAAGTCTTGTGTCAGTTTTGTACTTAAATTTAAGACAACAAATATGATGGAAACCATTCATTCATTCACTCGTCAAATATTTATTGAGATCCTGAAGTGTCCGTGTTCTCAGTATGTGGGCTAACTCAGTGTCTAAAATTGCTCTCCTGTGAACTACATTCTAACAGAGGGAGATAGCCAATAAGTAATAAACAAACTGTGTTCTATTTTATAAGGTGGTAAGTGTTATGGGGAATAAGAAAATAGAGCAGATAAAGGGAATCCAGAGTGTAGACGGAAAAGGGAGTCTGCGATTTTAAATAAAGTGCTGGAGGTGGGCCCCACCGAAAGGGGGACATTTGACTAAATCCTTAAAGGTGGTGAGGCAGTAGACGCCTTGGGGAAGAGCGTGGGACTTCTAGAAAAGGAGACAACTAGAACGGCGGTGCTGAGGCAGCGAGCGTGCCCACAGCCCAGGAACAGAAGGGAGCCGGAGCAGGGTGGTGGCGTAGAGCCGTAGGGGTCAAAGGGGCAGGGCGGAGGAGAGCAGGTTTTTAGGACATTGTAGGGACTTTGGCTTTCACTCTGAGGGAAATGGAAAGGCTTTGCAAGATTTTGAGCGGAGGAGTGAAAAGATCTGAGTTAATTTTTAAAAGGGACTCCTGTGTCAGACAAAAGAGTAAAAACTTTATTTACGATTTTAGAATATTAGGCAGTGGAGTGATCCGACTAGACCATTGTATTAGGAATAGACTGGAGGTAAGCAAACCAACCGTTGGTTTTGATTATGAAAAAAAGCTAGTTCTAAACCTAGCACCTTGGACAAGACTAGACAGGCTCTTGGGGAAAGAAAGCTGCTTGTAACATCAAAATCCCAGTGAAGTAGTCTGACTCTGCTGCCACTCTCTTAGAAAGTTAAAGAAACACTAAGCTGACAAGTAAAGTTGTTAGGGTTCCCAGTAAGGAAATGGGGAGCTGTTTGTGAGAAACGCCAGTGCTGATGTGGGGCAGAACAAGAGTCAGACTGTGTCAGTTCAATGCCAAGAAAAGTTGCCACAGGTACTTTTCATCTTTGAAATTACCTATTTCTCCATCCTCTTGCCTGTCTTTGCCTTTTTATATTCAACCTCTTTGAAGACGAGGGATTCTTGTTTGAGTTTTTGCTTTACGTTAACTATAGCAGGTTGTAATTTGTTCAAAATAATAATTTAGGAGCTCTTCCAAGCTTAGGAATGCGAAAACTTTTTTTGTGATTACTTCTGAAACTTGGAATAGATTCTTCAAATGCTGAAGCAGATCTCGAGTATTTTGTTATCAATTTTATGCGACTTTATCTTGTAGATTAGTTTTGTTTAAATAATTTCATGCCTCTTCTGGGAAACCTTTTTTCATATAAATTAAATCAGACCAAGTTTGAAATAGCCCATGACTTTTTCCTTTTGCTCTAAATTATTTATGACTTTTTCACTTGTATAGTAACATCTTGTGATTTAAACATAGTATAGAAAGGAAACCGTAAATAGAGACTCTGACACTTTGAAAACAATGACCACATCTATATTAAGATTATGAACAAGCTTGGAAGAATGTAGAAAGGCTTGGAAGTGAGAGACTCAGTGGAAGATTCTACAGAAGAGAGGGTGGATTATCGTGGTCCCGGGCAGATGGGCAGCCAGAGGCAGTATTGTAGAGTAGTTAATAACCTGGGACTTCGGCATTATATGAGTCTAGCTTTTAGTTCATAACGTTTTGTTTACTATTGGTTAACTCATTTTCTACGTCATTGGAATAGGTTATTTACAGTATCTACCTCATGTTGAGGACTACATTACATAATGCATGCAAAGTGCCTCATACTTAATAAGCTCTCGAAACATGTTAGAAAATAAAAACAAAAGCAGAAACTCAGTCTTGTCTTTTCAAACTTGTCTTTTCAACAAATTATTCTGAAGTAACTGCATATCCATGAGGGAAAAACAACCCATACCTCACAGCGTTTACAGAGATCAGATTAAGATGAGTTATTAACATAAATGTAAAAGCTAAAACAAAAAGAACATACTTCCTGACTTCAGAACTTACTACAAAGCTACAGTAATCAAAAACAATGTGGGCCTGGCTTAAGGATGGGCATCTAGGCCAATGAAATAGAATTAAGAGTTCAGAAATAAACCAATATATCTATCGCCAATTGATTTTTGACAAAGGCGCCAAGACCACTCAGTGGGGGATAGTCTCTTCAACAAATGGTGCTGGGTCAATTTGATATCCAAATGCAAAAAAAAAAAAAAAATGACGTTGGACCACTTCAACCATATGTAAAAATCAGCTCAAATGTATCAGTGAAATTAATATAAAATATAAAACTATAAAACTCTTTGAAGAAAACATTGGGTTAAATCTTCATGACTTTGGATTGATAATGGATTCTTAGATATGACACCAAGAACATAAGCGATGAAGAAAAAATAGACAAATTAGACTTCATTAAAATTAAAAATTTTTATGCATCAAAGTATATTATCAAAACAGTGGAAAATGCAATGTACAAAATGAGAGAAAATATGATTTGAAAATCATATTTTGATAAGGTTTTTATATCCAGAATATATAAAGAACTCTTACAATTCAACAACAAAAAGACAACCCAATAGGCAAAAGAGTTCAATAGCTATTTTCCCAAAGAAGACATACAGATGGCCAACAAGCACATGAAAAGATGCTCAACATCATTAGTCATTAGAAAAATGCAAATCAAAACCACAAATAAATATCACTTCACATCACCAGGATAATTATTTAAAAACAAAACCAAAAAACAAAAACAAAAGTGTTGTCGAGTGTACTGGATTGAGTAGTTAGCATTCCCCCACAAATCCACGTCCACCCAGAATCTCAGAATGTGATTTTTTTTTGGAAATAGGGTCTTTGTAGATGTAATTACGTAGGAAGAGGCCATACTGGATTAGGGTGGCCCCTAACTCCAAAGACCAGTGCCCTTGGAGGAGGCCATGGAGGCAGAGGTCGTGTTCTGCTGCCAAAAGCCAGGGGCCTCTGGGGGCGACTGGAAGCCGGCGGGGTCAGGAACGTTCTTCCCTGGAGCTTCAGAAGGACCACGGCCCTGCACATACCTGGATTTCAGTCTTTTAAGCCACCTAGTTTGTGGTGACGTGGCACAGCAGCCCTAGGAAATGAATACAGCAAGGGTGTGCGGAAAGGGGCGCCCTCGTATGCTGCTGGTGGCAACGTAACGTGGTCCACTGCTGTAGAGCACAGTTAGCCGTTCCCAGAACGTTAGACATGGAGTTACCATATACCCACCCTGTCTGCCCAAAAGAATTGACAGCAGGTACTCAGACATTAGTACACAAATGTCCTATTTGTTACAGTAGCACTATTCACAAGAGTCAAAAGGTAGAAACAACCCAAATGTCCACCACGGGTGAACAGCAAACAAAAATATGTGTACATGCAGTGGAACGTTACCCAGCCTCAGGAATGATGTCCTGCCACGTAACACGGTGTGGAGGAACCTCAAAACCGTTAAACCATCACGCTGAGTGACACAGGCCAGACAGAAACGGTCACATGCTGTGTGGCCCCATTTATCAGAATAGTTGAATCCACAGAGACAGTAAGTCGTGGGTGCCGTGGCCCGCGGGCGAAGGAACAGGGAGAGACTGCTTAGTGGGTACCAGATTTTCTTTTGGGGGCAATGGAGATGTTCTGGAACTAGATAAAGGTGGTGGCTGCACAACATCGTGGATGTACTCAGGCCTACTGAATTGTACACTTTAAAATGTTAAGTTTATTCAGCCGTCTGTGATGGACACCTAGGCGGCTTCCACATCTTGGCTGTTGTAAATTGTGCTGCCGTAAACATAGGGATGCAGCTATGGTTCATATATACAATGGAATATTACTCAGCCCCTAAAAAAATAAAATCCTACCATTTGCAATGACATGGATGGACCTAGAGGTTACTATGCTGAGTGAAATAAGTCAGACAGAGAAAGATAAATATGATTTCACTTATATGTGGAATCTAAGGAACAAAAGGAAAAACTAATCAAAAATAGACTTACAAATATAGAGGAAAATCTGGCGACAGCCAGAGGGGAGGGAGGTTGGGGACTGGGAGAATGGGGTGAAGGGTTAAAGAAGTACTAATTAGTAGTTGATGGATGGGCATGGGGATGGGGAGCATGGCATAGGGAATGCAGCTAGCGTGAATGCAATGGCTAGATGGAGAGCCAGAGGAGAGAAAGAGCAATTTGAGGGATCATTTTATAAACTATATAAATGTCTAATCAATGTACTGTATACTTGAAAGTAATAAAATAAAATTTTAGAAAAATGTCAAGTTTATGTTATGTGACTTTTACCTCCATTTAAAAAAAAGACCAAACCATAAGGCTTTTAGAAGCAATATAGAGGGATAAATTTTGTAATCAGTGGTAGGTGAAACTTTTAAAAATAGAACCCAGAAAGCAATAACCATAAAAAGCAAAAAAAAAAAAAAAAAAAAAAAGACTAGGGAATTAGATTGCCAGGCACTATGAAGGCCACTTGAGGTTTGAGGTCCTGAACTTAAAGGACACCGATCAGCATGGTTGCGTGTGTGTCCCTGTTTGTTTCCAGCTGCCACAGGTCAACACCGAGTGGAGAGGGTTGGACTACATCATGATTACTGGCTTTGCCAGGTAAGTATCCGTGCAGGGAAGTGATTGTAGCACCTGACGCTGGGGAATGTAAACGGAGGAAAAGGGGCCGGAATATGGCAGTGAGGGCTGAAGGACAGCAAGAACATGCTAGGATCAGATAGTGTTAGACTTGGTGGGCCTCTGGATGGTGGAGGCAGGAGCCCTACGGTATGTTTCGGTGCCATCTAGGGGTGTGCCTGAGTGTATCGAGAGTTACTTTTATTTTATAGAACTGAAAATTTCACAAAAGGGAATTTGAAACTGAGCTTAGACAATTGGTTATATACTTTCCTAGACTGTACTAGCTTTTCACTGTGGTCCTTGAAAGCGTGTAAGAAGCAGCTTTTGAGGACTCGTCCTGTTATGGCTTCCTCAGGTGCATCTCGAGCCAGCGTGCACTTCAGCTCCGAGGATGAGCCGAGGTGTGTGGCTCCTCCTCAGTGCTCTGGCCAGCACTGGAGGGAAAGCAGGACTCTAAGAGTTGTTTGCTCTTTGACATTTTGGATTTAAAAGATTGTGATAAAAAATATTACTCGAAGAATTGTAATGTTTTAGGGATGGAAGAGAAGTTTATGTAATCTACAGTTTTAGCTCCATTACTTTAACTGACAGCTCCTGCTTCACAAGACAGGTCATTTTGTTATAGACAGCTTTTCAGGTAGGGGCTACTTTGTTTAAAAGCTCTTTTTATTGGGCGAAAGTCTTGATCTTGTAACTTCTTCCTGTTAGTTTTAGGTGTGAATTCTGAAATATTATGTGGAACAAGTCCAGTTGCTCTTGAACTTCCCTTTAAATAACATTTTTTTCCTTTTAATATTCTAATCAATAACCAAATCTATCTTCTCACCTTCACCCCTCTTCCACATAGCTCACCTGGGTGTCTACAGAAGATTCTTAACTGGCCTCTCTGCCTCTCTGCCTGGCACTCATCAGTTATCTAAGTGGTAATATACCACATTGTTTTCAGAGAGGGAATATATCCAAAACACACATAATAATAGTAGTACTAGTACTATTAGTAGTATTAAACGAGTCCTCAGAAAGCACTATGTGCCAGACGTTGCTCCTAGCAACGTCTATACTTGTTACTCCTTATAATAATCTTGTGAAGTAGATTCTGTTATTATTATCCTCACTTCTCTGATTTGGGTACAGGGCCAAATAGTTAACTAACTTGCTGCAGGCCATATAGCTGCTAAGCTGTAGAGCCAACTTTAAATCCAGACCTCTAGATTCGGAGTGCACGCTCTCAACCACCACTTCCAGCTCTTTCTTCATCTTTCTTTCCTGAAACACCTCAGTGCCTCCCACGTAGGATCCGGTTCGGCCCGGCACGTAGCGCCCTGTGTGATCCAGCCCCGTTTCTCTTCTAGAGCTTCGTCTCCTACTGTTCCCACTTTCTTTACCGTCCCATAAAACTCGACTGCTTGGTTCACCCCAATGCCCTGTGTTTTTTCACATACAGGTGCTTTTACTACCACCTCTTTCAACTTGCTGATTCTTTCAGATTATTCTTCAGGACTCATTTCTGGAGACAGTGCCCATCGCCTGCACAGTCCTCCTTCCCCGAGGGATGGGGCGTTTCTCCAACAGCCGTTCCTTCGTCCCTAATGTCATCAGGACACTATTGTTTCACTGACCACATCGAATGGAAACTACATGCCAGAAACTCCTCAAAGACAAGGGCCACATCTTATTTTTCTCTTAAAAGCACTGATAGCCATGAGTTACACTCAATAAAGTTCTAAGTTTTTATTTTGTTTGCAGATGACGATTTACGGTGATGGCTTGCAGGATCATAAACAAAAGAAGGCACGTGGGGCTGCAACAACTTTCATCACTTGCAGAAACAGGAAGAACTTTCCTGGGCCCCGTAAAATCATCCAAATTTGTTATAGATGAGGAGTGTCATGAAAGTGTGTTAGTCAGTTCGACAGTAAGGCTTCTGGAAAGTTTGGATTTATCCAGTGCGGTGGGACAGCTTCTCAATGAAGCCGTGCAGGCGCAGAATAACGTGCATAGAACTGGGACCAGCACTCTCTTATTCCTCGTCGGGGCCTGGAGCAGAGCTGCTGAAGAGTGTCTCCACCTGGGTGTCCCCACTTCATTAATAGTGTCGGTAATGTCAGAAGGCTTGGACTCCTGCATTGAAGCGGTCAGGTCCCTTCAAGTCCCTGTCCACAATGTGTTTGACCACGTGGACAACACAAAGACATTTTCTGGACTTGAATCATCGAGTGGCAGTTCGTGTCCTTTTCTACAAATCCCTTTAGATGCCGGTTTGATACAGAAAGAGCATGAGCTCCGAGAGGTCGCCTCTCAGTCAGGGACCATTTACGGTCTTTCTGGGAAGCCTGTTAAAACAGCGGAACTTTTTAGAACTCAGGCTAAGGCTGAAGCAGGTAAAAACACGTCACCGACCCCTCAAACTAAGGCTGAAGCAGGTAAAAACACGTCACCGACCCCTCAAAGTCTGCTCGCAGACACCCGCTGCAGAAAGTCGGTGCTGACCCACAGCAGGCATTTTAATAAGATGGATCATAATGAGGGGCTGAGCAAACTGGGCAGATTTCCAGAAGGACGCGGTGCGGCCGCTCGGCCAGCTTGCAGCTGCGGTGATCTGGTAGCGTTGGAGGCGGGTCTGAGCCACGGCGATCCCGGCAGCATGGGGTTCGTCAGAGAAGCGCTGCGGCTGCAGTGCCAGCGGGCAAGCGGGTCACAGCAGGGCGACCGCACGCCGGTGCTCGGGTTCGACATTTCACGGGTCTTCACCTGCTGCTTACCAGGTTTACCCGAAGCTTTTTCTTGTGTCCACCCCGGATACGTCACTGCCGTGTCAGTGCCCAGTACCAGTCTGATCGAGGAATTACAGAATCAGCCCCTCCGGGTAGTTCTCATTGAGGGCGACCTCACAGAGAGTTACCGCCACCTGGGCTTTAATAAGTCTGCAAATATCAAAACGGAAAGCATGAAGGTCCAACAGGACAGCTCAGAAGAACTGTGGACAAATCACGTATTACAGGTATTGATCAAGTTCAATGTGAGCCTCGTCCTGGCACGAGGAGGTGTATCCGAGCGCTTAATTGAGAAATGCACACACACGAAGCAGCTGGTGATCGGGTCGGTGAGTGGTGACGTGATACAGGCCTTCGCGGAGGCTTCTGGAGCAGTACAAGTGACCTACATTACACAAGTGGCGGAAGACTGCGTGGGCAGTGGAGTCCGTGTGGCCTTCTGGAGAAGCGTCCCCTCGAGTGGAGATGGGGTTGGCAGAATGGCAGTCATGTTGGAGACAGAAGGAATTCATTTGGTTACAGTGGTGCTCACGGGCCCAGTCACTGCACAGACGCAAAGCAAAGAAGATCGGTTCTGGACCTGTGCCTACCGTCTACACTGTGCTCTCAAAGAGCAAAAGGTCCTTCTGGGAGGGGGTGCAGCGGAACTGCTGTGTCTCAGCCATCTTCAAAGTCTCGCGGGGCGTCCCGTGAATGAAGGAAGCCTCGTCTGCTCGGGAGGGCTTCCTAACGCTTCCTCTTGGCTGGCCTCTTCCCTGGCACTCTACAGACCGACTGTGCTTAAATGCCTGGCGGGCGGCTGGCACAGATACCTTTCAACTCTCATGTGCAACACTGCCAGTTCCGCATCAGAATTTGAAGCCAGCACGTTCATTCAGCGCCACCTACAGAATGCCACAGACTCCGGCTCGCCTTCATCTTACATCTTGAGTGAATATGATAAACTAAAGAGTGGAATTTTTAATTCGGACATTTCAAACAAACTGGACCAGATTCCAAGAGTTTATGACGTTGTTACACCAAAGATTGAGGCGTGGCGCCGAGCTTTAGATTTAGTGCTGTTAGTACTTCAGACAGACAGTGAAATCATCACTGGACTTGGACACACGCAGATAAAATCACAGGAGGCAGAGGGCCTTTTGTTTTTGTAGTGCGATTGGCTAAGTCTTTGGGAAATAATCTTTGGTAATACAGCATGCTAATAAGTTTTCTAATGGCCAAGTCCCGATGCCTAGAATGCTAGCTAGCTGTCACCAAGAAGAGAGGATTGATGTCTGTCACAACTGTGCAGGGCAGAGGCTTCACAGGTCCGCCTATTACTGTTCTATGGGATGCTGCAGTGTGCAGGAGACACTTCGGCCAGAGACAAAGGACTTTTATTATCCACAGCAAACGCAGCAACCAGAGCTTCAAGTTGGTTTGTGTCAGTCCCTCATCCGTGTAAATCCCACAAGAGCACCACGAAGGGCTGATGAGGGCAGCCTGCACACGTCGTGGGTTGTGTCACAGGAGAGAAACTGTCCTTGGCAAACAGGGTTCTGAACTTTGAGTTTATCGTCCACTCCAACTGGTAGATTCTGCCACAGTCAGGTAGATAACGGCCAGTCAGGACCTTTGGGACAGGCTTCTAACTTGTCGACCACCAGAACGTCATCTATACGGTAGCCCCGCTTATCCGTGGGGGATAAGACCCCCAGTGAACCCCTGAAACCACAGATAGTACCGAGCCCTGTATGTGATTTTTCCTTAAAGCAGCCGTGGTCAGAATAGAGGGGGAAGGAGGTATGAGGGGTGTAGAGGGACAGACCCCCTCACGCCGGTGAGCGACGCTTTGCGTTTACTTTCGGCTTTGATCAGCTGCCCTGCTTGTGCTCAGCATACCTGTCTCTTCAGTCTGCGCAGAGTTCTCCTCCCTCTTTCTGACAGCCTTTGCTTCAGCTCTGCGGACCCCTTGGCCTAGGAGCCACAGTCGAGTTTCTTCTCCGCTGGGGCCCTGGGCCTTGCTGCCTTGTCATTATGTAACACCCTCCTTCCCACCCCCGGGTGAGTGAGCACAACCACGACACTGGGCGAGCGGCCTATGTTGATCCCAGCTCTCACTGCTCAGCCCCAAACATTCCTTAGCAGGTAGGACAGTGGGGGCCCCGTCCCTCTTCCCTTCCCTACTATTCGAGTGGAAGCATTTGCTGGTGGATCTCGGGGAATCCTTTATCTCTTAACTCAGCCCATTTGGGGCCCTCAACTTTTTCAGAAAACCGTGGCTCTGTCAGCCAAAACTACCAAGAACTGCCCAGAATCTGAGCTTTCGCCCTGTTCACAAGCGAGCAGGTTAGCCTGTTCACGTTTCACGGGACACTGGCAGAAGACATGGAATGCCTGGGTCAGTGACATAGTAGCCAGAGCTCCATGTTGGTTCGTGTTGGTCCCCTGTGCTCCCAAGTCCCACAGGGGTGACGGAGCCCAGATGAATGCCTGCACACATGGCAGGTTGTGTTACAGGAGAGGAACACTGAGCTTGGGCGAGTCACAACTTTTATCGTCAGCGGACGTAAGCCTTTTGTCACATTATCATCCAAGCCCACCCCCAGCAACACATCCCTGAGAACCGGCTGGATGAAGAGCGCTCAGTACCCAGCAGGAGCGTGCGGGCACCCGTCCCAGCACAGTCCGCTGCTGCTGACAGCTGAGCATCATGAGGGCTGAAGTGTGTGTGTGGCTTTGGGAATTGAATATTAGAAGAGCTCTGGGAAAGTCATATCGTAATTAATTGCCTACCATGTTCTAGGCACTCTTCTAAATTCTTTACATATTGTATTAATTTGCTAGGTTTGCTATAACGAAGTACCACACACTGAATGGCTTAAACGACAAAAGTTTACATTCTCTCAATCCTGGGGCCGAAAAGTCTGAGATGAGGGCGTTGGCAGAGTTGGTTTCTTCTGAGGCTTCTCTCCTTGACTTGCAGATGGCTTTCTTCTTGCTGTGTTTGTTCATCTTCCCTCTGTACCTGTCTGTGTCCAAATTTCTTCTCGTAAGGACACCAGTCATATTACCAGTCATATTGGATTAGGACCCTCCCTAACGACCTCATTTTAACTTGTTACCCTTTTAAAAACCCCGTCTCTGAATACAGCCACTTTCTGAGGTACTGGGAGTTAGGACGACAATGTATAAATTTTGGGGGAGACACAGTTTAGCCTATAACACATATTATTTCAATCTTTGCAACATCTGTTTTCTCTATAGGTGAGGAAATGAGCTTAGTATCGTTAAGAAACTTGCCCAGGATCTCACAGAATGCAGTAGAGCTAGAATTTTAAGTAAGATTTTATTTGGCTCCAAAGTCTGTATTTCTAAGCTTTAACTGTAATATGAAGTTTTATTTTTTTGTTTTTCCATAAGGTAACAACAACAAAATAAGAAAACAGTGGTTTATTTATAGAGCTAATATATATGTATTAGAAAATGCAATTTGATCCTCATGCTTGGGTAAAAGAATATTATTTTTGGTTTCATGGCTATCTTAAATGTGATTACATGAAAACCTTGCACAGATAGTCATTCCAATTAAATATACTGTCTTAGTTCAAATTCCAAATAACAACATTGAGTGTTGAACTGTTTTTAAAAATAAAGTGTATTATTTTACTTGGGTAGATACTGACACTTTTACTCTCCTGTATACTATTAACACTAAGTTTTTGTTAAAATATGATAAAGATTATGAACGCTACTAATATTAACAGATGCTCAGCTCACTATACAATAGATCTTTTTTATGAAGTTCGTGTTTGCATAGTTAGTACTACTAAATATTTAGTAAAGTATTGTAATAAATACTTTGAGACTAGAAGTCTTCTAATATAGATGTTTGTTAAGTCACATCGCAGGAGAATAAACTTGGCTTAGTTCTCAATTTCAGCTCTACCACCTTCTAACCGTGAGATCTCGGGCAAGTTTCTGAACCTTACTAAGCTCATTTCCTCATCTACAAAGTGCAGAAAGTAGATGTTGCAAATATTGAAATAGTATATGTTATGGGCTGAACTGTGTCTCCTTCAAAATTTATATACATCGATGTATGAATATTGTTTTCTCTAGTGGTTATGTCACAAATATAAATATAAAATTAGCGTCTTGGTTTACAGAGGAATCCTCTGTGAGTTTGGTTAGTATGAGTTCATTCCCCTGATGGAGATCACCTCCCGTTACCCTGGCCAGCGTCTGCGGGCACGCAAAGCTGTGATCACAAAACCCCTGCCGTGTGGCACTGCCACCCTGAGAGACCCTGGACCTCTGCGATCCCCACTGCTTCCCCCTCAGTAGATAGAGCCACATAGACTGGGACAAGGGCGTGAACCAGTGAGCCAAGAACTACCGTAAACGTACACGAGCGATTAATGGCTTTGGAAAGTTCCAGAGGGTGACAGTGAGACTTTTTAAAAACTACTGTATTTTAGTGACATACCCTCAAACATTTTGAAATACTTTTCAATGAGCCATTCTTAAAAATCTAGTTTCTTTATTTTAAAATGAGTTTTTGCCTGTGACCACTTAGCAGTATGTTTTTATGAAGCTTTTTAGACAACGTGGGTCTTTATTTAGAGCAGAAAAATGTATTAACCATTTTAAGTGACTCCTGGGATAACAAGAGGCCCTTGTGCAAGCGCAGGCGTGCCCGTTGGCGTGTGCCACGGCGCCTCCCTTCCCGGCTCCTAGACTTGTACGAGCTCTTGCTTTGCGCCTGGCTTTATCGCTGATCAGTTTATTGTACGTTCTGGCACCTTCATTCTCCCTAAATACTTTCATTTATCTCCTCAGAGCCAGGCCCCATTCTTTTTACCTTTTTATCCTGACTATGGCTTGCCTTTTCCTCTTTCCCATTCACACTTTCGTGCTGGGATTTTTTTAACATTCGTCTTTTAATTCTTTCCATTACTCTTCAAGAACATTTATAGAGGAAACTCTTAGTCTCTTTCCCCTAATGTCACACCAAGGTAGCCATTATCAGTATTTGGGGTACAGTTTGCTAAAGCCCGTTCTGTGTGTGTGGATGTAGATAAGTTTCTTACAATCCGTAAGAGGGACCATACTAAACGTAATGCTATATAATCTACTACTTTTAAGTAACATAATAAAAAGTTTCCCCAATATCATTACGTAAATTTCTGTAGAATAATTTCAGTGGCCTCATGTCTTTCCAGCACAATAACCTACCATGATTTAACTCATTTCCTGTCGGGCGTTTAGTTCAGTCCCAGATTGGGTGCTATTATAAACAAGGCTATAAAAAGTGTATTTGTGGCTGAATCTTTCCTCTAATTCATGATTATATCCTTTGGATAAATTCTTAGAGATGGATATTGGATCAACAGGTTTGTGGACATTTTAGCTTTTCTTATATATTTTTACCAAATTCTTCCAGAAGGCTCTGCAAATTAAAAGTATCATTTTCACAGCCATTCTCAACACTGAATATTATTTTTAAAATTTTGACTAATTTGTGTGAAAATGCAGTCTCATTGTAATAAAACTTTCTTCGATTATTAATGAAGAAAAAGGGACAGTGATGTTTCTTTATATTTTTTCATGTTTTAAAAATTTCTTTATTTTAATTTTCTTCCTTTGGTGTTATACTGGAAAGGCGTTTGCAAGCCCAAGATTATACTGCGATCTCCTGTATAGATTTCTAGCAGTTTTATGTGCTTATTCATCTTTCACATTTAAATATTTAGTCCAGCTGGAATTCATTTTAGTAGACGACATAAGACTCTAAAAGAACTTTTTCCAAACGGTTACCAGTTGTCCCGACATCATGCTAGGGTTTTCGTTGCCCACTCAGATCTTCCTTAGCAGTGAAGAGGAAATACCAAAAGAAAAAGAGAGATCATGTTCTCAGTTGCTAAGGAACATTTTCTTGTCTTTCTAATTATGGATTCATACCATTCAGTGTTCTGTCATTCTTTTCTGCTACGGTAGCACCATATTCGACTGAAAAAAGAATATAGAAAAACTTGTCACACTAATAGTAAAGAGAACAAAGGCAGCACCCTTTATAAAAGTCTTCCTGTTCTACACTAAGAGCTACTGTCCCAAAAAAGTGTTTTAAAACACACTTGTGCTTCATAAGGGTCGTCGGAACTTTACTCTCAAAAACCTAAAAGATTTCTTCTTTCTTTTGACCTGTAGGAGGCAAACTTCCACTCTTATGCTCTTAAAAATTTGACCTGGTTTATAATCCACAAAATGAAAGGTGAAATTATTTTAGTGTGAGCGTGAATATAAGGGCAAGAAAAGTCAAAGATAGTTCCTTTTTCATTGTTGTAGGCTTTGAGATGGTCAGAATCCCAACTCTGCTATTAACTTGCTGTAATTCGGGAAGGTGATCCAGGTTTTCTTGGCCTCTGTTGTCTTACCTTTAAATCATAAAGATTAGTGAAGTTGTCTCTATTATGCTTTCCAGCTCTGAATTTTGTGATTCTTGTTACCAGTTGAATCCCTGACAGATTTTGAGTGATGGTGAAACTCATTTGAAAGGGGTCAAACATGTTAAAAAGCGCTTCTTAAAAGATTACAGTGAGAAGACTAGACTTTAAAATTGATTGTGGAAACTTTAATACATGATGTTTATGACATTGGGGGTTCAAAATTGGCCAACTGTAGATTCAAACTATTATAATAACTTATTTTATTGCCAACCCAAAAGTAATACAGTAGAGAATGAAATTATCCAATGATATGAAAGAGAATTAATTTATATCTATTGGCACCGCAGCCATATCAGTAGTTTACAGTGGGTTCAAAAGTAGAATATAAACTATAAATTGGCAAGAAACCAGAATATAAAATATAAAACCTGAAGAAACCAGAATAACATATGTATCTCTCTTGTGGATGGGTGATAAGTTAGTGGATATTAAAAAAGAGAAGCTATTAAACACGAGATACATTTTCCCATACTATGAGATAAAAATGTTTTTGAATGACAGAACTAAATGTGTACACTATTAAAAGTTTACTATTTTAAAATGTGTCAATACGTATAATCCAGGCAGCAATGGGGGCATCTGCCTCAACTCGAGTAAACCTCACCCAAATCTTAGTTTCAGTAACTCCAATATCAAAATCCTTCTGAGGATTTTATTGTGCCCCACCAAACACATACACATGCACAATCTTGCTCCAATAATGCATGGCAAAGCAGCTTTATAGTCGTATTACAGACGAGTTAGAGTAGAAAGTACCTGAAAGATAAAGCTCAGTGTTGGTGAGCACGTAGGGGAGCATGTACTTAGTGCATTGCTGGAGAAAATGCAAATCAGTTCAACTGTAAATTGTTAATGCTATTCTAAAAAAATGGAAGCAAACCAAATGTTCCATAATGGGGAGTATTTGGACAAATAGGATATATTAATATGATGGAATGAGTACTGTGCTACTTTTAAAAATGCCAAGTATACATTTTACTCTGACACATGAACAAGTTTATAAATAGTGAGAAAAAACAGAACTCAAGATAATGTTAACTTTATGGCTATGTAAAAACAACAACAAAGATGGGAACCTAGAGAAATCCAACTTGAATGCTTATTAATTCATAAAGTTACAATTTTTAGAAATGACAATTCTAACTAGTAGTTATAATTATTCTGTTTTGTGTTTTGTCTCTATACACAATAAGACCAATTGTTCAAGCCCAGTTGAGTTGATTTTAATAATTTGAACTATATCCAAATTTTTTTTTTCCTTTTAGAACTACTTTAAGTCAGATTTTTCTAATGCACTAATTGAATCTAGGAATAAATTAGATATCTTTAAAAGTTTATTACTTTGTGACATTCGGCACTGCTCAAAACTGTCAAGATTATAAAAAACAAGTAAAATCTGAGAAACAGTTACAGCCAAGAGGACCATAAAGAGACATGAGACTAAAAGTAACGTGGTATCCTAGGTGGATTCAGAATAAAATATGGACTCCAGTTAATAATTATGTATCAGTATTGCCTTATTAGTTTGGGTGTACCATACTACTATAGGAGGTAAATAACAAGGGAAACAATGTGAAGGTGGGGATGTGGGAATTCTCTGAACTGTTTTCACAATTTTTCTGTACACCTAAACAATTCTGAAATTAAAATTTTATTTTTAAAAAATATGTTAGTATATTCAGACAACAGTAACACCATCTAACATATTGAACTAACGTACTAAATAACCAAACTTTGTTTTCTGTTCGTGTCTGCCTGACAAGGTGAAAAATTCCCAGGTCGTGTCTATGGTCGTGCAGTAGATCTGGAGAACACTCTGGAAACAGAAGCTACGCTTCGGTCGCGAGGAGGACGCTTTGTTAAGAGCCGAGGCTGTCAGGGCAACGGGACCGATCGGAATTCACTCCAAGGGCGCAAGGCCGACCGACTCTGGCTTCTAACAGAACATTCGTACTTATCAACATGTAGAGTCCTAACTATCATACTCTAATGTGTAGTGAAGTCTACTTCAGGCTGTTTTGAGGTTTCCTTCTCTGAATTTTTTTCCTTTTCCATTTTGTTTGCCATTTTTCTTGGCAATTGCATTTTTAAAAATTTCCAGTGTGTTTATCTGATGATGTGAAGAACATTCTTTGTACACTGGCCATTACGAATGAAAGGCAAATTGGGAGTTTCACAGTTTGTTGACAGTATTGAGACTGGTTTGATGTCTAAAAAAAGGAAGCCGGTTTCCTGTTACCCTCAGAGAAGGAGGTGGAAAAGGCTGCTTCCCAGTAGGTTCCGCTCTGGACCGTCAGCACACGAGAAGGAATGGGCAGATGTGTGGACTTCCCCTCATCACTCTCACTAAATATGCTTTAAAATCATTTCTTTTTAACATATTACAAATGTTTTAAGTTAGCGTGTGTGTTTTCTTATTTAAAAGCAGTATAAACCCCTGTTGACGAAGCCGTTTATTTTCTTAGGAGTAATTATTGGTGCCCTGCAGTATCTCTAAAACTGCCTTAGAAGAAGCACATGGGCCACTTGTCGAATGCCGACTCCCAGCCCCACCTCAGGTTACCGTTTGTAGTAGCTCTTAACCCTGGCCACACAAGAGAATCATCTGGAGAACCTTTAAAACTGCCAGTGCTCCAACCTACTGCAACCCCCAGATTGCCATTGATCTATCTGGGATGAGGCCCACGTATCAGTGTTTAACTCCCCCTGGATGCTGCTGGTGCGTGAGCAGCATCAAAATCACCAGTCTTGTGTGTGGAACCAAACTTAATTTGAAAAGCTTGTACTTTACTCCTTAGGCCCTATTCAAAAAATGTTGGCTACCGAACATGCGGCGGTCACATGACTCTTACAAGCATAAGGCTGAGCGAGAGAAGCCAGAAACAAAAGAGGACAGACGTACCGATGGGCCTGACCCCGAGCAGGTACAGGGTCTTGGGGGAGGACGGGTGAAAATAGTCCGGGATGAGATAAAGTGGATGGTTGCACAACACAGCGTGGTGGAAACTGTGGGCGCGTACGCTGCGAAGTGGAGAATTTTATGTTGTGCGGTGGATATCTCGACTTTTCAAATGCCACTGAGACAGAGAAGATGCGGTTTAACCATTTTTAGTGAATTCTAGAAACAGAGACTCACCAGTGATAGAAGCCGGGTCAGCACTTAGCCTCGGGCGGCGATGGCAGGGTTCTTGTGCCCAGGGCGGATTCCCCAAGGGCTCATTCATTGTTGAGCTTAATATTCATGATCTGTGCTTTGGGAAAACTAAGTTGTCAAGAGAAGACTAAAAGATATTCAGGCTCCTGCACTTGAGAATGCAGGAAAGAATCTATCTTAACCTATAATAAAAGCAACTCTAATGAGACATGAAGGTAATGTTAGACAGTAGAGGTCGTGTACTATTGGGATTGTTTACCAAAGACGCCCGTAGAATCTGCCCTCAGGATCCGCCGGAGGAAGACCAGCCCGGCTGTAAGATCAGGTCTGTTTTGGAATGGTATCTTGTAGTAACTGGCCAGATAATGTTTCGAGACTTAATCCAGTTCTTTGGGTCTACATTTAATTTATATTTACTTTTTATTCTAGGAAATAAAAAGACAAAAGAAAAACTAAGAGAATCTCAGGTTCTTGTATCAGGATTCTTGCCAGAGAGAATTAGCTAATTCACATATTATTTTAGTCATAGCAAACCTTATTATAATCTGTTTCACCAGTCATCAAAGTGAATTTCCTAAGCTTGACTTAATTTTCTTTTATATTGTTGCCAATAAATTTTTATTAATTGCCATTAATATGCTGGTCATCGTAGACTCCTTCCTTTCTCCCCTCGCTTCTTGCTTTTCCAGGCTCCGTGAATTTAGTCGTTTCCCACTTACTTTCTTCACAAGCTCCAGGGTTTCATCACTTTATTACTCTTCTTATATTTCTGTAGCTCTACTCATATTTTTAAGACCTTTAGTTTCCAGAAATGACTACAGTATTGTGAGGTTCTGGAAAACATCTTCTTCCTTTTGTAATCATGTTTGTATGCTAAAACAACATGTTTCGCCGTTGACCCCTCTGGTTCCAGGATTACGTGTTTAGAATTGAGTCAGTTTAGCATTGCCACTGATTTCATAAGCTGTTTTGCATGCAATCTATTCCCTTTGAAATCTGTTCGTGCATTTCCAGAACTCCTTATTCCATTAGCCACTTACAGACCATGACTTTATAGTCTAACATCTAAGGCGTATTTATTTTACAAAGAAAACAAACATTATTTAAAATTTGCTTTGTTCTTAAGAGGTCAAAGGAATTTTTTTTAGGTTCTTTTCTCCAATCTCTTCATTTTATAAATGGGGAAACTGAGGCCTAGAGAAATCCATAGAGTTAATTACTGATAAAGCCAGTTTTCTTCCACAATTCTTTCTTGCTTCATTGTATTTAATTTGCATCTTTATTCCTAAACAATATTTTTAACATGTAGGCACACTGAGCCCTGTTTAATTTCTTTAAAACTTCTAAGTAAACCATTTAGCTCATTTTCATTACCAGACGTTCAAGCTAACTAGCCCAGCACCGTTTAAGACGTTGTGTTAGCTCAACTCTGAGAGCTTCCTCACAGCAAAACACCCTTCTTTGTTGTCACTGTTGGTTTTTAATGTATTGTTTCGTTTTTTTCCACCCTTACTGAATTTTCCAAATTGAACTGCTCCAAGTAAAGACCCACCCCTTCACATCCACACACTGTTTCCTTTTCCAGGTGCACGCTGGTTAATAACAGCCGACAGATGCTGAGCGCCGTGTCGATTGTCCCCATTTTATTGACGAGGTAACCGAGGCCCAGAGGTGTTCTCCATGGCCAGTCTCCATGAGACCTGAGCTTTCTTATTCTTATGCCAGACCTAGCACTTAACTTTTTATAGATTCCTTTAATAAATTCTTTTTTTTTATGTGTTGCCAAGCAGGGAATTCTAGGTTGTAGATGGCAGCTAAATGGTTTTATAGCTAAATTATCGTCGCCATATTCTATGGGGGGAAATTTGGAACCTCCATTTTTTATTTGTTCATATGTTGGAAAATGACCTAGCACGATTACACCAGTCAGCTGTTGCCATGTAACAAACAAGTAACCGCAAAAAATCCCGGTGGCATTTAACAAAAGCAGTTGTTTTGCTTGTGGGTCTGTAAAGTGGGTAGGCAGTTCTGCCACTGCCTGCAGGGCCTGGCTCTGCCTCAGGATAGGTTGGGACGGCTCTGCCTAACATGTGTTTATGTGGCAGCCCATAATAGGGGCAGCTACTACCCAGAGTAAGTTCATCTCATGGTGATGGCATAGGCGCAAAAGAACACGCAAGACAGGCAGGATTCTTGAGGTCTGGATTTGGAACCTGCGTCCTGTCACTTCCGCCCCAGCCCATGGAATAGCCAAGTTCACTTTCAGTAGGAGGAACTACTAAGTCACAGGTCAAGCTCCAAGTTATGATAAGAGGTGAAGAATCGAAGCCGGTGATGCTGTCCACCACGAGAGCGTCTAAAGAGCCGTGGCCTGTGGGCAGACACTCCCCAGTCTCACCTCCACAGAGGGCGTGTGGCCGGTTAGACTGCCCCTTCTCATAGGGCTGGAATTCCCTTAGCTGGCTGGCTGGCTGATTCCTCAAACCATAACAAGGGCGTCTGCCTGTTAGTTACCTAACGGTATATCCTTGACTTCTGTGCTGCTTCATAATTATAAAATCTCAGTTTGGAAAAACATATTTGTGGAGGATTTTCTAATGGATTATCTGTTCCTCATAATAGTTGTTAAGCTCTCTGACTCCACTGAAGAAAGTTATAAGGAAATAGTTTATGGTCCTAATTATTAATTAAGGTTGACATTGGTATGCTGTACACATTTCAGTTTTTGAAGAACTGTGGAAGAATTTTCTCCTGGCTAACAGAAACAATAATTTTCTGGTCTCCTGAGAAATTGGCTTATTTTTATCTTATAGTCACTGTAATGTAACTGATTATCTTTCCATTCTTAATTGGCCACTAGGAAGCTCTAAGGCAAATTTGCAAACAATCTTTACTGGAGCACAGAGCCTACCGTGGTATATAGTGTAGCCATTTGTGTCAGACTTTAAGTGACATATTTAGCTTTAAGTGGGTTAAAACATATGAAGTCCTTAGAAATGCTTGGCACATGCTCTATATGTTTGCCATTATTATTGTTGCTGCTGTTATTATTAGCTGGATATAATTAAAGTGAGAGAATAGGATCTTAATATCTGACCTCCTATTTCATTTTGGAATAAAAAGTGCTGAATTTGTCTGCTGCTTTTCAAGACTTGTAATCGCATTACCTAATTGGTAAGCAGGCCAAGTATTGGATGAATTTCATTCTCCTTTGGCTCAACTAATATTTAACTGATTAAGTGTAAGCTTTTATTGTTTGGACCAAAATGAATTTCCACGTCTTGCCAAGAACACTTCATCAAAGACAGGGGTAAATGTTACTAAAGAATGGGCAAGAGATTGGGACTCCCTAACAGTCTGACGGGGTGGGGGTCGGGGAGGACGAGAGCCCAGTAGGGAGCTCCCTTCACCACGGCTGGCGTTTGACCTCAGCTGGCCCACAAACTCCCTTCCCTCCTGTGTTCAGTGGCTGGGAGAACTAAGGGGTAGGGTGAGAGCGAGGAGTGAGAATCAGGGCTGATGACCTCATTGTCAAAGGCACTGTCCCCACAGGGTCTCCTGCCGGGAACTGACCAGGGCTCTCCCAAGAGCTGGATGCTCCCCTGCCTCACTGCTGCCCACAGACAAGAATCAGAGCCGAGAACACAACTGTCAGTCCCCAGCCCTCCAAGTCCTGTCCAGAAAGAAGGACTCAAATAGTCCCCTGCTAAATGGAGCAAGGAGTCAGGAAAAATTTCATCATCAATCTGGGGCTAATTCTGTTACTCAAAATGACAGATTTTGATGAAAGAAAAGCTGAATAAAAATTTTAAAAAAGAACATAGCATGCAAAAGACTCTTGAAAAATGTATACTGGAAGAAGACTATCCAGGATACAATTTCAGGTAATAAGTTACAAATTTATTATAAATTAAAAATTTGAGTAATTAAAAATACACTGTAAATTAAAGAGTATATTCACAGTAAGGAGTCTACAAATATTTTATATCTCAATGAAGAAAGTATGGGGAAAAGCAGTAAAATGTAGATAATTAAAATGATATTAAAGTGTAGTCTAATTATCTACATTAAATTATAGATTAACTAAATTACATGTAGATAGTTGGTTTTTTAAAGACAAAAATAATGCCATGCAATTTTTTATGGGAAACAGTTGGCAATATCTATAAAAATGCCAGTAGGAGGACTTTATCCTTTGTGTGATATGTGTATAAAATGTATGTAAAGTTACATATATATAAAATGATGTATGTATGAGATTATTTATTGCAATATCATTTATGAAGGTATAATATTGGAAATAACATAAATGCCCATTAATTGGAGACCAGCTAAATAAATTATGACAATGGATACGTTGGAATATGGAGCCATTAACGAGAATGAGGCAGACCTTTATATGATAATCATGTCATATAATACAGCTCCCCAAGGTACGATATGAAGGAGGTATGGATGGGAGACCATGGAGTACTACCATTCATGCCAAACTATTATGTGTTTGCTCCTTTAAAAATACACACCTCTGGAAGGATCCACAAAAAATGGCAAAAGCGCTAGCTGCTAGGTGGACTGGGTATCAGGTAGATGGTTGTGGGCAGGTTTGTATCTTGAGTTCCTTCTGAAGTTGATGTCGTATGCATTTAAAGTCATTAAAACTAATATTAAAGGAATAATAAACTCATCTGAAACAACAAGGAACAAATTTGACACAGATGTAAGCAATCTGCGATACAGAGAACAAGCTTGAGAAAAACCATGCAGAGAAGAAAGTCAATCCAAAAAGGAGTGGAAGACCGATCACGAAGATCCAACCCAGACACACTGTTGCCAAAGTGTATATACTATGATTCTAATTTTTAAAAATAAAGCTACACGTACAGACCCCTTTGCTTATGTTTGGTGATTATCCACTTACACATAATTGTGTAATAATAGCACTTGCCATGTCCCAGGCGCTGTTCTGAGTGTGCCCTGTGTGCCTGTGCTGCTCTCACAGCGTCACGAGGTGGGTGTCAGCCCCACGTACGGATGGGACTCCACGGCACTGAGGTCAGCTTCTTGCCCCACAGTCGTAGCTGGTAAGCGACAGAGCTGAGAGTTGCACCCAAGCAGTGTGACTCCCAAGTCTGCCTTCTAAGGTCATGATACCTCCCGTCATATACAGAAAAATGTATGGCGGGATAAGCAGCAGTCGGCCACTATCTGGAGAACTAAACTTGTTGGGAATTTTTATTTTCTATATTAATATGTTTATATCATTTCAAGTTTTATCATAAAATACTGCTTTTGTAATCTCCCCCTCCCGAAAAATAGCTACAAATTGAAGAGGAGCGTAAAGCAGTAAGCAAATATCTGAGACCACTCTCCCTAACTCACCCTTGTTAGCAGGAGTTTTGTAAGAAACCGTGTCTTTGTAAGAAATCCACAGAGCCTGTGGATTTCCTGCACGTCCAGTATTTAGGCTTTGGTTAGCTAGTTTGTAAAGCTCTCTGGTTGTACTTTGCTTCCTGTGGCACTCTCTTTAAACAGTGTTCCAGGTACTGTCCCTCCAACCTGCAGTTAGACCCCTAAACTGCTAGGTTCTGGCCCCTATGTATGTGTATGCAGTTGAACCTCGCTGAGCTCTTGTCAGCATCAAAACTAGCCTGGATATTGGGCCCTCTCGGCAAGGATTACTCTCGTACCTTTCTCATTTCAGTTAAACAAGACCAGCGTCCTGGTTCAGGCTGCTGTAACAGAATCCCATAGACTGGGTGGCATGTAAGCAACAGAACCACACGTCTCACAGTTCTAGAGGCCGGGAAGGCCACGAGCAAGGCGCTGGCACATCCGTCGTCTGGTGACAGCTTGCTGCTGGGTGTATAGATGACCATCTCGCCACGTCTTCACATGGTAGAGGGGACCAGGTATGTCTCGTGGTCTCTCTTATAAGGGCACTAATGCCATTTGTGAGGTTTTCACATTCATGACATAATCCCCTCCTGAAGGCCTGACCTCCCAATACCATCACCTTGGGGATTAGGATTTCAGCATCTGAATCTGGGGGAGACACAAGCATTCGCTCTGTAGTAAGCAGCATAGATCTGTGGAGGTGAGCCTTCCGAGAGCCCCAGCACTTCCCGACCCCTCCTTTCCAAGACATCCAGACTGAAAGCGATGCCGTCAGTTACCCTCCCCTGCTCGCAATCCCTACGTTACAGTGCGGTTTTTATAATACTTTAGTACAAGTGCGATAGAAGTGGATGATGCTGTGCCGTGCCGTCACGTCAGTGCACGTGAAGCAGCTTGCACTGGCACGTACCAGACGTGTACAGACGTCTGCCGGTTAGTGGTGACGGGCACAGATGCTGGAGTTTACGCTCTCCATGGGACATCGTCTGCAGGGCTGGGTCCCTTGTGCCTGAAGACTCCTGGTGCTGATGGCATTCGCTCCTTCACAATGACAGGATATTGTTTAGTAAGACACTAAGGCTTACATGCAACATTTAAAATGATTAAGAACAAGCAATTATAAAATCTTAGGAGCATCTTTCCCTCTCAAGAACCTAGACCTCTGCCGAGAACCTAGACCTTAAGCGTTAAGATAATGGTGGAATGAAGAAATCTCCTTGATGCTGGTCTCAGCCAGCTTTCTTCAGGTGTAGTAACTGCTATTAGTGGGCACGCAGCGAGAATGTAGGAAGACAAGGAGCAGCTGCAATCGCTGTAGGTGTAACAACGGCTCTGTCTGTGTGGAGTGGGGGTCCCAGCTTGAACTTGAAGTATGTCCACCCTCTCCCACCGCTGGGTTGTCAGGAGACCGCGGGAGTCTGGCTTGGAACAAGCCCCGTGTCCCGAACGTGCCCGGGCACGTGGAGCAGTGGCACCCGCTGCGGAACGTCAGTGCACGTGATGACGCGGCTGTCTGCGTAACGTGGGCATAAAGGAGAGAGGTTTTTCTTTTACTTTCTTCAGTCGACCCTTAATATGCATAGTCGTCTCTGTGTTGCCAAAAGTTTAGAAATTACAAAAAGCCGCGGGACAGAAAATGAGCTGCTGGTTGGCCTGGTGTCCTTAATATTGCAGCCTGATGAGTTAACCCTGTATTCTGTCCTTTTAACTTATTCTTTTACTTCTGGAATCGGGTGCTTGTTCCGCCGTCTGACGACTAAGAGTCGTTTTTAAAGTATAATAGTACAAGAAGACACAGACCAGAAGAAAGCATTGCACATGTGATTTCCTGTTTATAGATTTGCAAAATCCATTAGGACACTGATTAAATGATTAATGGGGAAGTATGAAATATATCTAAACAATGTGCTCGTTAAAGTTTTTACAGAAACGCGTGGAACAGCTTGCTCCAAAGTGTGACTCGGAGGAAAACATCCTACTGCACCCATCCATGCACACGCAGGACAAACCCGAGCTGACCATAGGTGGATGCCATTGTTTGCGTCCATCGAGAAAGAAGTGGCAGTGTTAATACTTCATTTAAAGATTTTTCCAAAATATAATACTGGGATGCTGAATTTTTTAAATGACAGCATATTACGTGTCAAATTGTCCAATAACACTTCAGTTTCTCTTTCTTTATAACTTCAACCACAATTTTCTGTTTGGTTTTTCTACCAGTTTTTGGAAATAAACATGCAAGAAATTCACCAAAATTAAACCACCATCGTTTTCATCTTTCTCGCCTCAAGCAGATGCTGACTGCTTCCCTTTTTCTCAATGTTTCTGATGTGTGGAGTGAAGGGCTTTTGGAATTTCAGTGTTTGGAGTTTTTTTCTCTAAAGCACAAATTAATCTTGTATAATCTGTCCAAGAATTTCTATATGATAGTTTCTAATCTGATTAAGAGTGTTTTATGTATGCACAGATAATTCAAAGAAAATTAGTAGCGAATACCCATTATCAATAAAATAAGAAAAGGACAAATCTGCGTTCCCCCCCTCTGCCCCCACGTCATCTATAGCAAATATGGCAAAAAGTTCTGTGAAGCCTTTAGGGAAGAAGAAAGAAAGAAAAAGAAAAGAAATGGATGATTTCCAAGCTTAGAAGATTTTTGTCTTCGATGAAGCTGTAATATAACTAGTTCAAGGGAACACAGATTTAAAAGCAATTTTAAATGTTGGAAAACAAGCTGCGTTTCCATGAGGCTGCCGTTGGAACATTTACCGATGCCAGTTCCTGCTTTTAGAGCACATTGCGTCCTCCATTACCAGCCCCTCAGGCGACCTGCTGCAGTCCACCTTAAGGTTCGTGCTATTTCTTTTCCCCAGACCAAAAAGAAAAGAAAAAACCTGTTGCCAAATGAAGATTTTTATTAGATATACTATTCCCCAGCTAGTTTTTTTCTTGTTGCCCAATTACAAGGATAAACAAGTAATTTCTTCCGGGTTCTGTGTCTGAAACGCTTCCTCGTTGTGAAGAACAGAAAGACGCTTTGTCTGAAGTGCTTTTTATCATACAGAGACTCATACAAATGTAAGTCGACATCATTACCAAAATCACTTGGTGATATGTAGTTTTTCCTTTGGTTTTAATTTCTGTCTTTTATCCCATCATTATTTTCTAAATAGTCAAAGCTGCTATATTGGAATTATAATGTTATTTGGTTAGGTTGAAAATGTTAAACATTTTTGGTTTTGCCTTTAGGTAAAACTAACAAAATATTCTACATTGGAAATTTTTACTCTAGATTGAGGCTGGTGTGTTGAAAAAGATTAGAAAACACAATCTAACGATCTCATTTTCTAAGAAGTAGTTTTTCTCCTCAGTTTTCAGTGATCAACCGGCTGCTTTTACTGTAGCTGTTAGAACGGCCATGGAAGTAAAACGCCGTAGCGTGCAGGCGTCACGCAGAAATCTCGTTTTATACTTTCCGGCTGTTCAAGCTGTGACAAAAGTCAGGAGAAAGAAGTCGGTGGTCATAGGAAATGATTTCTTTTCTTCGTGTTTATAAACAAAGATGTCCTTCAGGAAACAGAGTGTGTGCAAAAGATGGCAGAGAAAACAAGAACAAATTGTGTCTGGTCTGTTTTTGGCCCGTGTCCCCTTCCTAGGGGGTCCTGTTTATAGCAGTACTACAGCAAGGACACGTTTTATATATTAAGCATGTAATCTGCATGCCTATCAATTTTTTTCTGGTTTATCAAAACACGTTTCATACCATGCAGACGCGCCTTACTCCTGACATTTCGCCTGACTGTTGTTTCAGAGTTTCACTACGATATCCTAAGCTAATTTTTATCATCAGCCTAAGTAAAATAAGAAGGGAAGAAGTAAACCCATTTTTTAAAAAACATAATGCATTACAAATAATAAAAAGGATTTGGGGGTTCACGACAATCCATGTCCCTGGGATGGACAATTATGGGGGCTCTCAGGTCACGAGTACTAACCAGAACAGAGACATGTTCACAAAACAGACCATTTCATGAGGAGCTATGGGTCCTTCGTGTATCTTCTTCAGTTTTTGCTCATCTGGAGGAGACTAGCATGGAGGAGCCAACACCAGTAAAAGAATGTTCTACATCTGACACTGTATCCCTTCCGCTGACAGCCTACTTTTCCTAAATCTGGGCCATTTTTGTTCTCTTCACCTTTAAAAACCCATCAAGATGAACTTTCCTTAGAATCCACATAGAGCCTGAAGAGTTGCAGAATATGCCACCCCAAGATATGCCATTTGGTTATTTTGAGCTAAAAGCACTAAAAAGCAGTAGATGCAAGAAGGCTGCTCAGATCTCCCCTCTTCTCCCTGAAAGCAGGAGATAAAGCTCCCACGTGAAAGATGCGCCCCTTACTCCGGGAGGAAAGGGACGTTCTCGTCACCAGAGCCCAAGAGAAATCTGTACAACAGACCTCGTTAAATAACTCCCAACTTCCGTTAGTCTCCACGTGCATCTCAGCTCCTTTTCCGCAGTCACCTCTCTCTGTCCGACCTAGTCCATAAACTCAGACCCAGCCGCGTCTCTGGCACTTCATTCTCCTGTGAAGGCTCCATGTACGTGTAAAAATAAAACCTGTATGCTTTCCTCCTGCTAATCTGTTTTATGTCTACTTAATTCTCAGGCCCAGCTGGAGACCCTAAGAGAGTGGGGGAGAAATTTTGTTGCCCTCCAAGGCCAGTGTAGATGTGACGTCATGGCTCATTCTTTTAAACTAATTTTTCTTTTTAGCTGGCTGATCATCTGCTCCATCTGGAATGAGTATTCCTAAGGTTAGGATTGTGGCAATCACAGAGCTCATCTTCGAAACGAGCCTACTTACTTTCTGTTTCTTGCTTTTAGTTGACTTCCTGTCTTGGGTGGGCATGAAAGCAGGAGGCACTCAAGCAGGAAGTGCGATAAAGGCTTTCAAATAGCACAGTGCAATAAAATGAAACATGCATACAGTTTCCCACATGGATGTTGTATATGTCAACAGTCAACATTCCCGTTAGTAACCCGTGATGGCCTGCTTAACGTTTTTATTATGCAAAAGTGTTTTCTCTAGAAAAATCACTATTAAATTTTTTTTTTAAATAAGGAAAGAGACATACTATCTATGTTTTAAGCAAAAGATTTTATTTTTGTAGGCAATTATTTTTAATGATATTAAATTTTTTCAGACTATGAGTGCTTTCTTACTCATTATAATTCTCATTTAAAGGGTCGGCTTATCCTGAACTATGTTACAGAAAAGAAATGGAAAAATTTCATGAAAAAGTAAGTATTACATATGTTATACGAAACCCCTGCATTTCTAGTCATCACTTGCTGTATTAAACTGAGCATGCAGTGAAGCTAATAGGAAACATTTGCTTTGAAACTTTTTATTGACTTTGACCAACTAGTACCATTTTCCCTTAATATATTTACATTGGTATGAACCATATGTAATAAACCAAAAAAATATGTTTTAGATTATTTTTAAAGCTGGAAATTAATTATAAAATTGTAACACTTAATAAAAATAAAACAGAAACTTGGAAGAAAATTAAGTAGAATATGAACTAAAGTAAAAAAATATTAAATCAGTTTTGTCATAGTGACAAAACTATCAATTGACAAGGCAAAATTGGCATCACTAGCCAAATTGTATGCATCTTGAATTCATTTGTAGTGTGGAAGTTAATTCAGTTCTTCAGGCCTCCTTCTCTCTCCTCTCTCTCTCTCTTTCCACACACACACTCAACTTCTTTGTGCCCAATCTACAAGGGAACATTATTTCTTGCTCGATTTATTTTCAACAAAATGTGTTTTGAATGCTCTCTCTGTAGTAACTGGTCACTTTTGTTATCAAGGGTAAAGATTGGTCCTCCAGGAACTTACAGGATAGTGGAAGGAATAAATTATACACACAAACAATTATAATACAATGTGGAGTCGAATAAATACCATAATTGAGGCATCCGATGGTAGAGTGTTTGAGAGACGTCATTTTGCTTGGGGAAACCAGAGAAGTCTTATGGGAAAAGTGTCATTTAGTGTGGGCTTTGCAGGGTGGTGAGATTTTTCTAGAAGTGATGGCAGAAAGGCTGGGAGGACGGATGTGAAACCAGCAGCGTGAGCGGTGGCACAGACACAGCCACGGGCAGAGGAGTTATGAGCACGTTGTCCTGTCCAGCTGCGGTGAACACAGTGGCGAGGAGCTGGCGGGGCAGGAGGGCAGGAGAAGCCAGTGGAAACCCGTGCTTTATACAGGGGACATGCAGCCCCCTCGGAGGTTCTGCAGGAAGAGCGTGGCGCCCCAAGAAGCAGTGCAGGAAAATGGCTTTCAGAGGAGGCCAGGTTCGACTGCAGCCACGGAGCCGGGCAGAGGGCCTTTGCGTTCCCCAGGTTAGCAAAGAGGGCAGTGGATATGGACGAGAGGACACAAAGCCAGAGGCATTTCAGCAGCAGAGTCTTTAGCACTTGGTAATCAGAAGAACTTAGGAGCTAAAGGTGTCAGTTACCCCTGGGTACAGCCAGGTGACAGACAGAAGGCGACATTGAGCTAGCTTAGACAGAAAGTTCACAGAATCCTAGGTGGGGCTGAAACCCAGCCCAACTGGAGTCAGGGACCCAAATGCCAGCAGGTCGGTCACCTTCATCCCCCCTGCAGGCTGAGGCCAACCTTTCCTCCTACAGAAGGACGTTTTCCACATGGCAGACGTGGCCACTCACGTCTCCTGAGGCTTATGTCTAGCTAGAGGACGGTAGCCCAGCAATGGAAACCCTGGTGCTTGGCTCCAGGCTCAAGCCACCGGCCCCCAAAAGTGGCTGCTCACAGGCACACCCGGTCCGCCCTTGACCTGACCACCGAGGCAGGGGAGAGGGCGGAGTCCTGTGACGCTGTGGCCGTGTGCCTCGGCGGGGACAGGTCTCAAAGAAGCAGAGCTGGCAGACAGAGAAGCCTCTCGAAAGCTGCTGAACAAAGAAAAACCCAGTGTATCAAGCCACAGGTGAGTCATCGGGCAGTAACCATGTTCGAGGGCTGGGGCGAGTCTGACTTGGACTGGTGCAGTTTGTGCTGACGCCTCGCGGGGGCGCACCTGGCCGCCAGGTGCGTGGGAACATGGAGGCCGAGTTTACCCAGGAGTCACACTCGAGGCGGGGGCAGTCGGAGCGAATGGGTGGATGTCCCTCGAGCATGGCGGGGGCACCGCAGACGGAGCAGAGGGGCAGTGCTCGGCGGAGGGCCGCGGACGGGAGCTCGCGAAAGGCCTCTGCGTATGGAGGGCAGAAAACGGGAAAGGCAGCCATGACGGGAGCAGAGAGGAAGCCACCAGGAAAAGAGGAAAAGGATCCGCGGACAAGAGCACTGCGAGATGAAGTGACGGCGTCTTCCTCACGGCAGAGGAGGAGAGGCGGAAACTTTTCAGCAAAGCTCTGCCTCCAGTTCGCCAGTTCCCCAGGAAGTCGGTCTCCCCTCTGGGCCGAGGTTCTCTGGGGCGTCCTGTGCCCTTCGCCACCGTCTCCGTCCTGCTTTGTGGCCTGGCAGGCGACCTGTATGGGATTCGCAGGAGGCAGTGGGAGGGGCGCGGTCAGGGGTCATTCTCGGGCCTGCCTCTCTGCAGGGTCTGGGAAGTTAGCCGTGGCCACCACCGGACCCCAGCTCCTGGCAGCTGGCAGACCCAGGTTCCAGGACCTGCTCACTCTCCTTGCTCCTGGACACCCGGAGGGTGATGACCCCCACGGTGACCGCCTTCAGGGTGGCAGGGTGCGCCGGCTTCCTTCAGCCCCACTTGGTTTCCGTGAGTGGAGTATCGAAGTCTGTTGCAGTCACCCACTTTGAGATGCCACTTATTTTTTGCAGGACCTGCCCGCCACCACCATCCTTTGGCAGACAGGTGTCAGCGCCCGTGCCAGGTCTGGGCTGTGCGTGGTGGACGGGTGGTGGCTGAGCGGCCGGACGCGGAAGGGTGGCTCTCCTGCCAGGCGTGCGCAGCCCTCGCTCTGGGCTTTAGCGGTCAGCATCATCTCAGGGGCGGCCGCGAGTGTCCTCCGTCCTCCCTTCAGCTCTTGGGGCCTCGTCTCCCAGACCTTGTTGCTTCCATCCCCGTTTTTGCCCCATTAAAACTTACTCCTGAGGCCAGACTCAGTGTTTTAGGCAGCGTAACGCTGCCAGTTTCTTCGGGGTTAGACAGCCCGCGGGAAAAGCCCAAGGAGCCTTTCTCCGATCCGAGAGAGCAGCCGGGGCTGAGTGTGCATCACACGAGGAACAGCTAAATGGCTGCTGTGCAGCTGGCCCAGCAGACCACTGTGTCAAGCTCTGCGGTGGGTGTGAAACGTTGTGAGTAGTTGGGCCTCCCCGCCCCCCCCACAGGCCCGCTCTGAGAGCCGTGGGAGCTGAGAGGGCTGTGACAGGGCCAGTGTGACAACCAGCTGCAGAGAAGCGTTCGCAGCCTGCCTGTGAGCCACCCAGAGACGTGAACTCCAAATCTGGCTCCACGTGGTGGATTTCCCACTCGTGACCTCGTCTAGCTCTTCCTGAATCCCTGCTGATGTCATTTCTTGAGTGACACGGCAGGGAACACGCTCGGCTTTGTTTTGCAGGGTTTTGTGGCCAGCTCTCCTGGTCTTTCGATGAGGCACTAGAAACGACGCCAGTAAAGTGGGTGCCGTGAAGCGGCAGCCAGTCTGGACTGCGAAGGGCGAGACCTGAGACAGGAAGGTGGCAAGTAGGGGCCTTCAAGGCACAGCAGTTCCAGTGCGTCCTAGACCGCGACCTTTGGTGTGAAGAAATGAAACATTTCAAACTTTTCTATAACTAAACTTAGTGGTTCTGACGCAGGGCAGCATGAATCCCCCCAAGTGGGGACTCAAGTCCTCTGCCCCTGACAGGGGGTCCCTGGCTCCGCGCAGGAAAGCATTCAAGAGCAGGCCAGAGCTAGAGACAAAGGAAAGTCTATCAGAGGGGGAACAACGCTCCACAGACAGAGCGCGGTTTCCTCTCAGTCAGAGAGTGGGACCCTGAGCGTTCGAGGAGCCGGGTTTATATCTGTTTCTTAACTTCTATGAAAAATTACAGTAAAGAATGGGACGAATGGTTGCGTTTGTCTTTAACGTGCGGGGTCCAGCTCGAGGTCGTCGTTTTCCTGGTTCCCTTCCTGGTGCGGGTGAACAGTTGTGGGTGCTCCCTGCAGGAGCCGTCTCTGTTCTGCAGGTTCCTGTGCTCTGGCCATGGGGCCAATCACCCAGGTTCTGCGTCTAGGAGCCCGTAGCGGGCTCTGAATTCCATTTGGTCTAATATTTAGTCGACCCGTGTAGTTCTTATGCCTCTTTCCTGTATCCATTCCTCGTCCACTTTCTTTACAAGTTATTGTTTCTGTTAAACAACTTTATTCAGGGGAATTTTCTATTGATACTTTAATTTTTTAGGATGAAAACAAAAATCTTTTTTCTCTAAAAAAAAAAGCCATGATTTTTTTTTTCTTTCGTAAGTATTGTCTCAGCTATGGATTTCAAAAATCTATTCTTGAAACACAAAACCTGAACGATAATTCTTTCTTTGTTTTTGCATTTCTGCTTTAATAATTTGAATCCTCCCTGAGGCTATGGATGCCTCCGACTGAAACAGAGCCTCTGAAACACAGAGGTTTTTCAGAAGAGAAGGCACAGCCCTGCCACGACTCTGAGGCAACAGCAGGACCAGGGGCTCCGAAAAGTGCAGGCCCATCTTGGAGACACTTGAAGGATGGGAAGTTTGCTAGAGAGGAGGAAGCGTGCCAAAAAGGCAAATGGAAAATGGATGTGGAAAGAAATCAGGATGAGAGCTTTCCGAGGTTTCACTTTCGGGCTCAGTAGGGGATTCCCTAGTTCACTTCACCTCGCCCGGGTGGCCCTTGGGAGGACTTGTCTGGACTTGTAGGATCTGGATCCTGGAGAAGAGAATGGGAGGGAAAAGAATAGGAAGAGAAATCATTTTAAGTTTGTTCAAGATATTTTAAATAGATACTAATGAAAATTTGCCCTAGATCCCAAATTCTTCTCTATTAGAGAAGAATTTAAGACATAAGAACTTAGTACAAAATATGTCTGGCAGCTAAATAAAACAAGTAGTATGGAACTTATAAATGGAAAATATTATTTTTCTTCATTCTAGGAAACACAGTTGAAAAGGGAATATTATTCTAGTTTAAAAATCAGAAAAAATACCATGGTTGAAAAGGAGCTTAGTAATTTAAGTGAAAAGTATAACTATCCATGTGTTCCAGAAGCTCACCCAAGTAAACTGAGGCTCGGCCACGTAATCCCCCTTGGCTTCAGACATTTGGGTCAAAGAAACAGTTACCAAAAAAAAAAAAAAAAAAAATAGGCACTTCTGTCTGTTTATAAATGAATATTCAGAGTTTGTCTTTCAATTCTTTTGCTCTTTTAATTGACAATTTATTATCAGTCAGTTAGCTCCGAATTGGTTTACAGTTGATAGTCGTAGTGTTCACATTTACTGAGTGCTGATTATATGCACTTTACATATAATAACTCATTTAATTCTCACAAGAACCCTGTGAGATAGATGCTGTAGTATTTTACAGCTAAAGAAATTGGAGAAAAGTTAACTAAGCAAATACTATGTACCAGATACTAAGTGCTTTGATGTGGTATTTCATTTAATGCTTAAAAAATACCTCTGAGATTTTGTTACTTTCCCATTTTGTAGATGAGCAAATTGAAACTTAGGTGAATTTGTTTTAAGGTGATACAGCTAGCAAGTGATGGAAGAAGAATTTTAACCCAAGTCTGCCTATTAATCCAAATTCCTAGCTTATATAATGTTGAAAAGCTAGAAATAATCTATATATCCAATAATGAGTAGTTAAATTAATAGTACATCTGTGTAATGGAATATTATGCAGCTGTTAAAATGATGCTGAAAACATACTATATTGAAATACAAAACAAACTTTCCAGATGCAAAAAGGCAGGTAACATAGGTACAATATGATTTCATTTTTAAATATATAAAAATATAGACATATATATATACTTTCCTAGAGAGGAATATAGAAGTACAATGAAAATTCAGACTCTGCCTCCCCAAAACATGCCTTTTTGGCATAGGATTATTTTGAGCTGATTATTCTGAGAAACTGCAGACACAGCAGAGGCTCTGAGACAGAGTGGGTCAGCCTTTCGTAAGGGACAGACACTTACAAAGGAAGTCTCCATTTTTAAGTGTCGGCCTCTCAGTACCAGGATGGGATAGACGACTAAATCACGAGAAGCCTGCCGTGAGAGGAGGCTCAGACTGCACGGCAAACCTTACCCTCCTTACCTCGCCCTTCCTGGTCGCCTCGCATCACTGGCCTCACCCCTAACATCTTTCTTTTATTTTTCGCTGGAAATGGTGTTTACGGTAGTGGCTTGGGCCATCTGGAGAGTTAGTCATTTTACCTGGGTACCTTCCATGTATACATGATGTATACATGTTAATAAACTTCTGTTTTCTTTTTTTTAAAATCTGTCTTTTATTATAGGGACCTCAGCCAACAGCTCAGAATGGTAGAAGGAAAGATTTTTCCCTCCCCTACACTGGTTCAAAAATTATTAGGAATTTTAAGCTGGTGACGGCAGAGCATTGAACCCAGTACAGGATCCTCCTGAGTGTAAGGCTCTGTGGGACTGCGCAGGTCACATGCCCACACGGCTGGCCCCCGCTGTGAATACTCTTTATGCTCTGCTTTTTGTTTTTGACGGGGATCAGAATATACCACCCCAAAATATACCCCTGTGACATACAAGTATTTCAAGCTGAAGGCAATTGACATGCAGCTGACAGAAGGACTTTCTGCCCGCCTTCTCTCTGTCTGACAGCGGGGCGGAAATTTCCCTTACGTAACGGTGATGTCGTTTTCCTTTTGTAAGGTGTTCCCCTCTGGACAAAGAGGAGAAGTATGACTCTTATCTGCATAACGACCCTCACTACACAAGTCTTATTGCCCATACGTTTCCTAGTCTCTTCTCCACAGTTTATTGCTCTCTGTTAAAATGGTACATAATCCCCCAGCTCTAACTGCCTCTTTGGGTTTTCACCTCCTTTCTGTGAAGCCCCTTTGCACATAAAAATGTTAACATCAGTAAAGAAGCATAAGTTTTTCTCCTGTCAATCTTTTGTCAGTTAAATTTGCAGGCCCCATGCAGAACCTGAGAGGGTAGTGGAAAATTTTTTTCTCCCCTCCATTTGTCAGTATTTCATTGCTTGTATGTCTTGGATGTCTTTCATTGCTTGTAATAAGAAAAAAAAATAAGTAATGAAAGGGCATCAAGTGTGGTGGGTGTATTGGAGTGTGTGTGTATATATACACACACACACACACACACACACACACATATATGTATATATGTATTTGCGCGCGCACACACACACACAATGTTTTTCTGATTGCCTGCCTTCCTGCCTTCCTTCCTTCCTTCTTCCTTCTTTCTTTCTTGCCTAAATAATTGGCCTTAAAGCCAGGGGACAGAGTTGAGCCAACGTGAGCATTCGCACTGGAGAGTGGTAGTGTCCAGCACAAGGAGGTGGAGCCCGAGGGGGATGAGAAACGCATCAGCACGGAGTGGGCTGGTGGCGGCGGTCTGGCACGTGGGGCCCGAGCGGGCCAAGGGCAGCACCCATACAAGGGGCAGCCACCCGGCGTGGGTGTCGGAGGCAGGACGAGGCGAGGAGTGGTAGCGGTGAGGAGAGATGAGTTACGTTGCTTGTCGATCAACAAACCCAATCTATGGAGGTCTTGGGCCAGGTTTCTCCCCGAGAAAGAGGAGTTCGAGTGTGGAAAGAGGGGAAGCTGGGAGTGACCCCGTGGTGCGTAAGGCTGGATTGGACATGTCAGTGATTTCGCGTCTTCCATAATGTTTTTGTGCGTATACGTGTGTATACACGTACATGGATGTAGATATATGTTGCCTAGCTCTTTTGATTGAAAAGGCTTGAGAACAATGTCCTTGCAATAACATCGAGCATACCTGATGTTCATTTTTCGAAATACCGTTCTCTACAAAATAATATAGTAATAATAATCATAACAATAACAAAAAACAAAAAACAAAAAAGCACAGCTCTTTGAAGAAATACTTGATTCCGGGGCTCGGGGAGGAGAAGTACAAGATAAGCTTGGAACATTTTCGTGTTTGTGCCAGGAAGTAAAAAAAGCTTGGAACATTTTCGTGTTTGTGCCAGGAAGTAAAAAAAGATTGATAGGAATATGTCAAAGAACATGAAAGCCAGCCTGAAGGGGCACTCGCTGACCAAATCTGGGATAATTTGAGCATCAGCGAACAATGGAAGGAACAGATATTGCCTACTGAATATGATAAGCATTCGTAAGTCCATTGCTAATGTGCATAAATAAGTGAGTAAATGAATGCGGAGCAGAGAAAGCTTTTCTCTACAGTGTCACGCTAACCGACAACTGTGGAAGGAATGACGGAATTAGGAAATCATTTGGCATCATAGCAGAAAATCTTGCGATGCTTCCAGACAAAGAATAGAACTTGCAAAGGTAACTTACAAAGGAAAGATAACCGGACGGACTTCTCATCTGCACTTTCAGTTGAAGCAGACAATTCGCATTTCCATTTCCAGACCCTTGGCAATATCCCTACGTAGAAGAAAGTTATTATTCACACGTGAGAGCAAAGGAAAGACATTTTACACATTGCAAGGGCTCTGAAAATATCCCACCCATCTACCTTTCTGACAAAATTCTCTAACCGAATGAAAATCAAGTCTCATGATAGAGAAGATGAAAAGTTCAAGAAACATCGATGAGCGATAGATCTTATGATATTTACAATTAAATCTAAATGGTTGATGATGGTGAAGTTGGGATTATACTCTGTTAAGACTTTTGAAACAGGAACGAGATTCTAGGAGGTAAAACACGGTAATAGTCTGAGACTGAAACCCTATGATCATCGCATCCAAACTAAAGATTTGGGCAATAGGGGGGATGTGGGTATTTAATTGTTCTAAAAACTTCATTTCAGTAGAAAAAGGGGAGAAGCGTCGAATTAGCTGTCTGGATGACGCAAGACTCCAAAATGCTACTCAGAGTGGCATACAATTTAAAACTTAAAAATTATTTCCAGAATTTTCCACTTAGTATTTCGGACTGAGGTTGACAGTGGTAACTGAAACCACCGAAAGTGAAGCCATGGACTAGGGGGGCCACTGCAGAGAGTTCCAGCACGATTTCACGGGACAGTCGTACCACACAGTAAGTGACTCCTCTGCAATGTATGTGAACAAACACTTCGCACAAAGGCTGTTGGTAAATTATGGACACGAGATGATTAACCACAGCTCTATTTGTAACAGTGGTAAAAAACCGTCTAAATGGCCCCAAATAGTGGGTAGTGAAATGAATTACAGATATACCTACTTGATATAATTCTTAAAGTATGAGTTCTGTAAATAATATAGAGAAAGAGGAAATGATGTTTTTACTAAGGAGAGTAGAAGATAAAAATATTCCCAGACTACGATTGCAACAGTGCAGAAAAGGACATTAGCCAATGAGCAAATGCCAGAAGGGAGCACAAATAAAAGGAGAATCATTGATGTCTTAGGCTAGTGGAATGTGGGTGAAGTCTTTTTTGTATTCATGGCTTTTATTGTCATCCAGTTACTCAAGCACTAGATGAAATCAGAGTCTCAAAACAGAGGAACAGATGGGTGGAAGTGGACAGTGCTGGAGGAGCTTTGCAGCGGAGGGACGCAGGAAACGGCCAGTGTCTGCAGAAGGGTGTGGAGTCAGGGGAAGGGAGAGGCTCTTTTGAAGATAGGAAGGAGCTACATATTTTTATGCTGATGGGAATGATTTATTGGCAGGGAGGAAAACCGATGCTGGAGAAGTCCTTCAACAAAGGAGAGGAACTGTGACCGGACGCTGAGGGGCAGCTGGGCAGGGGCCAGGTAGAGTGTGTGGCAGCAGGTGCAGGTACATTGGCTATTTGGTGGTGGAAGTTGAGGGGATTCTATCTTTTTTTTTTTTTTAGGCGAGGCAACCCTTGGTTGACCTCACAGATTGCAAGGACCTTGTCAGCTTATAGTCCCTTATTTTTTACGCCTATAGCACCTGGTCTTCCTAGGTGGTCTCCCATCCAAGTGCTAACCAGGCCCAACCCTGCTTAGCTTCTCAGATCAGACAGGATCGGGCTTGTTCAGGTCGTCATGGCTGTAGACTGGAGATTCTATTCTGATTGATTCCATTACAGTCAGTGAACTAAGAGGCGATGGGCGAAGTGGTCTTAGAGGCTGAAAGAATTAATGGATCAAAGCAATATGGTAGAACTTCCTGAGACAACCGAGCGTCTGCTCGAGGGTCGGGCAGTCACAGGCCTTACTGACGTATCCTGTGCAACACGGCCTGACTCAGCTCTATAATGTCGGTGCCTTGAACACATAGTCTTCCTTTTTTCTGTGACTCTTAAACGAGTTTGGTTTCAGTATCACAAATTGCTATTGCCCTACCTCTTCATTTTATATGTGAACGGAGATGTTGAAGGTGCACTTGTGCGTGGAGTGTAAGCTTACACTTACTCGTTGAACGTTTCATCATCACACAAGAACATCTTCTGGAGACATCAGAACGAGCTGCCCTGGGCACTGATGCCACCACACACCAGAAGCCACGACCTGTGACTTATGGGTTTGAAGTAGAGTGTAGATTCTTAAGAGACACGAGACCCCTCAGCAAAAGGTAGAGAAATACGTGTCATTTTGCTTTATGTGAGTGATATAGCTTGGATTTCTTTCTTTCTTTCTTTTTTTATTGTTGGCTTTAAGTGAAGACAGGGCCACACAAATTGCATGACTAACTCCTCTCCAAGGAGAGATACTTTTGCAGCCTACACACTGATGTCATTAAAAGTACCTAATACCAGTGAGGTGGAGGCGATTGCACATTGGGGTTTATTCTAAGTGGATCAGGAAATGGGGGAGCAAAGGGAATAGGAAGCCCTGAAGAAAAACAAACACGTTAGGAAGAAAGATAAATTAAAATGAAGCATCGAAAGTAATTAACCAAGAAAAATGGTCATGCGCAATGTGTATTCTGTCTTTGGTTCCTTTAAAAGTGCATATTCCCTGGGGAGCATGAGGAACAGAAGAGAACAATGAAAAGATGAGCGGAATTTCCTTTCTATTCCCCAGAATATTCAGCTCAGAGGGACCTCTATGCTTTTCCCTGTGCAAAAACGAGAACCTTCCCTTCCAGACTAAAAGTCAAAATTCTGGATGTTTACAGCCTAGAATTGTGAATCTGGCAACTTACGCCAGAGAGTGTCACTTTGAATGCTGGTGTTCTAGGGACTTTCCAGGTGGCATTGAAAGTACTGTTCCTTCGCACCTTTCACACTGAAGCCAAACAGATCACAAAACAATAAATATAAATGCTCAATAAACTTATGAAAAAGTGTTTAATTTCTATAATAATTTTAAAAATTCAAATTAAACCAGTAATAAACTACCATTTTTTACATGTCAAGCACCCCAAAGATTATATTTAAGACAATACCTGAAGGTAAAGGGAATGTGGGAAAGAGGGGCTCTTATCCTGCTTTTGGGAAAAGTATAAATTGACACAGCTTTTTCAAACCAACTTGATAAAATGTATCTCAGAGCCTTAAAACATTCATTTATTTAATCAAAAGTATTTTGTTGAATGTATTCTATATCAAGGGCTGGAAATTACATTCCATCACTTTATAGACATTACATAAATGATTACAAGTGCAGTGAGTCCTGTGAAAAGGAAATAAAAGGAAATAAAAGCAAGGAATTAATCCTAAGGAAGTAATCAGAATTATGCAGTAAGATAATTTAAACAGCAGGAGCTACCTAAATGTCTACAGACGGTGGATTAAATAAATTACAGCATATTCATGCAATGGAACAATATGATGGCGTTAAGAATGAACATAGAAAACACTTAGTAGCATATAGAAATGTTTGTAATGCACTGGTCAATGGAAAATGACGTTATGAAAGTGTTCACAGGACCCAATTTTGTAAAATCCAAACTATCTGTACATGGACCCAATACTATCTGTATCGCAGGACCCAGTTTTGTAAAAACAAAACTATCTATAAGTGTACATGGCGGTCCCTCATTATCCACAGTTTTACTCTCTGCAGTTTTAGTTACCCTCCATCAACCGCGGTCTGAAAATATTAAATGGAAAATTCCAGAAAAAAACAATTTATAAGTTTAAAATTGCGCATCATGCTGAATAGCATGATGAAATCTTGTGCCATCCCACCCAGGACGAGCAAGAATCACCTCTTCGTCCAGCGTTATCCACCCTGGGTAAGCCACCCTCCCGCTAGTCACTTGGTAGCCAGACAGGTTATCACAGAGAGAGACCACGTCCACAGAACTTGTATTGCAGTATAATTGTTCTTTTTTTATTATCGTTGTTGTTGATCTCTTACTGTTCCTACTTTATAAATTCAATGTTATGATAGATGTGTGTGTACAGGAAGAAAACATAGTATGTGAGGGGGTTGGTACTGTCCACGGTGTCAGGCACCCACTGGGGGTCTCGGAAGATACCGCCCTTGCGGATAAGCGGGGCTAATGTGCTAGCAAATGTTATCAATGGTAATCTAGCTAGCTGGGGAGGTTACAGTGATATTTTTCTCTTTGCACTTATCTTCATGAACATTCATATAGTTGCAAAAAGTAATAACATTAGCTTTTCAGACAGCATAGTGTTTTGGAGAGTTTGAATTAATGAAACGCATTTTCCTATGATAGAAAGAATATTGAGAAAACATTTGAAATTTTCAAATCCAGTCAACTGCTGTTCCAGTTTTTTAAAAAAAAATATTACTCATTCTTTCTGTATTACTTTTGTGAGATGACCTTAAAGAATACTAACTTGAGATGAAATTTTGTACTCTCCTTGTGACTGGGGGCTGAGGTGTTTAAATGACCTTTTTCATCCCTGGGGATGACTGCTGTAGGTCAGGCTTGAGGTCATTGGCTGCAGAGTTACAGTCATAGTTTTGGCCGAGGTCAGAGTAAACTTGGGCTACAGACGAAGCTGATGCTCTCTCAGTGATGAAAGAAAAAACATTCAATCCTCCCCTCTGAGCACAAATAATCAGCCAATTCTGGTGGGCTGGAGTTTGTAATAGTTATAAATCTGGTACACACTGCTGATTGACCATATATGGTCAGGTTAAAGTTACTGATGTTTGGGAACATTTCTGGGAAAATAGAAGTATTTTCAAGGAAAGATGAAGAATCTTAAAGCCGTAGAGATGGAAGGACCCTTCCGGGGTTCATTCTTCTGTATCTAGAAAGGCTAACAGAGGAAGAGTCCAGAGTAAGTGGATACTCTATTTGGAGAACTGACGGAAAAGGGTTTCTATAACTTCCTGCTGTCACTTCAGTCTCTGAATAAGAGAACCTGATGATATGCGGGAATTTGCGTGATGATTCAATGCCCGGTTATGGTCATCGGTGTTGCCCCATCTTGAAATATCCCTATGACATGAATGTTCCAGATGTGATCTCTTCAGAGTTCAGAGGAAGTGTAACCTTCTACCACCCTGGCACTGTAGTTGTCTTAGCTTCATTGGCAACGATTTACCTTATGGGTTGCTATGCAGCGTGCCGTGGTGTTCAATTTGCCAACATAAACGGTCTCCTTCATTTCCAGATCGCAGACAATTGGAGGTATAGATTTACATGGTGGGGGCGGGGGGGCGGGTTTGGGCCTGGGATTAGGCCGCTGAATTCTTAACATTCATGTGACCTTTTTTACATGACATTTTTCCGAGCCAGATCCCCATAGGCTGTACTCACCCAACTTATTTTTTTAAGAAACTTAGATATAGGACTTTACTCATATCTACATTATTACTAATTGTATGTCGATCCTTTTCAACTTGTAGAAGGGCTTTTAAATTTTAATTTTGTTATCTGTGCAACTAATTAGCGTTCTTAGCTTTACAGATGCTAAAACTTTGGCAAGAATGGCACCTCGTTGAAGTTGTGAACTCCATTGATGGGCGCGTAACGCAATACAGTCCCTTTGGCGGTGAATTGGGCAATGTCAATTAACACTGAAAAAGCAGGAGCCCAGCAAATCTATTACTAGGTAATGACTTTGGAGAAAACCTTACATTCATGCGCAGCTAAGACGTGTGAGCAGCCCACGTGCAGCCAGCTGGGGATGGTCTGGCGGTATGGGTGCATCACTCCGCAGCCGTTAAAATGAGAGCAGAGTGTCCCCATCCTCAACCAACAGGGGACATTTCTAAGACACAGCAGAGTGAAAATGTGAGTTGCTGAAAGATAAAGACGACATGATCTACACAACAAAGCGATACTTATCTTTCCTGTGGGTACACACACACATATAAGGCACCCAGAAAGATTCGAAATGATGCATACCAAGCTGAGAGACAGGGTTCCATGTGGGAGAAGAGCGAAGTGGCTGGGATGGGAGGCGGAGTCCAAAGATATCCTTGCCAGGATCTATCTGTAATGCTTTCGGTTTTTAAAAAAGATACTGTATTAATGGGCTTTTTTTGTATTAATGGACTTTTTAACCATTTACAAAGTAATAATTAAAAAAAGGAAGAAAAGAAATGCCATTCAACTTGTCAATAAAAATGTTGAGAAGGAAAATAGCCTTAAGCTCATCTTAAAAAATATTTCTGCATTTTAAAGAATACATTTGAAAATAAGAAGCCAATTAATTACAAGACTTAGCTGATGAGGAAGCCCAAGGACATCTGCCCACTGGGGGATTCTCCACGTGCCTCGTGGACATGTGGGAAGCGTGTGCCGCGGCCGTCCATGCTCTCCCCGTCCACGAGGTGGCCAGTGTCTGGGCCTCGGCCTTTCGTACTCAGTATGTATTTTGGTTTCACACAGAGGAACTGGAAGCTAAAATTCCCCCGGGCGTCCAACTTTGAGGAGCAAGGCGGAAACTGGCGAAGGGATCCGAACAGACATCTCTCCAAATACAGCCGCGGACGCTTTTCTAGCGGGAGAGGTAAGAGGGGAGCGTGGAAGCCACCAGAAGGCCGTCTGTCCCCGGAACCTACAGGACACACGGACCCTCCACACTCACTTTCTATTTTTGTTGAGGAAATTCATACCAAATTATATTTTTCTCACTACATACGTTTTAAAATAAATTGTTTAAGTAGGAAAAATAGTACACGCATATGGTTTTTAAAAATCAAACGATGCAAAAACAGTGCAATGGGAAGTCGTTCGACTGCAGATTCCGGCCCCAGTTCTTCTCCCCAGAGGCAGACATCCCTGAGATAGTCTCTCTGGACACGGCAGGTGTTGTGATGTACGCGCGTTTTCCCTTCAGGAAATGGAAGCATACTGTGCACACTGCCGTGCACTTGACATTTTTCACGTGTTTTCCACTTTTCAGTATTTCTTGGAGATCATTCCATGGCCATGCATATAGATCGACTTCATTTTTTAAGAAATCTGCAATAGTTCATTATAGAATTACATCTGATAATGATAGGCTTTCAAAAGCTACTTATTAAATGAGTAACTGGACTATAATCTTCATAAGCCTCTCCTGATAACCATTTTTATCGCTTCTTTCCAGAGTTTTGCAAACCTGAAGTGTGTATGTTCATACATTTTTGTGCAAATGTGTGAATATATCTGTGGGATAAATTCCTAGAAAAGAAGTTGCTGGATTGAAAGGTACTTATTTCAAATATTAAATGCTATTGCTACTTCGATCTCCCACCATCAGTGAAAGAGTGTACCTGCTCCCTCCTACTCTCTGATGCTGTATTTTAAACATTTTGACTGCCATCTGAGTAGAAAAATATGTCATTCTAGATTTAATTCGCATTTCTTTTACTCACATGTCTTATATTTTATTTATATATTTCGGAAGATTGCTTTATGTAAATATTATGTATTTAGCTATACATTTTATTTATACTTTTTTTTCTATGAACTACTTGTTGTTATTCCTTTACCCTGGGACTTTTCTCAGTGATATAGGAGATCCCTTTATGATTCTAGAAGGTTGATGTTGATGCCACAGACACTGCGTATTTTCCCGGTTTGTCATTTATCTTTTGACTTTCTCGTGAGCAGGCGCAGCACGGGTGGTGGGCACTTGCATTAAATTTACATAATCGAAGGGTTCGTTCAAACAGCTTTCCCAAAACCAAGGAGCAGTCTGTCCCAAAGGGAAATTCAGGTTCCCATTTCTGGCAAGTTTGCTTTAAGAGACAGTTTTTTTTTCCTCTCTCCTAGTTTTTGCACATTAAAAAAAAAAAAGTGCCTTGAAATTATAGTCAGGATGAACCTTTAAACTAATGTCAAAATAAGAACAACTGGACAATGAGATTAGATAGAATCTCTGTAATCTGAGCAGATTACACAGAATGTAAGGAACAGCAGGGCCTTCTGTAAGGGGCCATCTTTATAATGTATTTCTTATTACTAACGATTTATCTGAATGAAATTGATGTGAGGAAGGCTGCGCTCCTATTTGACTCCATAGCTCTTCCCATGCAGCTCTTACTGTAGTGTGGAGTTCATTAAAAAATATAGAACATATGACTCAACCTAATCACTTCTAGCATCCTTCTCTTTAAAAGGGAAAAGAACAAATCTTTGTGGTCGTCCAGCAGCACTCAGGGAAGCCCTGAAGATAAGAGTAACCAGTAATTGTGTTGAACATCTTTTCATGTACTTACTGCCTATTTTTATAGCATCTTTGGAGAAATATCTGTTCGAACACTTTGCACACTTTTAAATGATGTTACTTGTCTTTTCATTTTAGAGTTGTAAGAGTTCTTTATATATTCCAGAGACTAGACTCATCACATATATGATTTGCAAATATTTTCTCCCATTCTCTAGGTTCTTTTGTGGATAGTGTAATTTGATGCACAAAAGCATTTAATTTGGATGAAGTACAATGTATCTATTTTCTTTTGTTGCTTGTGTCTTTAGTGTCAAATATTAAAAAAGAAAACATTGTCTAGTTCAAGGTCACAAAGGCTTATACCTATGTTTTCTTCTAAGAGTTTTATAGTTTTTGCTCTTAAAATTAAGTCCATGACCTAGGTTGAGTTAATTTTTCATTTATTCTTTTCCAGTTGTCCCCCAGTTGTTGGGAGGACTATTCTTTTCACATTGAATGGTCTTGGCACCCTTGTTGAAAATCAGTTAGTCATAAAGGTCAGTGTTTATTTCTTGACTCTCACTTCTATTCCATTGATCTATATGTCTGTCCTTATTCCAATATCACACTATCTTGTATATTGTAACTTTGTAGAAAGTTTGGAAATCGAGTCTGTTCTTCTTTAAGATTATTTTAGCGATTCTCGGTCCTTCGCATGTGCATAGCAATTTTAGGGTCAGCTGGCCACTTTCTTCAAAAAAGGAAGTCGAGAGTTTGGCAGAGATGCATTGAATTTGTAGACCAATTTGAGTATTACCATCTTACCAATATTAAGTCTTGCAATCCATAAACACAAATGCCATTTCATTTATTTCAATCTTCTTTAATTTCTTTCAGTGTTTTATAGTTTTCAGTATTCAAGTTTTAAACTTGTTTGGTTAAATTTATTCCTAATATTTTATTCTTTTTGATGCTAATGTAAACTATTTTCTTAATTTTATCTTTGAATGGTTCTTTGCTAGTGTAAAGAAATACAACTGACTTTAATGTATTGATCTTGTATCTTGCAACCTTACTAAACCCATTTATTAGCTATGATTGGTGTGTGTGTGTATGTGGGCGGATGTGTGTTCTCTAAGGTTATGTATATATATAAGGTTGTATCATCAGCAAAGAGAGATAGTTTTACTTCTTCTTTTGCAATCTGGATGCCTCTTATGTTATTTTTTGCCCAACTGTCCTTGCTAGAACCTCTAGGGTAATGTTAGGTAGAAATGGTGAGAGTGAACATTCTTGTCTTATTCCTGACTGTAAGAGTAAAATGTTCAGGTTTTTTAATTTTTTATTTTATTACTTATTTATTTATTTTTTATCATTTTAAGTATTAAGTGGATTTTTTGTAAATCGAGTTGAGGAAGTTTTCTTCTAGTCCTAGTTTGTTGAGTGCTTTTTTAAAATCATTAAAGAGTGTTGGAATTTGTCAAATACTTTATAAATGTCCAATGAGATGATCGTGTGTCTTTTTACTCTTACTCAATTAATGTGGTATTTTACATGGACTGTGCTTAGCCAACCTTGCATTCCTGGAATAAATCCCACTTGGAGATGATGTATAATCTCTTATGTGTGGCTAGGTTCTGTTCGATAGTAATTTGTTGAGGATTTTCGCATCTATATTCATAAGGGATACTGGTCTACAGGCTTCTATAGGTTTATATTCTTGTGATATCTTTGTCTGGCTTTGATGTCAGTGTAATGCTAGCCTGAATATAGATATGTAGCTATAGATATATTTAAGAGAGATTTATTATCAGAATTGGCTCCCCTGGTTATAGAGACTGAGAAGTTCCGTGTTCTGCCATGTACAAGTTGGAGGACCAGAGAAGCTGGTGGTTTAACTTATTCTGAGTCTGAAAGCGTGAGAACCAGGGAAAATCATGATGTGACTCCCAGCCTGAGGCTGAAGGCCCGAGAATCAAGAGGCTGCTGGTTTAAATCCTGGAGTCCAAAAGCCTGAGAAACAGGGATCTTGATATTTTGGACGTCCCAGCTCAGGAAGAGAGAGGGAATTCACTCCTTCTTCACCTTTCTGTTCCATTCGGGACCTGGGCAGATTGGGTGTTACCCACCAGTAATGCTGAGAATGAATCTTCCTCACTTGTTGACTGATTCAAATGTTTGTTTTATCAGCTATGGGGATGTCCCTTAGCCCCGTCAAACTGACACATAAAATTAACCGTCACCACAGGGAACCAGTCTCCTTCCACTAGACATAATTTGTCTGCATATTATTGGTTATCGTGTTAGTCAGCTAGGGTCGCCATAACAAAGTGGTTTAAACAACGGAAATTTATTTTCTCACAGTTCTGGAGGCTGAAAGTCCAAGATCTGGGTGTTGGCAAGGCTGGTTTCTGGTGAGGCCTCTTTTTTTCGACTTGCCGAGGGCAGACTTCTTGCTTTGTGCTCACATGGTCTTTTCTCTTTTCTCCTGGAGTCTTTCCTCTTTTTATAGGGACACCAATCCTATTGGATTAGGACTTCACCTTATGACCTCATTCGACCTTTATTACCTCCTTAAAAGGCCTGTCTCCAAATACAGTCACATTGAAGATTAGGACTTCAACACAGGAGTTAGGGAGAGAACACAGTTCAGTCCCCGACAGTTATCTACAACTTACAAGAGGCATAAAATTGCTCAAAAACAATGAAAAGTGCAGTGACCCCATTGAATCATAAAAGCTAGACAGTGCCCGATTTTCCATTGAAGATATTTAGTAATCCTTTTTGTCCATTCAAAAGTTTTTTACATTTTCCCCTACAATTTAAAAGTGAATTTGCTATTCTCATGAATTTTATAATATTGTTATATAGTTTTTAAATTGTGCTAGAATTTAAATTAGTATTGTTTAAAAATTTTTAAATATGGTTAGAGGAATTTTCCATATGTTATTTTACTATATGTTTTCATCTACGAACATTTGAGATTTTTTTAAAGCTCATTAAATCATTGTACTTTTTCATAATTTATATTATGAACAATTCTTATAAATTTATCTGATATCGTGAGGAAAATTCCTTTTTCCTTTATGGTTTCTAAGTAGTTATCACTGGAACCTAGTGGTTTTTGAAAAATAATGAGTTTGGTATCCATCTTTCAAAATTCTCCTATTAGTTCTGTTTTTCAAAATTATCTTTATTTTATATTTATCCTCACAATTGGGTAAATTAAGAGTGGAAGTAATTTGAGCGTGCATGGGTTAGCCGAGAGAATGTTGACTGCACCTGAGAATAGTGTGTCTGTAAGTGTGTTGGGAGGGGGCTAGGTAGGAACTCGAGACAGCTCTCTCAATGGTGTCATCTTAGTTAACACTGTTTGTCTCGGAGACCTAGATTCCCAGAACCGAATTAACTATTTCCTGTATTATCTCCTCTCCTGGTTTAGAAGGAACTAGGAAACGAGGGGTTATTGTACATGGAATGTAATTCCACAAGATCTTTGGGCCATTAGCACACACGTTACTTAACTGCTTGAAGCTGTTCCCCGAATTTCTGGATACTACTGTTAGAAAGTATTTTGACTTAGGTGTTATCACTCTGCTTTTGGAATGCTCAGGTTTCTGTGACATGGAGTTAAAGGCTTATTCAAAACTACTTTATTTCAAGGTAAGTGGCAGCCTGATGAGTGTGCCGGATGAATTAAAAAATAATCTGGAGGCTTTGGCTAGAAATAAACGATAAAGATTTATTCAAGGATCTTAGGGTTTGCAAACTGGAGACACAGTGAGGCAATACCCAGAGAGTTCTGAAGAAAGAGAAGCTAAGCGTTCTTGTTGTAAAAAGTGTAGTCTGGGGCAGATTCAGCGCTGCATTCTTAGCCTCTGGACTGGTCTGAGGTAGTGATTCTCTAGATCAGTCCCCAGCTGATGCTCCTATGAGAATCTAATGCCTGATCTGAGGCGGAGCTGAGGCGGTGCTGCTAGTGCTGGGGAGCGGAGGCAAATACAGATGAAGCTTTGCTTTCTCGCCCACCGCTCACCTCCTGCTGTGCAGCCCGGTTCCTAACAGGCCATGGACCACTTCTGGTCTGTGGCCCAGGGGTTGGGGACTCCTGCTCTAGATGACCAGTGGTCTGGACGCTGGGTGTCAGGTGGTCTGGGTACATGAACATTCTTTCCTTAGTCCTCTGGGGAGTGACCAGAGGGTTATCTGGAGGTTTGATGACGCAGGACTGGAATGTTCAAAAGTTTAAGTTTCCAGGCTAGTTAAAACAGAATAGAATCCATTCCTCAGGCCTCAACCTACTTGACTTTAGTAATTTAGCAGCTTGACCAGACTGACTCCATTTTATTTCTTCACTCTGTTCGTCAAGTGCTACACTAGCGGTAAGCAGTCCTTGGGATGCCTACAGAGATCACCTGGAAGGGAGCTGTCAATAGATTGTCAGTGAGGACAAAGCTTGTCCATTTTAGAGAGACGTCAGAATGGTGCTCGGGCCCAGAGAAGGGTGCATCTGGGTTTGACACTCCCAAGAACCGCCTCTTACTCCTACTTCACATCCTAGAAACGCATCTAGAACCACCCAGCTTGGAGACTTGTGAACAAATGCTCATGGATGCTCTTTGGAAACCAAGCATGCTCCTAACAGAGGAACTTCTGTGCTCTCTCCTCTTTCTGAAAGCTCCCCTCCCCACTCCCCGGCCTGCCCACTGAACGCTTGTCTGAAATCTCACTTCACCCAACTCCCCGATGGCCTTGACACTCGGGTAGTGGTGTCTGTGTCGCTCCTGCTGGCATCGAGACTCACTCACTGTGCCAGGAGGTCCCACCTCACTAGGCATTTCCCATAGCACTGCCTGAAGTGCTTTGCACGTAGTAGGGGCTCAGGATATGAAATTTTGTGGATGGACGTTTTGCTAATCTATAGTGACCATCATTTTCTACGGAAAACTACCAAAGTGCAATTAACTTCGGTTTTGTAGTTGAGGATTTTCACAGCACCCTCTCTCTCCAAGAAGTGCCTAACAGTGTAGCCAGGGCTAGTGCCAGGTTAGGAAGAAGACATGACACGCGCCTATCACGATGAGCCTGTCATCCTCTCCCCACGTCGTCTAATTTGAGCTGGGTTGATAAAAGACCTTTCCTCGTAGGCGCCCAACCCGCTCCCCTCCTCCGGCCGCCTCCTTTCCTTTCGCTGGTAAACGACTTCAGCCTGTGCTGTCAACTTTAACAGTCTGTGCCCCGCGCGTGAGCCTCTTTCGGCGAGTAGAGATGTTCAAAACGTATTCAGACACAGAGCCCCCCTCGCTTCCGATTCCGCTACTTCTCGGGGGCGGGGGGGGGGCGGGGAGGACGGAGCTCCTCGGCTTTGGAACGCTGCCCGGAGAAGGAACGGGGAGCGCGCTGCATGTGAACCTCTGCAGTTGAGTCACGCCGGCTGCACGGCCAGAGCTCGGCAGAGCGGAGGCCGCCTCAGCGCGGTTCGGGCGGCGCGCGGCCGGGCTGCGGCGACTTCGGGGGACCCGCCGGGCCGAGCCCCTGGAGCCGCGGAGGCCGCGCAGTCGCCCCGCGCCGCACCCCGCGCCCCCGGCCCCGGCCCGCGGGCCCCCGGGGCGCGAGGCGCGCGCTTGCGTGCTGCGGCGGGAGCGGGCGGGGGGCGGCGCCTGCCGGGGCGGCCGGGCGGCGGGGGTCGGGCGCGGAGAGGCGGGCGACGTGACGCCGCGGCCCGGCCGAGCCAGACGCGCGGACGCGGCTCGGCGGCAGCTCGGCTCGGCTGCGGGGCGCTGCGGCGCGGGCGGGCGGCCCTCCGCAGAGTGGCGGCCGCCGAGACGCCGGACCCCGGGGCGCCGCTCCCGGGCCGCCCCGCTCCCCGCGCGCCGGGGCCGGCGGAGAGGCCGGGGCCGAGCGGCGCGAGGCTGGGGGCCCGCGGGCGCGGCGGGGCGCCGCGGGGCGGGAGGCTGGGGGGCCGGGGCCGGGGCCGCGCCGCGGAGCGGGTCGGAGGCCGGGGCCGGGGCGCGGCGGCTCCCCGCGCGGCTCCGGGGGCGCGGGGACCCCGGCAGGGCCCCGGCGGGGCCATGGCCGCCGGCAGCATCACCACGCTGCCCGCCCTGCCGGAGGACGGCGGCAGCGGCGCCTTCCCGCCCGGCCACTTCAAGGACCCCAAACGGCTGTACTGCAAGAACGGGGGCTTCTTCCTGCGCATCCACCCCGACGGCCGCGTGGACGGGGTCCGGGAGAAGAGCGACCCTCACAGTGAGTTCTGGCCCGCCCCCTCCGCCCCAGCCTCCGCCCCCCACTTCCAGATTGCCCAGGGCTCCCCTCTCCTCCACTCCGGCCCCCCGATTTCCAGGAGCAGCCTCCGCGCTCCCGCCCAGTGGTTCTGCGGCTTCCTGCGCGCGGCCCTGGCGGTCTCGGGCTCACCGCTCGCCGCTGCCTCCCGGACCTGCGGTGTCGGCTTGGCGCCCCTCGGGCTTTGCGGGTGCCAGCTTCCCCGTACACGCAGGGCGCGCGGCGGGCTCCCTTCGCGCAGACAGCCTGCCGCGTCGGAGATGCCAGCGGCGAGGAGAGGTGTGTCCCCCTCCCCCGAAGTTACGACCCCTTTTCCGCCGCCCGCGCTCAGCCCCGCCGGCAAAGGCCGGGGGCACACGGCCGCATGACACGTTCTGTCCTGGAAGAACTCCCTTCCAGAATCGCGCCCTTAGGTCCCGATTCGGTGGCACCCGCGCCGCTGGCACACCGCTCGCACCCATCCATTTCTGTTTTTGTCCCGGAATTGCCGAAAGCTGGAAAAGCAAAAAGTGTGGACTCTGTTAGTGAAATGCGGCAGGCCTTCGTTTCAGGAGTGGAAACAATTGCAAAAACTTTAATCTTCCACCTGCTTTGGGGCCTCGAGCGACACTTAAGCCTCGAGCCCTTGTCCTCCTCCTTGAAGTGGGCGGAATATCTAGCTTGCATCAGGTTTGGGGATCAAGTGAGAATTTATACAAAGTGCACAGAGGACTTCGTCTACCAGTCTATACTTTTGTGTTGTGTAAACATAATCTATTTGTGATTATAGAAATAACAGTGGCCAAAACCACTGGTCGTCAAACTTGAGGCTGCAGGGAAACCACCTAGAGGGTTTGTTGCAACACATTGGGAACCCGGTCTCCCCCGTTTCTGACTCCTTAGGTCTGGAGCGGGGCGTGATCATTTGCATTTCTAATGAGTTCCCAGGTGACACTGACCTGCAACGCACTTTCAGACTCACTGGTCTAGAGCACAACACTGTTGGAATTTGAAGTGAGGGAAAGAGGGTCCCGAGAATTTTAACTGTCATCCCCTAAGTGGAGGTGAAACCTCAGTCGTAAAAGCTGCGTGTTCTTGCGTCCCTTCCTTCAGGAGTTTCAGGTGGGGCATCTGGTCCCCTCTTTGCTTGAGAAAAGGCGGGCTCCGCAGCGGTCACGTCCTTATGTTATGATGCTGAGCGTCTTCTCTGTGGAATGAGGGGAAGGAGGAGAGGAAGCTCTGCCACCAAAGCTGAGTTGACAGAGGACTAGGAGATGTGTTTTTATAGTAGTTGGATCTTTATTGATTCAACAGTATCAACAAGCAAAAGATGCAGGTCTTTGCATTTTTTTCAGGCCTGCCATAATTTAAAAACTTTTATCCAGCCACTTAACATTAACCAGTAGTAAGATTGAAAAGGTGCTCGTCAGCCAGCATATGGGTTAGTGCTATTTTCTCTGTTTCAGTCGCTTGAATAGGTGGCACCAGATGATCTTGCGTTTGAAGCCTGTTCCGCAGTTGTCTGCCAGGCTCGCTCAGCTGACGAAGGCAAGGTGCATATTCTTTTACTGCGGCACAAACTGTTTGCAGTGCACAAGGGAGGTGTTGTTTGGCAGACAGGACTCTCCTCCAGGTTGGGCTCACTGGGGCATCCCCCAAGACCTTTTTGTCCTGAAACACTTTAATCCTGAATCCATTTTATTTTTCTTTGAGGCCTTTGGTAGCCTATTTCCTTTAGAATAAAACCATGGGAGCTAGTGAGTGAGGGTACTTCTGAATCTCATGCTGCGTTCCCACTGCTGTGAAAACTGCTGTTAATTTTTTCTTCCCAGATGTGGGCTGGGCTGTCATTTTTGTGATCTTATTTTAACTCAGTGGTTCTCAGTTGGGGGTGGTTTTGCCCCCCAGGGAATATTTGGCAATGCCTGGAGACGTTTTTTGGTAGTCTTCCCCGAGGGGCGCTGCTGGCCTCTGGTAGATAGAGGCCACCCTGCCCTTGAACATCGTGCAGCTCCCAGGACACCTCCCTCGTCCCTCAGAGAAACAACTTCCGACCCCCAAATGCTGATAGCGTGGAAACTGGCCAGCTTGCTGAAGACCAGATGGAGAAAGTGAAGAGTCGCGATTTGTGGAGGGCACCGATGATTTAAAGTCACCTGGTATCGGGCAATAGGCTGACAAGAATACAAGCCTAAATACGGTGACTTTGGCCCAGCCTGGACAGAAGTCGAAGTGCAGTATGTTTTTTGGCATGTCGAAGGTGTGCCGTCAGCGGACCAAACCAGGAGGAGACTGATGAGAAAGGTGTAAGAAAAAAAAACAAGTGAGGACCTGACCTGACACCCTCAACCACACCTCCTTCAATTCCCCAAACACGCAACCGACCAGCCAACGTGGAGAAATGAAAGCGGAGTTCACGGCCACCACAACTTTCCATTGAATCATGGCTCAGATGTCTAGACTGTTTGAAAAGTTGAAAACCTTTTCCCGCTGTTCGGTCCAGTTGACCGGAAAGCCTGTCGTTGGAGGCGACTCCTTCGGGGTTAGCACTTTCTGTCCACGTGTCTTCCAGCCTGAAGATACCTCTGAAAGGAAGAGTCACCAACATTTAGCGTGAATTTATCATGGTTTCTTCCCCAAAAGCTGACCGGAGGACCGGAGTTGAGGGAGGGACGCTTTGAGGGTGGGCGTAAATCAGGAGCTGGTGAGGCGGCAGGTGTGGCTCGGGTACCAGGGAGCTGGCAGCAGGACAGGCAGATGCAGAAGGGCGAGACTGAGCACCGGGGGGCCAGCTCCTCCGAGTGGCTGCAGGCCACTTCGGCTTCGCTCCTGGCTGTTCGCTTGAGTCGTTCCACTCCCAGGGGCCCACTTTCCCGCACTTCCTCCTAGTCCTGGAAGAACCGTCGTGTGACAGGAGCATCTCGGTGGAAGCAAGCTGTGGTGGCAGCGTGTGTGCTGCACACCCCCTTCTCTGGCCTGCATGTTTTGCCAGACGTCCGTGGGGATGCCTAAGACCGAGGATGGACTCTGTAGCAGTTAACTGGGCAAAGCCGGTCAGAAGGGAGAAGACGTCCCAGGAGGGCACACAGCGTACGAGGGAGCATAGGAGATGCTGCTTCTGTGTACCTTTCAGCATAAATCTGTTCCAGGTGCCCGTATTTAGGGGGAAATGAAAGTAGTTTGAAGTGCGATGTACCCTTGGGCTTCTCCCTGGAGATGGCCGCCCGCCGCCACACTCGTGTGCGCCCAGGCCCCAGCGGACGCTCAGACTCAGGCTGAGGGACCTGTCCCCTCCCGTGGAGCAAGGATGGGTCCTGGCCCGCCTGAAGCCCTGCTCCGTCCTACGGCACGTATTCTATGCAACCACGATGGCAAAAACGTGGACTTGTGAATTTCAAAGGGAAGCCCAGGCCTTCCAGTTCACCGATCTCATTTTGTGGAAGAGGACATCGAGGTTCAGAAGAGTACCTGATTTGAGGTTCACCTGCTGATTTCTTCTTTGATCATCTGAAGGAGCTTCCTGCTCACCTGGCCCCCAGCCCATTGCCAGGCGGAGGGACCGCCCTCTGGGTCCCCATTGTAGGGACCTCCGTTTCAGAGTAGTGACATACCAGCCCCTCCGGGCAGTTCTTACTAGTTCACAGGCCGCCTCTGGCTGTGTTCCTGGGTGTTGGATAAAGCCACCTTTCTCTCTCTTCCTGGATGTAGATGCAACTATTGATTTAATGACAATGGATTCTCTCTCCTTACCTTTTTTGCGTAACATGGCAAGTGGGTCCCACTGATTTGCCTTAGTAAACATAATATTTACTGTGATGCCATTTGTGTGCAGTGAACAAACAAAGTCGGAATCTAATAGCTCATTTAATCGTGGAAATCACGTAACCGGTCCAGCAATGGAAGGACAATTCGTGAGTCATAGCTATTACCACACCTTAGGAGCCCTTAAAGACGAGCTGTGCCAAGTGACTTCAGCCTAGAAAAAGCAGTATCCCCCTGTGACGTGCCCTGAGGGCGCACACTGTGTTTATAAAGTGGCCATTGTGTAACTAAACTTTGACAGTGGTGTAGCAACCAGGATCTAAGTATTCTCCTTTTGATTTATAATGCTGCTTCAAATGGATGGCCATGTTACAGATGTAATAATCAAAACAAGAACCATCCTTTATACATTATAATTATTAAATTGATTTTGTTCCTCTCCACGTCGATTCTGAGAAAGCACCATCAGCGGTACCGACGAAGGCGATGTAAGGTCTCGCGTTATTCGAACCGCAGGACAGTGGCTGCACGTGTGCCGTGGCCTTTGCTTGTTTTTCCAGTTGCAGGGTTTGTGGAGGCCCCACACGCCCTGCTCGGGCCCCTTTGTCCTGCAGCACACATCCGTAAGAAGGCGGGCCTGGGAAGAGTCTAGAGCCAGGCAGATCCGCATATTCGGGCGCAGACCTGAGACTCCTCAGCACGGTCTGTCCACACGAGCATGTTTCGTTCCGTTTTGAGATGGAGCTTGTCATTTTCTGCACTCCGAAATCAGGTTGCCGGTCTTTCGTATGTTCTCAGTGCTCCTGTAGTTTAGAAAATAATTCGCAACAGTTCTCAACGTAGAATTTTCGTTGTACCGTTGGGACCTGCAGCTGTGGCCCCACGGCTGGCAGGGTCCCTGCCACAGCTGTTGCCGGCCCGCGACCGCGTTCTCTTTTGCCTTCACGCTCTCCGTCTGAGGCCACGTACAGCCGCGGGAACTCGGGCGAGGGCCGGAGGAAGGTGGTGTCTCCCGGGGGACCTCGCCCACTGGTCTTCGAAGCCAGACTGGTCCCTTCTGAGTGCCCGTGGGTGTTTTTAGTGTGAGGGAATTTTGGAGGCAACAGCCAGCCACTATTCAGTGTTTAATTCATGTCCCTTCCCAGTTGTCCTCTGTCCCTCTTCCCGGCACAGGGCGACTTGAGTTGACCAGTGTATCCTTAATGCGTATTCATTTACAGAAGTCCGGTGCGTGCGTGTGTTTGAGTTTGAGTGTTTGTCATTGTCTTTTCAGACAGCTGCTCACTTCCCCGTGTTAACTTACTCTAAATTAAATTATCCCATAGAATACTGAAATGAAAGATTCACAGATTTTCAAGCTATTCTGCAAATAAAAATAAGAAGAGGAAGTAAGTGAATATTAACTTTTACATTCCCGGTATAATTAAACTGTTGAAAGGAATTTTCCTGGATTAATTTATTATTGAGCTATACATTAACTTACAATTCAAATTCATAATTGAACAATAACTCAAGTTAGCCAAGAAAGAAAGATTTTTTTAGAGGGAGTTTGTATAGAGTACTGGTGGTCTGGCCAGTTTCCGTGAGTGGATTTGTCCTCTGCTCGTCATCTAGGCACCTTGAGGAGACGCCGTCACCTACGGCAGGGACGGTGACGTCCGCGTGTGAATACCGCCGTGGTGCGCTTGCACCTTTGACGTGGGGGGCTCCCTACGTGTCAGCTGATGATGGACGCGTTCCGGGTGGGCCTCGCTGGGGAATAACGAAGCGCTCCTGGGCCGCGTGCAGCGTAAAGCGTGGTCTTGGAGTAGAGCGCGGACATTGGGACGTTGCTCAGTCCTAACAGAGGTGATGACATGTAACTCAGTGACACTTGGGAATCTTAGAGGCTGGCTCTAGGCATTTCCTAGGCTCAACTGTAGAAAGATGAATCATTTTTTCAGCACCAGTAGTTTAAAACTCTCATTAGGAATTCTCTTTAGAAAAGCATCGTAGAGTTCCGTCATGCGCCGTGTGAATGGAAGTCCCCGAGGCACGGTGTGCCCTGTGTGCGCGTCCACCTTGTGGCCAGTACCCTGGGACCCTGTGCTCCCGTCAGCTTTTCTCTCCTAGCGCCGGATCCTGCCCTCCGTGTCCACGTGACTCAGCTGGGCCCCAGCAGTCTCCCGGCCCCGTCACGTGGCCTCCTCTCCAGGTCATCCCCTCACTGCCAACCGACCCCGGCCACTGCTGCCTGCGTCTCTGTGCCCTTGAGAAGTCCTTCCCTTTCTTACGGCACGGCGGCGCAGTCTTCCGCGCACCCGGCCTGCTGCCTTCGCTTCTGGTCTCCCCTCCTCCGGCCTTTTGTTTGGTTTTGGCCCTGTCCCCCTCTTTCTGTGGCCTCCGTTCCTCCAGCGGGCCATTTCTGGTCTCCGTCTCTGGTTTCCCGTCTGTCAGTGCTGCGTCTCCCAGTGTTTGAGGGACAGATACGCTGTCACAGCCTCAGCTCAACACACACAAAACAGCATCACGTTCTCAAACTAGCGCCCTTCCTACCAGACTTCTGTCTGTCGCGAAATTATTCTTGTGGTCTGCGCCGCGCTGCACCTCGGCGTCTTCCCTGCCGCGGTGGTTTCCCCCGCCCCGTCCCCTGGTGTCCCCTGCCCCTCACCTGCCCGGCACCTGCCGCTGCCTGACCCGCCTGTCTCATTTCTCGCCGTTCGCCAGCTGTGCTCTAGCCCGACGGGGCCATCACGCATAGCAGCCCTTTACTGTCCTGCTCCGAGCGTCTGAGACTGAATTTCTGGTCCCGACACCCCCTGGGCTCCTCTGCTGAACCGATGACCCGCTGAGGCCTGTGCCATGAAGAGCGTAGGTCTGTGGTTGGTGAATGAGTTAGGACTTTAAACATAAACACTGCAGCAGGGGGCACGTCAAGCGGGTACGCCGGATGCGGCATCTCGGCAGTTCTTTCTGGAGACCGCTCGAAGCAATAAAAGTCAAACATAATCATTTGTTGGGATTACATTTTATTGTGGAAGCTTTTCTCTTCGGCTGTTGACTAACGTTAGTGTTTCTAGCCAGTTCCAGAAATAGTCACACTCTACTTAAGGAATGCGGATCTGAGAATTCCCGCGCGAGTCAGACGCTTGACTCCACAAATCCCCCTCTCCATAAATCGCCCGCGGGTCGTTCGGTACGTAGGGGCCCGAGCTGCCTGGGACCGTGGGGTCCCTCTGGCTGCGCGGAAACGGCGCCGGCCGTCCTTGCTACCAACCACCTCTTCAGATCTGCGAGCCAGCCAGTACTCAGCACCACACTCCGAAAACTCTCGAAAGGACAGACCTTGTGTGACAAAGTGAGTCACAGTCTTTGTGATGTGATGTCTGCGAGGGTGGGTGGGTGAAGTTGCCGGATGACCCGTTTCACTCAGCTCCTTTCTGAGCTGAATCATTTCGCAAACAGAAAACAATTTGTGAGTTTTAGGGGGGCATTACAGGAATAGGAAAGGAAGAGAGTACAGTCGAATAAAACCTCCATTTAAAGAATCGCTCGTTGAAATAGATTACTTGATGGACAGTCTTTGTTTTGAATTAGAAATGAAATTAATCCGTCTCCTGCCTAATAGTGTATATTTTTCAATCCAACACTTGCCGCATATCAGATATATGTTTATATTTAAATTAATTACGTTGATATTTTTGCCTGCGTTTTTCATTCTCCTCTGCCATTTGACCTTTCTCCTGACAGCCGTTTTTAGCCTTGGCTCATTCGAAGGTGGCGTGTGTTGTGGGGAGTGTCGTTTACTCACTGACTGGATGACTACTTGAATTGGATGGGAACTCAAGAGAAGAAGGTCCCTTTCATCTTGGAAATTCTGATTCTGGGATGCTATAAACTTGCATTTTGCATGGTTTGTCCTCTTTTGTTATTTTTCATCTTATTAGAAACAGAAGTTTGGAGAGCCTTTCTCTGAGTCAGATTTAATCTATATTAATAAAATTGATTTACTTTATTTCCTTATTGTCTTTGCGGTAAGGCATTCGTCAAAAAAAATACGTGAAAAGAGAAATGCTCCATTTCGAGTGTTTTCCTAAGTTTTAGAAGTTCTTATTATATACTTATATTTATACATTACTCTAAACTCAATCATTTAGTATTGAGACTGTAACGCAAGTGAAATTGGGAAGACAATTTAACTAGTTTCATAGAGGATAATGATACATACAGGAGACATATACAGCAGGTGTTGGGTTAAAAAATAATGAATTACAGCAACCCCTTCAGCTGTTACAGGGTGGGAAGAGAGAGCGCAGGTAATTTTGGAGGGAGGGTATTAAAGCCATAAAGTAGTCACAGGCTCCACCCAGCCGTGCAGGACACCTAGAGAGAGTGCCACAGTGCCCAGCAAAGTCCCTGCCCCTTGCGGTAGGGGAAAGGCTGCTTGTCCGGCCTTCACCACTGTTTTCTTAGGACCTTGGTATTTACAGAGTATTTGTTGAATGAATGAACGAACGAATGAATGAATGAATGAATGAAATCCTTGAAAACATGCTCTATGTCAGCTTTACAAATCGTATATTTAATCTCGATGACAAACTCCCACAGCCAGCATCATCGTCCTTACCTTACAGATGAGGACACAGTTTTTGTTATGTCTTTTCAGAAGCCGAGCTCTTCGTGACAGCACGCAGTGAGTTATGTTGTCTAGTCTGAGGGTTTAGAAGGCAGGGTCATGGTCAGGATTCCAGAAGGACAATGTCGCAGAAATTTGAACAGAAATAGTGATTTAAAGAAATAATTTAAGGTCTCCGCAGAGGCTTTGCCATGTTCAGCAAAATTGAAGTCTCTGCCATTTTTTCTCTCACCCCTTTATTGCATCCTTTTTTTAATTTAGAAAATACTTCTGTCATGATTTAGTATAAAACAGTTCTTCAATATTTAAGGGTTGCTTTCTGAAGAACTCAAAGATTTTTAAATGGCATATACAACAATAGAAAGAACAGGTTGCAATTAAGGATAAAAACTATATGAGAATGGAATGAGCCTCGGAGAGAGCATCTGCAAGATCAAAAGGCAGAATAAGACAGAAAATGCAAAGAGAGTAACTATGAGGTTTTGAAACTGTAGTTAGGCCCTCTCAAGGAAATCACGATAGGCTCACTTTTTAGGGACATGTGGTATAAGATTAACTGTCCCCCAAAAGCAGATGTACTTGGACCTATTTTATTTTAATCTTCTTCACCAAGTGAAATTGTCAGTCAACCAATAATTTTCTGAGCTTCTAGCACGTGAAGAAATAAAGATCAAGATGGACAATGAGATATGAAGAAAGCACAAAACACACAGATGTGTGTCTAAAGTTAAACTCCTCTTTCCCCGAAATCACTTGCGGAACTTCCCCGTATTTTTAAATGGTGTCACTATCGTTTTCGTCACCCAGGTCCGTCTTGGAGTAAAGTTCCACTCCTCATTCTCCTCCGTCCTCGGGCCCCTCCCTCCAGCCCTGCGCATCTGGGTCCTGCAGCGTCCTGCAGCGTCCTGCAGCGTCCTTCACGCCCTTGCCGGCCCCTGCACCCTGCACGCGAGTTCTGCCCCCGCCGGTCGCAGCCGCCTTCTGCCCGGCCCGTGTGTACAGTCTGCCAGGGCTGTGTGATGAAATGCCACAGAACGAGGGGCACCACCAGAGACGGGTCTTCCCCGTCTCTGGTGGTGCCCCTCGTTCTGTGGCATTTCATCACACAGCCCTGGCAGACTGTTGAGGAGGCTGGACGTCCGAGGTTAGGGCGTCTGCAGGTCAGACTTCCCCCGAGGCCGCTCTGCTTGGCTTGCAGAAGGCCGCCTCTGGGTGTCTCTTCATGTGGTCCTGCTTCTGCACACCGCCCAGTTCCTGGCCTGTAAGGATGCTGTCAGATTGGGTTGCAGCCCACCCCACAGCCTTGTTTTGACATAATCATCTCTTTAGAGGGCCTGTCTCCAAGTCATTTTCTGAGGTGCTAGGGGTCAGGGCTTCAGTGTATTGCCGGTGCGGGGCAGGGTGCAGTTCAGCCCCTGACACTGTCTAGTCCATGGACATTGTTGCTTGGTGGGCATCTTTCCATAGGGCCCCTCTTGCTCATGCTGCTCTTCCCCTCAGAAAAGCACAGTGGACTTGAGAGAGTCCGGGCTCCCAGTACACATGTTGCTTGCAGATGTGGGCGCTGTTCAAAATCCGTGAGCGTCGTGGAGACTAGGACAGCTCCCAGCAGATGGGTGGTTGTCATAGACACCGAAAAGTGGGATGGAGATGTTTTCTGGAAACCATAGTTATGTAGTAAGCTTGATGCAGCGTCCTCGAAAAAAAAACCCCAAGAGGCTTGAGAATACTGAGAAAAGAAAATAGCACGATAAGTAGTGAACAGAGTAACGATGTAACGGAAGACGAGTAACCTGCACCGGCTTAGTCCGTCGGTCACGGTGGAATAACCGGATCGAATTTCTCCTAACAGTGTTTCCTCCAGGAGTCGAGGGTTTTTCATGTTTGGTCTTAAGCCAAAGCCCCAGATCCTATCTCCTCAAATGAACTAGAGGTCTGCTCCCTCTCAAAAATGTAAAAGGTAAAGAAAAAGAATATTGATGACATGGTTTTATCATCATGATCTAAAAGTAGGCAGCTGACCCTGTTATCTAATTACCACCCCAAAGTGATGCTTTAGATTCTTATTCTAAATCAAAGTTGTAATTTTTGCCAGACCCTCTACCCAGCTTTTAATAGCAGTGTAGCTAGTATCCACATAAGCAGGAGAATTCATCTAGTTATTCACATACACGTCTTGCAGCTCAACTCATTTTTCTTGGAAGGCACTGAAGGAAGTTACGTTACTCAGTTAGCTATTCTTTGAGTGTTTTAATGAGATTAGAAGAAAAAACAGGATGTCTGTTTGGTTACACCTACGTCGAATATTTTCCTGACTTAGATTATTTTTGGCCTTGCTTAATGATGCAGAATTATAGAGCTTTCTCTTGCAGAATTCTGGGGGATCTTGGCCTCTCCCGTGGGTGTCAGCTCCAGAAATGGGTGGCTGTTCCTGGGGATGTCCCTGTTTTTCTCAAAGGAGCCCAAAGCCCACCAAGGCTGATTGCGACAGCACGTGTTCTGCTGTGTAGGTGGGGCAGAGCACAGACTGCCGTTTCAGGGCAGTCTGCTTTACTTGGAGCCCAGGTTTAAATGTAAATCTCACCCAAAACACCTTCACAGAAACATCTAGCATAATGTTTGACCAACCATCTGGGCACCAGCTAAGTTGACACACAAAGTTAACAGTTCCGGGCCCTGGTCGGCATAAATCCTAGACTGGCTTGAGTGTCCATTCCTGGCCTGGATAGGACCAACTTATTCATTGCAGTGTCCTGAGGACGCGGGTCACACGTCCTGACGGAGGCACTGGAGCGGCCTCCTGTGAATACCAAGAGGGTTAGTTCTGCTTTGGTCCCCAGCTCACCACGGAGGCTCCTTCCATGACCGGTGCTCGTTGCCAGGGGACGTGGAGTTCAGCTCCTTCGCTCTACTCCTCCTCTTAAAATCGAGATATAATTGACACAGAGCATCGTATTCGTTAACATCTGCCGCCCCCCATAGTGACAGCTTTCTAGTGATGAGAACTTGTGAGGTCTGTGCTCTTAGCAACTTTCAGTGTACAGTACAGTATTGTCAGCTGTCGTCGCCAGGATGCATGCGCATCGCGTCCCCAGGACTGTTTTATAACTGAACATTTGTGCCTTTTGCCTGCCTTCCCTCCCTGGGCCACCATCAGCAGCCACCAGCCTGTTCTCCGTATGTGAGTTTTTGCTTTTGTTGTTTAAACAGATTCTGTCCATACATCTTTGTCTCTGACTTATTTCACTCAGCATACTTCCTCGGGGTTCGTTCACGTCCACAGCGGCAGCTTCCTCCCCTTCGTGGCCGAGGGATTCCATCGTGTGTATACTCGACATTTTCTGTTTCCGATCATCTGTGGACGCTTGGGTTGTTTCCACGTCTTGGTGTTGTGAATAATGCTGCAGTAATCACATGGGTGCAGGTGTCTTTTTGAGACGGTCATTTTGTTTTCTTTGAGTAAATACCCAGAAGTGGAATTGCTGGCTCGTACGGTAGTTTTAGTTTCTTGAGGAACCTCCATACTTTTCCTCATTAGCTTGTTTCTTCTGGTCTCTGTTCCTTCTCCTGATGTGTGTGGGTTAGTTTTGCTGCTTTGGGATTTCTGAAAACAAGGATAATGGTCCTATTCCAGAAGAAAGGACCTTATTAGGTTGACAAAATAAAGGGTCTCCCTCCAAGGTCACGGCGGTGCTCACACATGGAGATGCGTCAGCTGCGGGGGCCCGTGGTCCTGGAAGGGCTCGACGCTCTCCCCGTCTCTGCGGCTGCCGTCTGCTCCAGAGGCCCCCCGCGTTCCCATCACAGCCAAGCCGGGCCTCAGGTGCCCGGTGCCAAGGTCTGGACGGCCGACGGGCGTCGAGGCTGCGGTCCGACTAGGCAGAACAGGGGCTCGGTTAGTTTCCGTTTTTGTTTTCAGTGACATTCTTGTTTGATTGGAGATGTCCGTTGCTGCTGTCATAATGTCGTCTTTCCTCGTGGAGGATTCCACTGATGAGAAGCAGCGTTGTCGGCATAGCTGGAGGCACTTCAGCTGGAGGTTGTTCGAGCCTCCTGACCAGTCCAGGTGACGCAGAAGATGGGGAAGGTGCTGGCAGGTGTCGTCCTGCTTTTCAGAATCCCCCAGGCACTGCGGGGCGAGCAGGAATGTGAGGGCGTGTGGTTAGGGGCCGGGCCCGAAGCGGGGGGCCCCTCCCTGTGCTATTGGGCCCCCTCCTCTGATCCGGGCCAGCTCCATCTCCTTGTTGATCTCTAAGTCCTCAGGGGCAAGGAGCCCCCCACTGGGAAGCCGGAGGCCATGCCAGAGTACCACCCAATACACAGAGTTTAGTGTGTCAATTTGTAGCAAAATGGCACCAACTGACAAACTCTCTGGTGGCTTAGTTGCCGTAAAAAAATAGATGGATGTGTTTGACTTGAGCTTAACTTGGCTGGCACAGTGTGAGTGGATACGCTTTTGGGTTTGGGAACCTTGAGGGACTTGATATCCGAGTCATCGGTTTCATCGTTGAGGTGGGAGGCAGCGTTATCGCCAAGAGAGGTGTGGGTGTCACCTGAGGGTGGAGACCCCACGTTCCCGGTACCCCCCGTGAGGACGGTCGTGCCATTTCCGGATGCGTTCCCCTGTGTCCGTTCAGCAGCACAAACGCGTGCGTGGAGAAGCCACACGGCTCAACTGACCCAGAACGGGGCTCGGCCTGGAGGACGCCCCATGGGGCTGAGGGGGCTGAGGGCATGACGCCCAGGAGGCGCAGGGCTGGTGGGTAAGCGGTGGAGGCAGGACCAGGACCGGTCCAGTCAGCAGAGGGGCGCGAGGGCACGCCACGCTGGAGCCCGCGGTGAGGCGGCTGGCGGCGCGGCCGTGCGAGGGGGCAGCTCAGCGAGCCGCGCGCGGTAATAAGCCCGGGGCTTCTGAGACTAGGGCGTTGTCGGGTCGTCTTATGAACCGTGAAGGCCTTTGAGATGATGACAGACGTCGGGTGCCAAATTCCAAAGTTTGCAGTGAGCGACAGTGACCAGTCAGTGGGTGGCACCAACGAGGAGGAAGAGAGATAGGAACCTTGAGGGAGGGAGAGGCTCAGTCTGGTGGCGGTCACGCAATCGTCAATGCCGATAAGGGAGCCGGAAAACAGCTTCGTGCGCCCAGTGCGAGAGGACCCGTCCCAGGTGGACATGGCTCTTCAGAGGACCGGCTCCCCATGGCGGTGCACTGGCCGTCGTGCTGACCAGCGGCCCTGAGGACGAGAGGGTGGCCGGGGGACATCTTTCGGTAGGGAGCCTGTTTTCTGCTTTTAAAAACAGCGGTGTTGGAACAGGTGAACCATGAAGTGTCTTCCTGGTTTAAAAGTTCTTTCCGTGAATCTGAAAAAATGCAAATCAGGATTTAAACCGTTGTATTGCGCCGCTGGAAGAATATGCTTGGATTCTGAATGATCTTCGTGTGAAAATCATCATTCCCTGAGAGGTAGAAAGTTGAATAATTTAGAAATTCTTGGGAAAAATAAGTAATTGCAGTGAAAAGGTGTGCGTTGAGCAAAATGATATGTATTTGTTTCTGGTCTTGGAACGATTTACTTGGGAGGGCCAGACTCCCTCCCACACCTGAGGCAGGAGATTTAATTCAGAGCCTCTCGAATGACCACTGTGCCCAGCGCCTTCCCCCACAATAATGTCAAGACATGGCAAAGGCCTTTACAGATGCCTCTCTCTCGTAAGTAACCTTGCATTTTTTGGAGGAAGCAGAAAGAATGGACTAAGCCAGGGGAGCAGACAGGGCGCGGGAGGCGGAAGGCGGAGAGGGAGGAGGAGGAGGAGGAGGAGCGGCAGCTCCGCACACGCTCAGGAAGACGCGAGAGGGCACTTCGGGGAGACACCTTCCCAGTCCGGCTCCGGGGCGACAGCCCTGTGGGTCTCTTGGCGCACGCTCTGTAGAGAGTGGCTCCGAATCCCACGGGGTTCAAAAGGAGCAGAAGAAAACAAAACGACGACGCGTTTTCATGGCACAGGGGAAGGAAACGCATTCGGCCATTGTGATTCCAGGCTCCCTTTTTGGGTCGGAAGTGTGAGTACTAGCGCCAGAAGCCATTCGCTTCCTGCGTCTGCACTTCCATGGCGTTTCTCTAACTGGGTAAGTTAGAGCAAGTGACTCTTTGTCTGTTATAAGGAACAAGAGGACAGTGTGAGGAGATTTCCTCTGGGAGGATGAGGCCTCGTGTTGGTGTTTTCATCCGTCCCGTTCCCCTGCCTCCCCCACCCGCTCCGTCCCCACACAGCTCACGGCTTGGAACGAGGCACAGTTTTAGCATCGTTTCAACCAGCTGTTCCTTGGAGAATGGCAGATGAGGACAATGACAGAGGACAGGCTTCACGGGGACCCTGCAGTCAGCGCCCAGACAGGAGGGCGAGGACCGCGGGTCTGTGTCCCTAGGCCCCCCGGCGACCGCGGGCAAGGCCGTGTGCCAGCCCAGGGCCCTCCTTCCTTACCTTGAACGGAAGAGTCTGGTCGAGGCGGTTTCTAAGAGCCGCTCAAGGATGTTTGACTCATTCTGCGGGCGGGTCAAAGACTGAGTTTGGGGAAGGGCTGATAAAGTCATCAGAAATAGGCGTGGCCCCAGAAAAGAGGGCCCTTTCGTCCCGGCTGACCCCGAGTTGGCCCCAGGGACCCTACTTGATAGACATGGGAGGCCAGGCTCCCTGAGCCGGAAGGGGGTGCTGAGTGTGGCTCTGGAGATGCTGCGGAGGTCGGACGACAGCCTGAACTGGCTTCGTAAGGAGGGGCCGGCGTCAGCTCCTCACCTGGAAGGTGATGCACAGCTCTTCTTGCAGTTGGAGAAAAAACGCCAGACTGCGATCCGGTGGTTATTTTTTCTGGCTGCAGCCCCTGTCTGTCTGTGTTTTTACCTCTTTGTTAAGGTCATTCTCGTGGTTCGTCGTTCACATTCATGCAGGTAACTGGTGGACCTGGGTTTATGTCTCACCTGTGCCATTCTAGTTGCATGATCTTGGATAAATTATGTAATTTCTTTAAGTACCAGTTTCCTCATCCGCCAGGTGGAGATACTAGCAAATAATAGCTGCCGCATCAGGATCGCTGTATTGACACAGAGTAACGCAGAGTATTTAGTATAGTGCTGTCAGATAGTAACCTCTGACTATCGTGTATTGTTCCTAAGTCTCCCTTTGACACACCTGTATGTCATCTCTCCTCCAGTCATTCAATTATCTATTGTTATGTAATAGACATCTCGAACTTTAATGGCCTCAACGAGGCATTTTATGACTTCTCGTGGATTGACTGTGGTTCAGCCGGATGGTTCTTCTGCTTGTAGATTTCTCAGGCAGCTGCAGTCAAACGGTGGCTGGGACAGGAATTTCTAAAACGATGTGTACTTGTCTTGAATTACATGCTCGCCATCTTGACAGAGGTCACTGGAGTCCTGAGAACCTTTCTTCACAAGGGCAGTGTGGTCTCTCCATGAGTCTAGCTTGGGCCTCTTCCCATAGTGGCTGAATCTCAAGGGCAGAGGTCCCTAGAGCACAGGCCTTCATGTGGAAGCACTGTTTACATCATGTCTGCTACTGTCCCATTGACCAAATGCGGTCAGCGTGGCCCAGCACTAGGGTTGTATGGGAGGGGCTCCCCGGGGTGTGACTCTAGAGGTGTGGTTCATCGGAGCCTCCAGAATACGCACCACATCCGGTTTGCGAATCCCTGCCATCTGGAAAACATCTTCCTGTGGATGTCACTCTGTTCGCTGGGACCTGCCAGTCAAAGGAGCAGCCCTCGTTCTCCTGGATGAGCGTGGTGCTGGTGCCGGGTCGTAAGTTAGGTATCATTTTATCAACTTTCTCCCGAGATTGTTCCCCCTTCTCATTTTTTTAAAGTCAAAATCCAGACTTCACGAACCCCTGGCATTAATTCTCTGGCTCCCCACCCTCCCAGCCACCACCAACGCCCATGTCCTTGTTACCTCACACTCCAGCACAAAGCTGCAACACCTTCCAGTTACGTTTTCTTAAGCATCACTTCCAGTCTGATGCATTTTTTCCTAAGAACCTGCAGTATTTATAGTTTTCATTCCGGGAAACCTAGCCTCCCTGTTTTTCCGAGGCCCTTGTTTATCTGCCCCTGCTCCCTTGACAGGACTCTCTCTGTCCGTATCGTGGGTCACCCACCCTCCAGAATCGGAGAGCGAGGCGGGAAGGCACTTGAAGTCCATCTCCGTTCTAAACGGCGTAGAACAGGGGCACGGAGGAGGTCAAGTGGAGGCAGAGCACTGATCCTGAAGACACGGTGGAGCGCAGAAGGGGTTTCTTGTTCCTATTTGTGTTTTTGAGAATTCGCTAGGAGGAAGAGGGGGAATCAGATGTTTCAGGGGGTTAGGAATTAGAGCCCGTTTCTTGGAATTCCTTCCTTTTTAAAAATCTGGAATGGTCTCTTGTTTCTGGCACTGCTCCGGGCTTACTGGGCGGTACAGCCACACAGCTTGGTTTTATCGTTATCACGGTGCCGAGGCGTGCGTTCCAGCGCTGTGCTTGGCACACGCAGGAGTGCCCCCTAAGCGCCATGGGACGAAGAACAGGAGCAAAACTTAAATTCATATTTAAAATAAATTAAATAAATTAAAATGGCCAGCCTCAGCAAAGGCAAGTAAAAGGATGCATGTTCTCACGTGTTGATTGGAGAGAGATGCAGAATGCAGTTTCGTGAATTATCTTCACCACTGAACGTTGGCTCTGGCTAAGCACTTACCCCGGGAGACCGTGGCTGGGATGAGTGACGGCCGGTCCTGCCACACGGCGGGAGGCCCCTTTTTTTCTGTATGTGGAGCATATAAATGCCTCAGGTGCACGAGGAGGCGAGGCCATTATTATTATATCTTTTAAATCTACAGCCCTCTTGGAACAGATAAAATTTTAAACTAGGACATTGAAAGACCAGCTTCCTGTCCACATGAGGAGACGGCACGTGAAAGCGATAAGCAGACAGAGGCACTGAGTCAGGACGTTGACCAAGCGTGTTCACGCTCGGATGCCGCTCAGGTCCATTGCGAAGGCCTAGGGTTTTCGTGGAGCCGCTGACCGTGTTTCACCACGGCGGTCACGGCGCCGTGCAGGGAAGCGGCGGGCATTTTCGAAGACTCCCTCCCACCCCGCCCGCTTTCGGCCACAGTTTCACGTGTCCCGTTTGAAAGAAGGCAGCTCCTGAGGGGTCCACCTAACTTTATCAGCGTGGGCTTGAGGCAGCCGCGTGCTCGGGGTGGAGCCATGGGCCCCTCTCACCGCGACCCTGTCTCATCCCGTCACCTCCTCAGCACAGCTGGAGAGCCCCCCCCCTCCCCGGCGGAGCCGGCTCCGGCTTCCTGCCGCGTCCACCCAGCCCGTCCTGCCAGGCGCAGGGAGGCGTGTTCCTCCTGGGGGGCAGGGGGGCGCCCCGGGCGCTTGGCCGCAAGCAGCGTTTTCCAGCGCGGAGGTCACCGATTGAGAGACGTGCTGCCCGGCTATTTTCATGACAGAAAAGTCAAAACCTCTCTGTGCGAAGCCGGCTTTGAAAGGTATTTTCCTAATGACTTTCCCAGTCACACAGAATGGCTGTGTGGGGGAGCGCGGTGAGTGAGCGGGAACACTGGGCGGCTGCCTGTCCCGTCCCCGCCCCGCCCTGCCCCGCCGGCCGGAGCTGCTTCTCCCTGCACACTCGCTGCTCTGTGTCCTGTGCTGGGCTCCCGAATCCTGTGAGTGTCGCAAGTGAATGTGAACTCTTCGATCCAGAAGGAAGTGCCAGGGACACACACAGCCCCGCGCATGGGCGCCCGCCCCCAGGGGAGCTGCCGGCCCAGCCCAGCTGGCGGCGGATTCTCCGGGGGGCACTCAGCTTGAGGGAGACTCGGCCTCTGGCGGGCAGGCATCCAGGAAGCCTCTCCAACAGGGGCGCAGGCTCCCCGGGGAGGCTGTCACCGGGAGCCCCGGCTCTCTCGGGCATGCGGGACGCTCGCTGAGGCGGCTCGTGTGTTTGTCCTTCATCCTGCTTCTGATTCCAGGGCCCTCTGGCCGGGTTCATAGCCTTGGAAGAAGGGATTTCACACTGGTGACCCACAAGCCAGGTTCCAGTCACAGCCTGTGTGTGTGTGCGTGCGTGAGCATGAGTGCGTGTGTGTGTGCACGCGTGTGTGTGTGCGTGTGTGTGAGAGTGAGGTGCAGAGTTGGAACTGCCCGGGCTGGCGCTCAGCCGTGGCGGCCCCCTAGCTGGGGTGTGCATTCTGTAGTGGAGCGCAGGCCCCACTGCTCCCTGCCCGCCTTAGTCTCGTCACCGAGCCGCTCCACTCTGCGTGGCCCTTGCTCGGGCCCTGTAGGCCTTGGGGTTGGCTCCCTGCTTTAGTATGGAGAATTTCACAGTGTCCCTTGAGTGCTCAGGTCCACTTACTCTGAGACCAACTGAAAGGGTGGATAAGGGAGCTTCAGGAACGGCCTGGTGCTGCAGAACTAACATTTAGAGCCGCCGCCGGCGGTTTTCCGGTGAGGCATTTCCGAGCTTCCAGCAGAGGCCGCCCCGAACGACGGTCTGCCCTGCAGCAGCTCGTTCTGTGTCAGGTACTGACTTCCCCAGAGGCCCGTCCACGCTGGTCTCCTCGGACCGCGGAGCAGGCAGCTCGTCGGAAGCCTGGCGCGTCTGCTTCCCGCTCCAGAGACCTCGGCGGAGGCCCTGTCCCCGTAAGCAGCACCGATGCCACCCGGGGGCCAGCCGCCCCTTATTTAGTAAACGTTGTAGGCGACACAGAGACACGTGAAGTCGTCCGTGTTCTGGGGGCAGCAGAGCAGCTGTCTGGGTTCTTTGCTAATGAAAACTATAGTGATCTGTAGACATCCAACGATCGGAGCCACAGACCATCTCTTGGCCTTGTCTTTATATAATTCTCTTCTGCCACCCGATTCTCGAATACGGCAACAAACAGGCAGCAGAAGTGATGCTTGCGGCTTCCCTCCTTTCTCTGCCCGCACGCCCTCACGCCCTGCGGGAGGACTCGGAGGCCGTGAGGAAGGGCGGAGGCTGCGAGCAGCCGTGGTGGGCAGAGTGGCCCCAGACCGTAAAACGAGCCTCTGAATGATTGAGAATTTGGTAAGCAGAATGAGCCATCAAAAATTTTTTTTCAAATAATGATTCTTCTTAGCAGCGTTTCATGCTTCCCCCATGATTATTAGAGTAAAATCGTTAAAGTTTAGTATTAACTGAAACGTTGCACCAGATTTTCGCGTGGTGGTGTCTCGTGTTTTATGCCACGTGCCCGGACAGGACCGAGCTGCTGGCGAGTCAGCAGGAGTCGGAATGAAGAAAGCCTCACGCTGCGGCGGGAGCTGCCGGTCCACGGCTGCCCCCCCACCCCCTCCCCGCCCCGTGGGTCCTCCGCGGCTTTTATTTTTTTTCTCTCAAATAATTCTGTCTCTTAAACACATTTCGAATGTTAACTATTAAACCAGGTGAGATTTTGAACTAGTCGGCTGACATTTAAAAATTTTTTTTAAAAATTGGAGTTAAATGCGGATTTACAGGCAGTCGTAAGAAATCGAGCTTCCACGCCCTCCCAGCCGGCTCTCCCCAGCCGAGGCGCCTCGCGCCCCGGCAGCACAGTGTCTCCGCCAGGGCGCTGACACCCACACGGGCAGGAGCCGGGACATGGCGTCCGGCGTCCGTCCGTCGTCACAGCCTGTCCTTTTGTAGCCACACTCGTTGCTCCGACCCCACCTCCAGCAGCCACCAGCCCAGTTCAGTTTCTTCAGCAGTTGGCCACTGGGAAGAAAAGACCGTTTAACACTTACGCAGGGCTGATGGCTTTGTGGCTGGAAGCCGGTGTTCATCAGTGTGTGCTCTTGAGTGTTGCGCTGTGTGGCTGTGCCGGGCGACGCTGTGGGGCCCTGGGCCGTCCTGCCTGCATTCACGGCCTCCACACAGCAGGCCACAGAGTCCCCTCGGCAGCAGAGCACTCCTGGCCTCCCCCTGACACCAGGGTAGTCGGGTCCTGCCGGAAGCTGCGGGAAAGGTGAGGCAGGTGTTTTCCCTGCCTGTCAACCTGCTGTGGCCCTTTACTGCTCGTGGGAGCTCCGTCTTCCGCTTCGTCTTTGACCCCTCTCTGCTGTGCGCAGCTCTGCGTTAGCCCGCGTTGCCCCCGGAACTTCCGGAATGCCACAGAATGCCAGCTGGTCTTTCCCCCTGCCTGCTCTCAGTCCGCCGTGATTATCTGATGCCGCCGGAGAAGTGAGAACCAATGCCATTCTTGAACCGGCAGCTGTGTTATTAGGAGGGTCAGTGATGATCTGATGTCCACAGCACGGGGGCCTCTGTGACACTTGCTCTTATCTGTGGCTCTGCCAGCCCAACGCTTGCATCTTAGGGCATGGAGTATGAAGTCTGGTAGAGGAGATATTGGAGGAAATATGTACGTTTTTATGGATTGGAATTGTTTGTAATTCTGTGCCATAAATCAGCAGTACTTTTTCAATTACTTAATTGCAGAAATTAAATGGTATGACTTAGTGGTATTATAATTATGGCTGGAGATTTGTATTTCAAACATCGTATTACACTTGTTTTTATGTAAAGTGTTTTACGTGTTTTGTCATCGTCGACGTCGTAAGTCCCATAGTAAAATCAGTTTCTACATTAGGGTTGTAGGAATTGATAGAAAGATTTAATGGGCTCGTGAAGTTATGTCCTGATCGAGTAGTAATGAAGGGATTCGTGGATCTCTAAGGTCCGTCCTTCCTTCCTTCCTTCCTTCCTTCCTGTTTTTCTTTCCTATTATGTCCAATTTTAACCTTCTTTGCAAACTGAGGTGTTGCTAAAATTTTAATGAATAACTGTGTGTCTATAGTTCTTCTCTGTGAACCTAAACCAGCCAGCTGCATTATGAAGAGAATGGCATGTGTGGTTTTGGGTTCTGGGATGATGTGCAAAGCAAATAATAAAAAATGGAAGTTTAATGAGAGGGGCCGGGTGAATCTGGTTCATCATGTTTGTGTTTTGTTTAGAAAAAAGAAAAGAAGGAATAACCAAATTTAGGTTGATGATCTTTGGTATTTATATGATTATTACCTCCAGTCCTCCATGTGTGTGTGGGGAGAGAGAGAGACAGAGACAGAGACAGAGACGGAGACGGAGACGGAGAGAGACACTTAAGGGTTTTCATTGTTGGCAGATGAGCGTCTTTTGTTTCCTGGGCTCCTTTGCCAGTTGTCTTTGCGTTCAGGGGTTGTCAGTGCCTGGTCTTCAGCCTTGAGTCGCATGATTCCTGATAGGAGAAAAGAAGCCCGTAGCTGATAACTGGGGGATTTAGTTACCAACTACTTGGGAATTTCAGTTCCAGGGAGACTGCTACTAAACCTGAGTCACTTATTTTTGACTCAAAGAGATAATTTCATTGGAAAGCTAACACACTCCCTCACTCAGTTGTAAAGTGAAAAAGGTCGTTTTCATCAAATACATTAAAATGCGCCCCGTTCTGAGATGTGAATGTGAGGAAGGACGAGTGTTTCTCGTCTGCAGACGGAGCGAGGGACGCCTGTTTTCCCGTTATCTTCGTGAGCTCAGTGGGGGGTTTCTGTTTACTTCGGCTTCACATTACTGAAATGAGAAATATCGTGAACGCCGCCCAACCAGGACACGCCACGCGATGCCACTGGAGCGTAAGCCCCGAGGGTGGGGACTGTAGGTGTCGGTTACGGTTGTGTTTCTGGCTCCTAGAATGTTCTTGACGTAGGACGCGACCGATACCATTTTGTTCAGTGAATAAATAATAAACACAGGAGAATGGACTGAGAAGTTGTGTAAGGTCTGTGTCTTCTTTGCAGCAAGTACCATGTCGTCGATTTCCCGTGAGAATAGTGAAACGAACTTTCTTTGCTGTCGGTAAAGAATCAACCTCACTATGGTAAGACGTGTTATACAGCAAAAATGACCTTTTTAGAAATGTCACATCATGTAGGTCACACTTGCCCTCTTCTAGATAGTCCCTCGTCCTTGATCAAGTACAAGGTTCCCTGACAAATACTGTATAACTCCTCGAATCTCAAAACAAAGCCATGGAAAGCAAGCCGGTAGACGGAGTAGGCGGCCAGAGTATTTGGTAATTATTTTCAGACGTGGAGGGAGGTTCGCTCTGCTCTAAGCTTCACCAGCAGCAGCAGGTGGCGGAGCCCGCTCTCGAGTTCCGGTTCTGCCGGTCTCCACAGTCCTCGCACTCGCCACCGTGTTATTTATTTATTTTTTTTCCGAGTACCGCAGTCTGATTTCTGTGGTTTACTTCAGTCCGGGTCCTTGAGGAAGTTGTTCGCATTCACAGCTCCCGGGTTCTTACTGTGGTTGAATCTAGTGACTCCTTTTCCGTCTGTGTTACCGGCTCCTTTCATCCCGTTTGACACGGAAGCACCTTTTGAAGGCCCCACTTGAGATTCTGTCACCGCTTGGTTTTTACGCCGTCCTGGTTTCCTGCCTCTGCCCACTCCTTCGGGGGAGAAGTGCTTTCTTTACTATACCGAGTCTTCTCTTCTGCAAGCCTATGCGTAGCTCCCCTTTTAAAAGTCTTTGAAAAATGGCTTCCAGTAACGTTTTGTAGCTTTCTCCGTAGAAGTACCTCGAGCTTTGATCACAGATGGTGTCCTTTTAAATGTAATGACACATTCTAACAGGTTTGGTAGGGTTCCAGAAATTCAATTCATTTTTATGTATTCTTATACCAAGCAACCTCGCTGAATTATTTCCTGTAGCGTGTTTGTATTTTATTTTGACTTTTAAAAAACTTTTTAGTTAGGAATAATTTCAGATTTACAGAGGAGTTGCGAGGATTTACCAGGGAGTTGCCCCGTACCCTTCACCCAGCTTTCCCTGAGGTTAACGTCTCACATAACTGCGGCCCTGGTGTCAAAACTAAAAACCGATACCGGCTCCTTCCTGTTAGCTGCCGGCTTTATCTCGATTTCTCCACCTGTTCCGCTAATGTCCTTTTTCTCTTCCAGGATCCAATCTAGAATATCTCTTTGCATTAGATAGTCTCTTGATCTTTAATGCAGGAAATTGTACCATTTACAAAGAATAAGAGTTTTTGTCCCTTGGTTCCCAGATCTTTGTGTGTGTGTGTGTGTGTGTGTGTGGTGTGTGCATGGCTGTGTGTATGTGCGGTGCAAGTGTGTGTGTGTGGTGTGTATGTGGTGTGTGTGTGTTTGGTAGTAGCAGGTGTCAGGTGTGTGTATACATACCTTCCCGCACTGGTGTGGACTGGCCATCCTACTCCAGGCTCTTCCTCCTTCCATAAATGTCAGAGCTGCCGGGATTCTGAGCTTTGTCCTTGAAATCACACCTGCCACACACTCTTCTGGGGGGTCTCAGCCTTGTGTGT